>NC_135502.1:86332970-86632970 GCF_052857255.1 Amblyomma americanum | reverse complement strand
GCTAAGTTTTATCTTTGTGGAAAGAGTGGAAAGTTCAGCAAAAGAACACCCCCGCGGCACTTTGGTTCGTCAGTTTTCTTCCTGCTCCTGTTTCCAATTTCTCTAATCTTTGATGTCTGTGAAGGCTCTTTCTTTTTCTTTACTTGAATTCGCCGCATTGGACTCGTTCTTGCTGCCTCCCACGCAGTCTTCACCTTTCCTTCACTCCGATCTCCAGCTGCTCTCTGCACACAGCTAAGTAAACAAAATGCTCAGCCGCGCAAGTGATCTGAGCATAGTGGATCGTAGTGGATCCTAGGATGGACCTTTCATGCCTACGGTGTGGGCCTGACGCGAGGTGAGAAAAGGCCCACAGACAAAAACGAATTCTAAAAGAAATAAATATTTTTTTTCTTTTTGCTTCCTAATAAAAAGAAGGCTGACCATCCGGGTACTGTACTTGCTGTTATCGCAAAAGTTTAGCCGCAGCTTTTCTTTCTTATGAGAGGTTGTAGCGGCCACCATGCATTTGGGGATACTTAGGGTGGACCGCCCTAACCACCAGCTGCTCATATATGTACATTTGCAGCACTTTCTCGCATTCGCTTCAAGTTCCCTTTTCTTTCTGTCAACATCGCTGTAAAGCTTCTATTAAGGGCAGGGAAAAGCTGCGCAAGCTTCATGTCTAGCCTTTTGTGTTTCCTTTGGAAGCTTTTTACTTTTTCGCGCACACTATTCTCAGGGAAGCGGGATAGAGGCAGTGAAATACGGGCAGCCAAAAGTGGTTCTCAAAGGAACACCCCAGCAACAAAGCGAAAGACTTGCTCCAGATGCTTGCCTGCAGATGTAACCCAGGCTGCCCTTTTTGAAGCAGGAACAGCGCGGACGGCGTAATCTTTCCAGGGGACATTCGAAACTCTCTTCTATTGGCCAGATTTAATGTTCCAGCGAGAATGTTGTTGGCGTTATCAGAGGGCTCCCACTTTTCGAAAGGATGAATACAGCGCGTGCCGCAAGGCGGCGTCGGTTCCAAAAGAGAACACAAATACAAATATTGTATTAAGAGCACAGGAACAGTTCTTGAGGTCCCTAAACCATTTTCTGTCCTTGAACTACCGGTTTCAATTGCTGTTTCGGTATTTTACATGACAAGCACAGCATATACAATTGTATTAAAGGGGGGGGGGGGGGGCTTATCATAAAACCCTCATTTGGTAAATTCTGCTGACACAGAATCTTACTATGTGTAAAAATTTAGATTGTTTTTGGGTACATAAAAAATGTGTCGAGTTCAGCCCCGTAGCTGATGCTTGAAGAGAAATAGATTGTGGGAGATGCACTCTGCAATTTTATCTTTCTATTGCATTTTACTTTCCCTGCAGTTCATCCACTGTCTACATAAGCAAGCGATTTTTCATATACATCTCTAGGCAGCCCCGATAATTCTTACTTTCTTATACGAGCATGAAAATATGAATGATGTTTCATGCTACAGCTTTCGACTTTGGCTGTACCAAAATTACGCCCTGTATTTGCAAAAATACCAAAAGAAAAGACGATCTTAGGGGAACAACTTTTCATTACCGATTGACTTGGTTAGTCACAAGTAATGCCGTTCTTTAGACAGTTAACAGGACGCAGAGTTGGGCGCTACAGACTAGATTTGCTCTACTTTTCGACTCCTACAGTAAACATGTTGGATTTTAAAAGTACAATGTTCCAGGAGCGGCGGGTTTTCAGAGAAGCTGGAATAATGTTTAAATTTCGCCGAGTTTTCGTTCTGTTCTTGCTTTCTCGCGCGGAAAGCTAAGTTTCGGAAAGAACGCTCGGTGGGCTAAATTTCTCCAGTGCCCTCACTACGGCGTCCATCATATCTTACGTATCGCTTCAAGATGTTAAGCACCACAATTTACAATTTAAGAGTGTATCAATATTTTCCGCGACCAGACGGCAAGGGTAAATTTTTGGTTGATTTCTACATTTTATCTGTAACAATGCTGTAACCCTTTTGTGCTCGCCTCCTACAACTGTCATGATCTTTCTCCTGCTATCTTTTGCAAGCAAATGGCCTATGACTTCGTGACATATATGAACAGACGTTTTTTTTTTGTTAAAAACACGCACTGAATGAGGCCAGATCACAAGCCGACCCAACTTGAAGAAAAAGGTGTGTGGCAAGTGATTAATGCAGTGATTATCTTTAATGTGTACAGTGTACAGTCAGAATTGTGTTCTTTTTTTCAGCTAGCCCAGAAGTGAACAAAGAAGTTCAACATTGCATCTACAAAGCCTAACAATTTTTGTGATTGTCAGATTCAGGAAAACGAAGAAAAGTTCCTCACTCTGCAGATGCAGGTAAGGCTAGTTTTTTTCTGACAACCTATTTATGTTCCTTTGTGCACATTAAATTATTGCCTATGTTTTCGTTTGCGTAAACAACAAGGTGAAAATATTGGAAACAAAAGATTAACGAGGACATTTATGATGGGAGCGTTGACATGGATTCGTTGGGTGCGTACGTCGTTCATTCTTACCGATAAAATGTAGAAATACATAGCCGCAACAATGGTTAAGAAAAAATAGTTAAGTGAAAAACCTCACTTTTTATTATTTTCTTAGCGTTAGAAATGACACTTTTTGCATTTTTAATATTTATTAGTTGCCACCTTCTGGTTAATTTTAACCTTCTCGTGAAGCTCCTGTTTTGAACGGTACACTGAATCGATATTCAGCCGGCACAGTAGCTTCGTGAGCAGGATATCCCGCTTTGGGGAACAAATTGTTGTGTCCAATTGCGTGACAAAAATTTTGAAAATTGAAAAATTGCAACGCACTGTTATGAATATATTGATGGTAATGGTACATTCTGATATATAGCAAAATGCTTGTTTTAAAGCGTTCCCATCAATCGCATCGAAAACTCAAGACTGCCCTAGAAAACCAATGCGGAACGCTTGTAACGATAGTTAAAACCTTAATAGAAAAAAATATACAAGACTGCCATCGGGTGATCTGCGGATGTATTGATTGTTGTAGTGAAACCTTACATTACATGAAACAAAAAATTCCTTTCATAAACGGTTTCCCACTTAAAAATGCTTTTGTCCGAATTGTTCAGTATGGTTCCGCACTAATGGGAGAAGGCACGTTTGTGTAATTTATTAGTCTTTACGGGAGGAAATGGAAGCCTTCATATTTTGTTCTTCAAGAATTCTGTATTTGCGGCATTATAATTTTAGCATAGATCAAGGAATTCACCTTCTACGTTACACTTATGAGAAAAGGCTGGTTGCGGTCGCAGTAGTCAGTTCCATAAGCTTCGGCGGATCTATAAACCTGAAGCCGAAGCGAAATTCTTGTGCCAGGCTCCGATGCATCTCAAGAACATTCACGCCACCATAACCATTTACTGCGGTTTCTAGCGTGGTTGAAATACCGGCCGCATACTTTATAGGCTTAGCAGCTTGAGAACAACTAACCGGAATAAGAAATCTAAGAACATCACCAATAAGGGTAGTCTTTCACTAACAAAGTGGTTCCTTCATACATGCTATGCGCCCCAAGACCGCACTTAAACTTGGTCTCTTATTATTATTTCGTCATCAGGCGTGCGCATTCGGTCATACCAGTCTGGTAAGGTATAACATTATTTACTCCTGCCGGAATCACAGACCGTTGCATGAAACGTCTGGAAGTGCATGCATATTTATTCGCTGTCAGCAAGGCCCGCACCGTGCTAACCGTCATCGTCGTCTTTCCCGCCGCAATATCCTAGAATTGTTTGTAGGGTTTTCTTTTCCAATACGCCGACCACTACTACAGCTCTGCATCAGCTCTTCTGAACGCAAGTTGACACCGACAGACTCGTGGTATCTGGACAGTGTATGCAACGCAGAGTCCTGTGAAAAAGACGAGGCTTTCCGTGCGTTGCACAAAAAAAGAAAAGGAAATGTGGACACGTGGCTGAATAGCTCCAAGGCCGTTCATGCGATTCCTGGTCCGTTGGTTGGGTTCACTTTTTTTTCTTCTTTCTATGATGACGAATAACATGTGGTGTCGCGCAGGTAATCTAGGATAATTCGTTTAAAGGACTGTTTCATTCCTCATGCGAGCTTTTGAAGTTTGAATGATCATACAAATTACTTTAAAAAACTATCAAATCCTAATATCAAATTATTCCGAGTAAACATGCCCATGAAAAAGCGTGAGCATTGATCAATGAAAACAGCTTTCTGTACCTTCCTTGAGCTGTATTTGCAGTCTAACAAACAGTGCTCTCGCACGGTGTGAAGCTTGATCAGCTAAACATATTTTTATTCGCTTGTGACGATTTCTGTCTGACTGGTAAACGCTACAATAATAGCTCATCCTTCTCAGCTATGGAGAGGAATGTTCTGATATGATGAGTATGTGGTGTTCAGTTGTGAAAGCATTCATTTTTTTCAATGAGCGGTTGTATTTGATACCACAAATATGAAAAGAGGGAAGGTAATTTTAATACCAGAGTTCCTCCTTTAAAACCACGGTAAGTATATACCTACATCTCCTTTTAAATAACTGCGCTGATCAATAAGGTTGCTCAATGTGCACGACATTCTTGCTGAGCTTATTTCAAATGCATCCGGTCTGCGCGAATGCCGCTGAATGTCCCAATAGCTCATATATATTTCAAATCTTTACCGCAACGTAACCTATGCATTACAAATCAACTTCATTTGGTTACGGCGAAGTTCCTCAGAGATTGGCACTTGATACAGAGCATTTATAACAGGAAGTAGCAAACAGTTTAACATTTATGTGAGAAAGAAATATGTTCTTATTTGGTTAGAGTATTAAGCGAAGCTATATAGAAGTAGCAGCACAGGTACGCAGGCGGGCATGGCATGCTGGCGCGCGGGAAATCCCTGCCTCTTGATAGAGTAGGCCTTCAATTTTCCAGACAGCTGGTGCTTGTGAGCGTGCTTCTCTTAACAAGCACAACGTCAGAATTCAAAGGGCCGTGTCGTTTAACGTTGCCGTTACACTCATGCGGGTAAAGTTAAGCTACGTTGCGTTCTATTGACTAAGCGCGCAATAAGCGAAGCTCACTGAAGTAAATAGATGTGTTCTGATCTGGTGAGTTGTGTCGGTAGAGGGCGAGCAGGGCCAAAAAGGTACAGTCTTGTTCAAAAGTCTTAAGGCCAAAGGCCTTTCGCTTCAGCCGCATAACAGAGCCACTACGGCATAATTAAAGGACGAATGACAGCAGAAGGTTTCTTCTTGCGGCAGAGCAGCTTTCTGCTTTACTTGTGTTTTGAATGATACGCTGCACGGAGCATTCTGCACGGAGCCTTAAGACTTTTGACCAAGTCTCTACTTTGTACGCTTTGACCCGACAAGGGAAAGAGGTTGCAATCCACACGTTTTTGGTATTTCTTGTAATTTTATATGCCACAGATGTTAGCCCGCTTTTACCTAGGAATCTAACTATTATTTTGTTCAATCGGAATAATAAAAAGTGTTTGGTACCAAGACGTTCACTGTGGAAAGGAGGTGTAACCAGATGCCTAATATAACACGGACGGAAATTTGAAAACCAGAAATCTACTAAAATCTTGCTTTGTATAAGGGAAGTCCACCCAATCAAGTAGAAAAAATGAATATCAAAAGTTCAAGTAGAAAAAATGAATATCAAAAGTAAGTGCTCTGCTGGAGTTCGATCTGTGTAACTTAACGTATCTTAACGCGGTACACGCGACAGTTGAAACAGATCATTGATGGAGCAAAAGGCTACCATATGTGTATGACGAACAAATATGGCGAAAAAGTTATTTTGTTGGTAAATGTATGATCCTGCCTTACTATTTTGTCATCTGTAGTTCTGTTATTTTGTAACCCGGACGAAGATGTGGCGCTAACTGCACGATAGGTCGTTATTAGATGAACCTATCTATTAGCCTAGTCTATGAGGTCTACACAACATCTTGAAAATATCGACCTAGAAATGTAGATGTTTCATGGGGAAAGGAAAGTACAGTATGTGTCTCACGGTATATATGCACCTTATCTGAGCAGTGAAACAATGAAAGAAGGGGGCCTTGCACTACGTCACATCTGCCCTCTCTCTCTTTTTTTTTAATCGTCGAATCAAGTAGAGTTTCAGAACTCAGGCGCCGGGTATCTTCGTGGTGGTTGGCGCTTCCGTTCACTCCTGCGGAGTTGTGTAGATTCGGATGTCCCTGTAGTGTCTGGGACTCCCACAGCTGGCAGCGGCGCGGGACTCTTGTGGTCTGGAGACGAGGGAGGAGGAGCCGGATTGAGGTGTTCTCTTGTGCGCTGAAACTGTTGACCCTCTTCCGTTTTGACGATGTAGGCACGAGGAGTCTCAGCCCGCTGTACGACCGTGACAGGGGACCATGATCTTGAGGGCACGTTGTACATAGTTGCGGTCGAGCCAGTGCGAAGCTCTGGAAGAGGCCGTGTACCTCTGTTGTAGAAGCAGCGTTGCTTGCTCCTGATGTCTTCTAGCCTTCGTCGCACGGTCTTGGGTGGCACTGTTTGTGGCTGTAGGTGGCTGGTTGGTACAGAAAGCAGCGTTCTTGTCTGTCGGCCCATGAGCCTCTGCACAGGGGACTTCAGAGAAGAGTCCCGAGGTGAATTTCGACACTCAAGCAATGCGGCACAAAACTCAGTGCTGCCGAAACGGAACCGCCTTAACAGCTTCTTAGCTTCCTGTACTGCTCTTTCTGCCATTCCATTCGAGCGGGGATAGTACGGACTAGACCGGTCGGCGTAATCCTTGAACTGTTGGCTACTGAAGGGTGGTCCGTTGTCTGTGCAAAGTCGCCTTGGGAAGCCATGTGTTGCGAAGATGTCATTGCATGCTGCAATAACCTTGTTGGCTGACGGCGCTTGCCTGATTTCAAAAAAGAGTAGAAGTCAACAACGACTAAGTACTCGGCACCGTTGTGATGACAAATATCAGCTCCTACTGACTCCCAGGGCAGAGTTGGTATCTCGTGACTTAACAGCGGTAGTCGCGCATTTCTTGATTTGTACTTTTGGCATGTTTGACAGCGTTGAGCGACTTCCTCAATATCGCTGTTTATACTTGGCCAGAAGACAACGGTTCGGGCGCGTGCCTTCATTTTTTCTGCTCCTGTGTGCGCAGCATGAAGAGAAGCCAGTACCTCACTGCGCAGTCTGACAGGAATGATAAGGCGATTGCTCCGGAACACAAGGCCGGATTCAGTATGCAGCTCGTCGCGGAAGCTCCAGTAGCTGCGTAGCTCGGTAGTGACGTCAGCCATGTCAATGGGCCACGCTGTGCTTGCATACTGGCGAAGTTTCACCATGCTTGGGTCACGGTCCGTCTCCCGCAGAACTTGCTCCAGGCGCCTGTCTGAAGCTTGAAGACAAGCGATAGTGTTAACGTGGAAATGCGCGCAATGTTCTACGAGCTGTGCTTTATTAGGAAAACGTGATAACGCGTCAGCGATGAACAGTTGTTTTCCCGGAATATACTTGACATTTATATGGTATTTTTGTAGGTTTAGACGCATACGCTGCAGGCGGAGAGGGCACTGGCATAATGGCTTCTTGAAAATCATTTCGAGCGGCTTGTGATCAGATTCCACAATGACTTCTGGCTGCCCGAAAATGTAGTCCTTGAATTTTTCACAGCCGTGGACGATTGCTAGCATCTCTTTCTCTATCTGCGCGTACCTTTGCTGTGCTTCTGTCAGCGAGCGAGATGAGTAAGCTAAGGGGTGTCCATCCTGCATTATCACAGCGCCAATTCCGTTTTGGCTGGCGTCTACAGATAGGGTGATTGGTTTGCCCTTCTGGTAATATGCCAATATGGGAGCCGTTGCTAGAGCTTCGCGCAGTGCTTCAAAGCTTTTTTGATGTCTGTCTTCCCAAACCCATGCAGCATTCTTTTTTAAAAGTTCTCGGAGCGATGCTGTCAGCGTTGACATATTAGGAATGAAGCGGGAAACGAAGTTCACCATACCCAAGAATGTCTGTAGCTCTTTCCGGTTGCAAGGGGCCTGCACGTGGAAAATATCTTCCAGTCTCCCTGGATCCAGGCTCAACCCGTCGCGCGTCAACACGTGGCCTAGGTACTTGACGGATTCCTGCAAGAAGTTACACTTTGTTTTGTTCAATTTCAAGTTGTGCTCCTGACATCTTGTCAGCACATTGACAAGATTTGCGTCATGCTCTTCTTTAGTGCGACCCCAGACTAAAATGTCGTCCATTACGACTGCTGTGCCAGTGAGACCTTCTAGTACTTTGTGCATGGCGCGCTGAAATATTTCGGGAGCCGAAGAAATGCCGAAAGGCATACGTAGGAACCTGTAACGACCGTACGGAGTGCTCATTGTGCAAATTCTGGAGCTTTCCTCATCCAGTTTTATCTGCCAAAATCCCGTAGCGGCATCCAAAGTCGAAAAGTATTGTGCTCCACACAGAGACGGTGCAATGTCTTCTAGCGTTGGCATAGGATAATGTTCCCTCAGCAGCGCTTTGTTCAAATCAGATGGATCGAGACATATGCGTACCTTGTTCTTTATGACGGTAACCATGTGGCTGGACCACTCGGTTGGCTCGGTCACCTTGGAAACTACTCCGGCTGCTTCCATGCGGTCCAGTTCCGCTTTTACTCTGTCCTCGAGTGCGAACGGAATCCGGCCTGCTGCTTTGACCACTCCTTGGGAACCTGGCTTGAGCTTCAAGTGGTAGACGACACCCTTGAGCTCGCCTAATCCGGAGAAGACGTCTTCATACGGCTTGACTACGTCGTACAGCTCTTGGTGCTCCAGTGAAGCAATTCGGCGAATCAAGCCTAGCTTCTCGGCAACTGAGCCGCTAAGAGTCACGGGTATGTCGTCTTCCATTACGAAGAATGTCGTTTCAAATGTTCCCTCGGGTCCGGTCACATGAAGGTGACTACGTTTCGTTGCTTTTTTCTGAAAGCCAAAAAATGTGTTCAGCACGACAGCGCAGTTTTCGGGTTGCTTTTGAGTTATCTTCTGCAGCTGGCTGCGTGATATGACCGAGCAATTGGCTCCTGTATCAAGCTTGCAGGCAACGGGCGTTTCTTCTATTTTCACGATTGCAGTCCAGCGGTCGTTTTTCTTGCTGCTTGGCGATAAAGTTTGCAACCAGAAAATATCTGCCTGTCCGTCTGAATTCGCTTCCAGTGACGCCACTTTTTGCTCTTTCACGCAGAGGTTAGCGCTCTTCGTTTTGCACGCAGCTGCAAAATGATTTCTTTTGCCACATTTTAAGCACGTGCGTCCCTTTGCAGGGCATGTTTCACTGTTGTGAACACGAGCACATTTGTTACAGCGACTTTTCATTTGGAGGACCGCATTGACCTCCACTTGACAGTTCTTGCTGGAGTGTATTTCTTCACTTTGCTCTTTGCCGTGTTCCCGAGCTCGACACATTTCAACAGTTTTGGCCAAGGAAGCATTTTCAGAAAGAAGCGTTTCTTGAAGCTTCTTGTCTCTCATTCCCAGAATGATTCTGCTTCTTAGCATGCGTTCTTCCAGCTCACCGAATTCACAGCTTTTTGATAGTACACGCAGCTCCGTTAACCAATCGTTAAAATGTTAGTCTTCCTTCTGGTCACGCTTTCCAAATCGAAACTCGTGATAAGCTAGGTTTAGTGCTGGTTTGTAGAACGCTTCAAACTTTCGCTTCAGTACAGCAATGTCGCTTTTATCCTCTCCAGCATCAAATACGAAAGTGCTGTACGTTTTGCGTGCGTCTTCTCCAATACTGATGAGAAAAGTGGCTGCCTGTACCTCTTTCGGTTGTTGGTCCAGGTAGGTTGCAGTTGAGAAGAGCTCGAACTCTTGCTTCCATGCTTCCCAGCTATGCCAGACATCTCCCGTTGAATCCAGGGCCTTCGGTGGTGGCAGCAGCGAAGTGACGGGGGCGGCAGGCTGGGCGCGGTGCTGCTCGGCGTCTGTCATGGCTCTGGTCCGATGAAATTACCCGGGCCTCCCGGATTGCCGTGCTTCTGCCGTCGGTTACGTTGCCCGGTTGCGTTGCGCGATCGCTAACCGGCCACTTCTGACACCATGTGGACACAACGAAGCATGGTGCATGAATGACGCTTTATTGAAGAAGGCGAGCGGTTATATAGGCAAGCGGTTAGATAACAGAAATGGGGGCTGCTTCTGTCCGGCTAGGCGCGTGTGCATGACTTGCACTACGTCACAGTCTAGGACTCCGGTTTACGGCTGCGGAGTACGGTTCCCAACTAATTTCGACGACAGCGATCGTCCAACGTGCACAGATATCGGAGAGAACACAGTCATATTTGCAGTTACATGTAGCAAATCAACGCTGCAAGCGATAAGTTGCGCGGTTCCGATTGAATGTCGATAGCCTTATATTCCTTTAGCACGCTCTGAAATCGAAGCACACGGAAGTTTTTTTACTTTGTTCTTATCGAAATCGATAACCACGAAAGAAAGAAAAAGCACACAGAAAACATGTCCTTTTGTGCCCTGCTATAGCTACGAGGAAATATATTGCTTTCGAGGCAAAGAAAGGACTAATTAATTGCTTTATTTCTCAGTGGACACCTCCACGGCGCCGGGAGAAAAAGGCAGGAAGCAGGAAGTGAAAGACTGAAGAGAGAAAGAGCCGCCGTAGTGGAGGATCCGGGCTATGCTCGACCTCCGGCGGTTCTTTACGTACACTGAGATCGCACAGTAGACAGTCTAGTTGCATTTATGCTCCTTCGAAACGCAGCCGTAGCTGCCGTGGTATTGGAGCACAGCCACAAGCTGGCAACCAGCGGTGAAGGCGGAGTGCAGGAGGAAACTTATGGAATGGAAGAGAGCCTTGTGAAAAGCAGTTATTGCCTCGATAGGGATTTTTTGTGATGCGCCGTGTCCGAGAAAGTAATGTTAAACAGTCTCGCTATGGAGCAGCAGTACACAATCGGTAGCGATGTGGCGGAAGTGATAAGGGCATACGTCTACTTAGGGCAGGTAGTGACAGCTGATCCGGATGATGAGAGGAAAATAACAAGAAGGATAAGAAAGGGGTGGAGCTCATATGGCAGGTTTTCTCAGATCATGAATGGCAGTTTGCCAATATCCCTCAAGAGAAATGTGTAAAACCGCTGTATCTTACCGGTACTCACCTACGGGGCAGAAACGTGGAGGCTAACGAAAAGAGTTCAGCTTAAGTTAAGGACAACGCAGCTAGCCATGGAAAGTACATTGACAGGTGTAACGTTAAGATACCGGAAGTGGGCAGAGTGGATGAGGGAACAAAAGTGGGTTAATGACATCCTAGTCGAAATTAAGGAAAAAAAATGGGCTTGGGCAGGGCTGGTAATGCGAAGGCAAGATGACCGCTGGTCCTTAAGGGTAACAGAGTGGATTCCCAGAGAAGGCAAGCGTAGCAAGGGGCGGCGGTAAGTTAGGTGGGCCTTTGCCCTGCAGTGGTGTAGTCATGCTGATGATGATGATGAGTCCGTGCACACTGAAGCGCTACACAGAAAGTATGATGCCATCAGAAATATGCGGAACTATTTGCAGCATACTTTATGGTTGGAATAAGTTAGGTGAAAATTGTTGGCACTCGTAAATGCGACTGAATGGTTATGGGGCTGGGATGCTTTGCACGAGGACCCCGAATGAAATCCCGGTCACGGTGGCCGCGTTTATATAAAAGCTAAACGGGAAAGATCACCGTATGCTGCTCAACATCGGGGTACCTTAAAATACAATAGGCGGTCGAAAAAAATCCGGAATACGCTACTATGTCTACTTATTTTCCTGCTATTTCGGTCCATCCTTCATCCCTTCCGAGACTGCGCTATTTATGTCTTCATCGAAAAGGGCGACAGATTCTGCGGCCTCTCGTTCAATCATAACCAATGATTCTCATTATTATTACTTCTCACTACAAAGAACACATGGTTAACAGTGGTCATATAAGTCCCTACCTACCGCTCTCTCTCTCTCACTCTGTAAGAAAGACGGGAAGTCGCTATAAGAATTGAAAGGTGATTTTATGCACGCAGGAGATAACGTTGTGAGCTCACCTTACGTAGAAGAAATTTTTTGCGAGGAAATGGGAAAACACAGTTATGTCTCACTGCCACCACACTTTAGGAGTGGTGACAGTGAAGGTAGCAAGGAAGTATGGAGTGAGTGAAGGAAACGAGAAAGAGGGGCCGTAATTAGTTCTTAGGAAAGTTTGTACGTTAGCTGTGAAGGGTATCACGCAGATATAATGCGATCATGGTCAGGATCGTGAGCGTCTTGATCAGGGTGACATTGCTTATTGTGAATGAATATGTGACTGAAAGCAAGCCACATGACTTTATGTAACATTTATGTAACCAGAACGTCAACTGCTGCAAAGAAATCTGCTAAGAAGCGCGCCATTGGAGCCAAGCAATACGCCGTTCTACCGGCGTTGGAAGCTGATCGCATGTGGGGTCAGTGCCCGGAAATACTAATTAAAGCCATTACGCTAGTTTTGTCGAGACGTCCGCTACGCCTTTGGTTTATCTTGCTGGAAGATCTCACATAACTTTTTACTCTACATTGTCTAAGTTCGAAAACACACAGGTAACCTAAAATTATATTGTCATTAGGGCAGCCCTTCGTGATATGTGTGGATCTTTGATGAGTGGGAGGAACTTGCGGCTGTCGGTTTTCTACACTTCATATAAGCGCTTCACTCAGCAGTCTTAAATTTTAGCCACAAAGGAGGGCATTAAGACGAGAAGACAGCACTGCCACATGTACAATTCCTTCGCATGATGGTAAACTGACCAGACCATGCTAATAACAAATCGAAACAGCGTATGTTTTTGTGACCCTGGTGTTCAGCAGTCCCAGCACATACCATCACTGCTATCGCAGGTCGTCAGTGGTCCATTCAGCCTGCCTTGTGTGGTCGTGTGCACATGCTTCGCACGACGGTAAATAGCGAGGCAAAGAACTAGAGTAAAGCATCGAATGCAGTACGAAGCTAGCTTAAAGTGGCAAAAAATAGGCAAAGAAAGGCCGTTGAGCAAAATATAAATGCCCACCGGGTTCCAGTTGAGGATTACAGGAGGCCCAGTTCCCCTTAATGCTCGCTAATAGCACATACACTGGAGATATTTCGCGCCACAGACGTATTTGATGGACGCGTGAGCGAAGTTTCAATCGTGGAGCCCGTATTTGTGGACGTTTGTTCCTGATGAATTGGATATCGGTTCTGAAGTAGATGTTCTAATAATTTTATTCCCAGGCAGAGACAAAGTACATGAACTCACTTACAGGTTTTCTTCGAATCGATCTCTAGGATCTGTCTGCTTAAAGAGCCAAAACGGAGTGAGAATGCGGAGCAGCGAGGGCAAGGGACCTAACGCGAGCCCGCAAAAGGTGAGCAGCATCTTTTAATAATTGCTGCTATAGTGTCGAAAGTATTGCGTGCAGGGTTTCAGTCATATGTGGGCGTTGTCCGGTGGTAGTCTTCGCACGTCTGTGCGCACGTAAAGATTCATGCGGAACAAGTTAATTAAGCCGGCAAGGGCGATCCCACGCAAAAGCGGAATTAAATACCAAGTACGAAATACGAATCCCAATGGAAAGGAGGTGATTAGAAGACTGAAGGCCATGTCAGAGTAGAGCAACGTAAGAGGGGGAGGGGAGAGGGTATGGATGCACCTGTGCCAAATCCTCCTGTCGTCAAGGCTTCTGGCAGGAGAGGACACGAGCCCCTACTTTGTGATATGCCCTACTTTACACTGCCGCATTGCTGCACACTCTGCTTAGCCCCTCCCTTCTTCCTCTTCCGACGCCGTCTCTCTAGAGACTGGCGTTCCCCTAATTATCCCAGTCACTTCATGTCAGCTGTCTGGAATGGTTTATTTTCTCTTGGGTCCTGCATTTTCTTCTCTTGATGTTACTTAAGGTGGAGGTGTGAAGATTGTAAATTCTTCGCTCGAACACAGTGAAAGGGCCTTTTTCTGGTCTTTCCTTTACTGAGAGCGCTTGCGCGGTTGATGAAAAATGAAGAAAACGGAAAAAATCCTCCATCTTATACACACAAACCCATTTGGTTGTTTTAAAAATATGTGCTGGTTTATGTGGACGCCAAGGTTGCTTGGGTCAGCAGTCAGGCCTTTTTATAAATTGCCTTTAGCAAACCTCGTTGCACCTCCTGGCATTCCTCTGCTATTTTGTAATTGTATACCCCTGCAGAAGCACATGTATTCTATCAATGCGCACTCAATTTTCCTCGTCTTCCGCTTGCTCTTCTCACAAGCTGACCTGAATAACTTGCAAAACTGTTTTCTCCAACTAGGCGGCTATGTATGCACCGTACACCCTACGTGGTAACGCATACAGCGCATACACTGCAAAGACGTAGGTGCTGTTTACTGTTAACCAGGTGAGCTCGGATAGGGATTTTTATGAATTTGAGGTTTCAGTGCAATTTCAAAAATTGAGGGCAGCGAAATACTGGCGACAAGGCCGTAGATTTCATTTCGCCACCTAAGACGGAAAAGATAAACTCCAAGACTTTTTTGCTGCCCGTCCGGGTGAGGCAGCGCCTTCCATGGTTGCTATACCACACCACTTACATACCCCTTATTCACCTTATACAAGGTGCATTCGGAAGCCTTCTTCATTCCAATAGAGATGACAAGTTTTTCAGGCATGTTATTGGCTAGACCTTGAGGGATGCTGGTGCATCAGTTTTGCACTTACGCTCGTGAATTACCAAACAAGACAAGATAAACATCATGCACTTACACATATTTACCAAACCGTCTGGCTCCAATTTAGAGGTTTTTAATCATTCACGAAATGATGAGACAGGCCCAGGACTAAAGTGCTGTTTTTGGGCGCTTGTTGTTTATTTGAATAAACTGGTGTGTAAACAAAATAAACGACTATGATACACGAACGGTGTGGTACCTAACGAAGTTTATGCATGAATAGGGATTCAGCACAAGAGACACAATGCTTTGGTAAACACAGACCATGTATGAATAGATGCCTCCAACGTTGACGCCTCCAACTTATGAGGCGGCCAGTGCACGAATAGGAATGAATAGGATTGCTATTCACACACGGTGAAAGCTTAGAAGAGGCAGAACCCTGCCCTCTTGTCATGGCCCCTTGGTATCGGCCTCCGCTAGTCGTTTGAAAGTCTCGGAGCTCACGTTTTCAGCTGGCGGGCGGCTTGTGAAACTATCGCTCAATCGATAGTGCCATTGGCATCATAGACAATCAAGCTGTATCTTTTTGACCTTTGGAGTAAAAGTGGACGAGAATGACTCCGCATCATCAACCCGTCTTCGGGTTTTATTCGGGAATTATTGGAATTCCACTGGTTGACCGAGGTAGATGTCGCCAGACACGGGAATGTCCTTATGCAGGTGTTATGTCATAATGCCATTATATTAGGGAGGGTTATCGAAGTTGCTTAAAGTGGAGTATCGATAGAGTGGCGAAGGATGTAAGAGAAATGATATGGTCATTGGCAGGAGAAATGAGAGAGAGAAAAAGAAAATATAAAGAGAAGGAACAATCTTGAGCTGAATGATGAGAATGTTCTGATAGCCAACAAGTGGCTGAGAAAAAGTGCGGAGGAAACGTGAAAAGAAACTAGATAACAAAATAGCGTTTCAGATGACGATTATCATTTAAGAAAATGAAGAGCAGGATATCTGAGAGAACAAATCGAGTTGACGATTCCTCAGCGTAAAATGAAGGTGATAAAACAGACTTGGGGAGTCCCTTGTGCGAGCCCCTCTTATGCTACGCACAACCAGTGGTCTTCTAGCCCTACAGAGTACGAATCAAATAACGTAGTTATCCATCTTAAAACTCATCAAAAAAGCACCAGAAAAATGCAGCACAGGGCTTAGGTGGACCAATGTGATCTTGAAGTTTCTGAGGAAGATGTTACTGGGGGCTGTCGTAAGAGGGAGACATCTAGAACCCCATGAAGATGTCTTCACCTTCAACCAACCTGCTGTAGAGTTAGCATAACTGATAACGCGATATGATGGCAGCCTTCATAATGACGATATTAACTACGAATATACATGTAAAAGTCTTTTACAAAAATACGAAACGCATTCCTGCTTGACGCTGCAATTTTGGGTCCAACTGATAGCTTCTCGTGACAATACAACCGCTCCTATGATTCAGATGAAACAGCGTCTTACGCCTTATTTGGTTACAAAGACGTCGTAAGCAATAGGCAGGCTGTATTTTGCTTTCGTACTGTACAGGTACAAAATCGCAACGGCGAGGCTCTGCGACTAGCGCTCGTTTGCTTGAGATAAAGAAAATAGCAGAAGAGCTTTTGATCTTCAGTTCCTTCAAGACTGTAGGCCGCGAAGCGTTGTTGACTGCAGGAGATAGTGCGCTCTGTGTGCGACTTTCTTGAGACACGCCTTGATATGCTGTACTGTGCGTGGCCTGGGACACCACTCTTATATTCGTGAGCAAATAACAGCTAGGTTTTCTCAACTTTCCCTCCAGGCCTCCAATGCGAAAGGCATATAGACCACAGGGTGGTCTTCTTATGAGCATTTTCAAGAACATACCTGGAAGATTTCGCTCTGTCCACAAAGTCTCTGAAGCGCCGGCTGTCATCTCGAAATAGAATGCCGATCTCATTCTGTCGAGCAGATTTTGCGTTTGATGACTTCTGAAACTCAAGCAGCAGTGGGAAAAAAAGCAAATATGGAAGCGCACAGGTGAAATTACGACTGGCTTATGCCAAAGCCACATATTTGATTTTAGATGTAGTTACCTTTAACTTGATGCATCCTCGATCTCTAATGTAGAAATTTTTAATCCATGAAAAACCTGACGCTCAAATTTATGTCGGATAATTTTCTTAATTAGAGATTTGCTCGTATTTTTTGAAGCTTTTATTCTAGGCATTAGGTCAGACGACCTTAAGAAGCAATAAAACTGGCATTTGCTTAGCTCAGCCGTGCCAGGATATATGTAGCTAGAGCCGCAGTTTCCTCCTTGTTACGCATGCTGTCGAGCTTGTTGTGGCTATAATGTTAAGCATTGAAGAAGTATTCGGTGAAACACACTGTTTATTTATTCAATTGTTTTGACAGAGATAAACACTGCCCGATGGTCGGTAAAGTAACACGCAGTTGTCTCAATGCTGCCTACACAGTATTTAGACTGGTTGGTTTCTCTCAGATACACAAGGTCAATGGTAGTTCCCCACTGTGTAGTCTGACTGCGAGGATGGCGAGCTAAATTAAGATCAAACTTCTCTTTCATGTGCGACTAAGAGAATCTTGTTTCCTATTGAAATCACCCAAAGTCACACACTACTGAGACATTGTTCCACATGTGGGTATACACGTGGCAACCACATCGATAGTTGCCTTGATAGACGTATGTGGTGCCACATTAACTCCCTGGATGATAATGTCACATTCCAGTAGTCGAACGCAGCTTGCTTCTCCGTTGTTCACCATGATTGAGGCCCGAGATGCCAAGGCGCCCGAGATACCAAGACGTCTAACCATGTTACGCCGCATAGCGGCGGCTGGAGTCTCCTTTTCGTCATCCGTACGATGCGATTGCGATACACCGAGTCGTATCACCTCAGCTTTTATACACCCAGCCGCAAATCGCAGTTTATCCACACGGCCCCACACGCGGACACGATGGCAGCCGAGCTCTGACGTCATGCGCCGCGCACCAGCTGCAATTCTCCTGTTGATGCGCATGCGCATTCACGCGCGGCGCCGGCAGGCGTAGTGCGGGCGTAGTCGCGCCGGAGCGGCTCCTCGCGCGGCGGCGGCGGCGAACTATGACGTCATGCGCCGCGCACCTGTCGCTCCTCTCTGGTTTCGCTCATGCGCACCATCAGTCCCCGAGCCTCACGGCGAAATGCTCGACTGGGCAGCGTAGTGTAGTTCTGGCTACAATCATTGAACAAATAAATGAGATCTTCTGGGTTAACTACGCTAGGCTAGTCAGCCGCGCATTTCAGGCGGTCCGTCATAGTCACTTCTGCGCATGCGCCATAACCATGACAACCAGCTGCGCAGAGTAGCAGGTGTTCGCCACGCGTGACGTCATCACTTCGCTATATACCTCACTGCGCATGCGCTTTACATTAAGCGGTAGCGCCGCGGCGGAGGTTATAAGCCGGAAAGCGGCCGCTCGCCATGGAAGAAGATGCGGCTGGTGGAAGGTGAAGACGCTGGGCGAGACGTTCTTCACGTACTTCGGGCGTCTTCGACACGCGTTTAGCTCTCCGCGCTTGATTCTTACGTAGACGGACAGCCTCACGCCAGGCAATGATTTTGGATTCGGTAGAAGCAGCTTCCCGTAAGCTCTGAAGATGCCGCCTGCTATACAAGGAAGGAAGGAAGGCCTCAGACGTTGCTGGCACATACCCACTACGGGGGAGTGGCCAAGACACAGGCAGTTAATTGCCGGATACAGGAAAGGTTTGACGGGAAAAGGAGTGGTAGTAGAATGTAGGCTGATAGATTGGAAGACGGAAGGACAGGGGTCCTGTTTACTTGGAGATCGAAGACGGGACAATGGCTTAATGTGCATAATAGTATACAATGCCTGTAATGTTACAATGTCGTACTGATTGAGAGGGAAAAAAGAAATTAGAATGGGAGTCGCTGCGTTTCTTGAAGAAAATTTTGCACAGCAGAGCGCACACTCCTGTCGCTTCGTCCAAGCAATGAAGTGCCAATGGAAAGAACCACCGCGGAGGACACAGACAAACCCAGATGATGAAATAGAATTTGCAAAAGACGCTTCCTCAAATGAGAGAAGCGGCGGCAGTACAGCAGTAAGTGATCTATTGTCTCAGGTCCGGCACAAAAAGGGCACATTGGGGAAGCTGCCAGGCCAGATCTGTGAAGGTAGAAATTTAGAAGGGGAACCCGGCAACGCAAGCGTGTGAAATAGACCTCTAGTCTGCGTGAGCGCCAGTTTTTGTTACTCCAAGGATGCAGAAGACGCTGATATTCGGGAGATGATGTAAGAGCCGAGGCAACAAATTCCTGAAATATTGTCTAGCGGCGAAACCTCACCGCAGCTGTATATGCACACGTTGGCAGGACAGCAACAATTGGGCCGCAGAGAGAGGCTCTCGCTAAGGAATCTGCAAACTCATTTATGTGAAAGCCCATGTGACCTGGTACCCAAAGCAACCTTACTGAATTTAGATGGAGCGAAATCAGGAGCTTAAAGAGGCGTAATGCCCGAGACTCAGTGGGTGAGGATAATAAAGAGCAAATGGACAGAGAGTCCGTCATAACCACGACCTGGGAAACGGTAGTTTCTAATTTTTGTGAGGCTAAGATAACTGCTAATAATTCAGCCAGATAAATTGGAGGGAAGTCAGGAAGACGGAGAGAAAAAGACCAACCCAGTGAAGGCGAAAAAATTCCCACACCTGCCTTTTCGAGATCCTGCGAGGCATCGGTAGCAATAAGAACATGAGAAGGAAATGACCATAGGTGGTCCTGCAACAGACCCTGAAGAACTGGGGAGGTCGGCAGCTTTGCATTCGATGGGAAAATGTTATCGAAATCAATCTGGACAGATGACGATTTGTTAAATGACGATTTGTGAAATGAATATTTATGGGATCAAGGAGGGACTGCACGTAACATATCTGCGGAGTATGAAAACGAGGCCAGGAGGCACTAAAAAGGCGGAAGGTTGACTAAGAAATATTATACTGGAGGCGTGAAGAGGTGAGTCGTACAATTTTAAAAATGTTTGAACTGTTAAAAGGCGAAACCTAGCTGATAACGATGGGATTCGCGCCTCAAGGTGCAGAACAGCATTGGCGACATATTTTGGAAGCCCCAGACAAAGGCGCAACGCCTCGCGCTCCAACAGCACAAGAGGGCGAAGTTTATAGGCAGGAGCTCCTGAGAGTAAAGCCCACCCGAACTCCAAAATTGGGCGGAGGTACATTTTATAAATCATCAGAAGTGTATGCCTTCTCATGCCTGACCTAGTACTACAAAGCCTGCGTAGGATGCCAATGGGCGAACTCCTTCTGCAGAAACATGCTCAATGAGTGGCCGCCAGGATAGAGTAGAGACGTATATTACTCCAAGCTACTTCACCGTCTGAACTTGAGGCATTATGTTATTTCTATAGACCAGGCAGATATTTACAGGAACAGAAACCGGAAATACTAACAATGCGCATTTATTCACATTTAGGGACAGATGAATTCTTCCTAACCAGTTGTCAAGAACATTGAGGTAATTTTGCAGGGTTCGATAAAGAGTTTGAATGTCACCTGCTGATGCAAAAAAAATGCAATATCGTCGGCGTACACATAAGTTTTCATATTTTGAGTGCATGGAATTGAGCTTAGAAATATGTTAAAAAGAACAGGTGAGAGAACTTCCCCTTGCGGTACACCTCTTGCCTGTGGAAATCTCCTTGAGGAACCCCCATTTTGGCAGTAATAAAATTATCTATTTTTCAAAAAAAATCCAGGCTACAAAGTAGCTTTGGAAGTTCAGTTCCTGTATTCTTAGTAACAGAGTCGAGAGCTCAACGCTGTCGTATGCTTTACTGACATCTAAGGTGACAAGCGCAGCAAACTGTTTTCTACTGCGAGCTAATTTAATACGACTATCTAGGTCAGTATGAGCACACCAAATTGAACAACCCGGCGTGAAACCAATTTGACATAGATTTAAGAGAGCATTTTTCGAAATGAATGACATGACACGGCTGAGAAGGACCCTTTCCACCAATTTCACTAGGTTCGATGTTAATGAAATGGGGCTTAAGTTGTCTAAATTTAAGCCCTCCCCTTGCTTTTTAAGCAATGGAACTACTTCAGCAAGGCTCCACTCATGAGGTATCCAAGGACCTTTAATAGAATGGTTAACTAGAGTCAACAGGTCTACAGGAGACTCATTGAAGAAAATTTTGATCCTAGATGAAGCGACCTTATCGGGGCCAGGAGTCGCTTGGGATAAGCTCAGAACAATTTGCGACAGCTCAGGCATATATACCTCAGTGAAATCACTTGAGGTGCATGTGAATATAACAGGAGAAGGTAGAGCAGATGTAAAGCGAAGCTCTAGGCCACACGCAATATCCTCTAATGCCGTTGCGATGTCAGCAGGGGACTGAATGAGGGATTCAATGTTGGCAGCTGGTGGAATCACCTTGTTGCACCTCATGAAATTAAACAAAGCTCGTTTATTTCCTTATTGTTAAAGGAAATCATAGTGATTTGTATTATACCGCCTTTGCACTGGCGACAGTGCGCTTAAATTTTGCTTCAACATACTTATAATGCAACCAATTTTTGGGGCATTGATTGATGAGAAGTTTCTTCCAAACTGTTTTCCGTCGTCTATATGCACGCGCGCACTCAGCATTCCACCAATTGTTCGCGATTGCACCCTTGGTTACCTTAACCAAAAATTAAGACTTTTGCCTTGCATGGTCCAGTACTGAACATAGATGTGCAGCCTTGCTTTCGGCATTTGTCTGAGCGCAAGCGTCTGAAGTGATTTGGAGAGCTGATTTTAGCGTGTCTTTAAAGCAACTGTAATTTATTAACGTGCGCTGATGTCGCTCAGGAACAGTTAATTTACACGCAAACTTGAAACTAATCGGTAGATGATAACTTTTTGTGGCACAGTCAACAGGCGCCCGAAACATAACAGAGACTCCAGGGGAGGAAAAAGTTAAATCCAAGGCAGAGCGGCATTGACTACGAACAAACGTAGGCAATACGGAATTTTTGCAGTTCAAGTTGTTGTCAGAAACCCAATCAAATAGCCTAGAACCAAAGTTGTCTGCTTTAAACCCCCATGTCACATGGTACGAATTTAAGTCTCCAAGTAATAGAACCTGAGATCGGCTACTAGACATGAGTGAGTCAAGGAGCCGAGTGTCATGCACACCAGACGGGAAATATGCATTAGTTACCGTAAACGGCTGTTGACCTGGGACACTGAGGTCAACCGCAAGGATTTCACATTCATTGTCCGCGTATTGAAAAGAAATGCATGCCCTGTGGCAAAACATTGTAGAGATGAGCACTAACAACCCTCCCCCTCGTGATGATCGGTGAAGGCGCAACGGACGGTAATCCTTGAGATGATAATTGAAATTGGTAGTTAGCCATGTTTCCTGTAAAGCAACTAAATCTGGTAGAAACTGATTGCATAGTCAATTTAAATCAGTTGAAGCTGAGAATATACATCGAGAATTCCACTGGAGTACACTTAAGGACCCTATCTTGGCGGGAGTGCCATAGCCGCGAGTGCCTTTTTTAGAATCCTGGTCTTAGCATTTTGACTTGTGTTACTTTTCTTTGACTTTGACTAGGGGCAAGGTGGACCTGCAATATTCAGAGGAAACCCACTTCGTTTCTGGGCGCGGAGATCAGACTTCATATCCATACAGTCCATAGAGGCCTGAGAGTTCTTTTGTTGGTCTTATTGTTTTTGGCCCTGTGGAGCGGAACTGATTACTACAGAAGGAGGAGTAGCTTCCGAAGCCAAAGCAGGCCAGAGCGGAGCAGTGTACACGTGCAGAAGATTGGTCATCTGAGCAGCTATGACCTGCGAAATGCACGTGGATACGGTTTCGATAATGCGATCTATTGCATTCGCCACAGCTTTCTCAACTGCTGCTGTAATAGCTTGGGACCAACTGGAATCCATTATGGGTGGGCATTTGGCGGCCACACTAGAGTAGCCTGAGGCTCTCTCCTTGACTGCGGCAAAAGCCTCTCTCCGCGTGCATCTGCGCTTGTCTATAAGCTCGAGCACCTGATCTTCTTGTGCTCGTGCAGGACAGTCAGGCGAATCAGCAGGGTGAGCACCACTACACAAACAACATTTCTCTTGCTGTTCAGGACATTCCTCTCTGAAATGACGTTCCCCACAGGCACAGTAGCGTAAGGCCGATTTGCAGGCTTTGCCGCTGTGGTCAAATTGCCAGGAGCCTTGTAGCTCAAAAAGCCTGTTTTTAAAAATAGCAGAACGCCTTAGATGAAACAGCCGGTATGTGGACAAATCCTATTTATACTTTTTTTTGTGAGGACCGCTTTGCAGTATTTCATTCAGATATATATTGGATTATATCGCACATAAGCAGCTCAGGCTATCTTGCGCCAGACACTCAACAGTTGCTTGTGTGCACAAAAAAATGAAAATCGATTTTTTGTTCGCCTTTGCATGGAAATACGAACACTGCAGCGTTTCATCACGGGCGTAAAAATACAGAAACGTTTCGGCGATATGAAGCAGCGGCCATTAACCGCGGACCACTTTGGATATTTATTACGAACAAGTATACACTATCTGCCGCAATACACGAGGCCACCAGCCGCGTCTTCTTCCATTGCGCCTTCTGCCGAGGTGATCGGCCGCGCCGCGGCTTATATCCTCCGCCGCGGGGCAGCCGCTAAGAGCATAGCGCATGCGCCCTTCCTTTCCTCAAAATCATCGGCGGGTAGAACGTAGTCAAAGCCAACGCCAGTGAACACAGTGAACGCCGAGAGCTTTCGCTTTGTATATTCTGGATTAACTGAGCTAATCCACATTCATTTTTTTGGAACTCAAAAGGATATGTAACGTGAATGCGCCGTGAGAAGCCTGGAGCAAATATAATTGTTGGATGAAACACTTAATTTTGAGTAGGATGGCTCAGTTTTCTAGCTATTTGTAGACGAAAGTGGGAGGGAGGTGAAATTCGTCGCTCGGCGCCGATAGCGAGCACGAAGACCAGCAAGGATAGGAGGATGTCTTTGGCGCCTGCAGAGCTCCGGGGCATACTTCAGTCCTGTAGGCAGCTGGTATCGGGGGTAATGCGCAAACATGGTTAAACTGCCGCATTACTGGCTCTACTGAAGCGCCAATCATAAGCGGTGTTTCATCTAAGGTGTTCTACATTTTTTTAAAATAGACTTTTCGAGTTAGAAGAGTGCATTTTTTCGGCGTAGCATTGTTAGCAGTGCAGAGAATCATAATACAGCTAAGACGTGCTATCAAGTAGGTTGGTTAGCTATTATTGAGAAGTTAAGTTTTTCACTATTGCTATTATTCTGCTTGTTTTCTGAGGGGCGCGCAGCCCAATTTAAGTAATATCGATATCAGTTTTTAGGATTTAGAAAACGCAGTCACCATCGGTGCTCTGCCGAAACAAGTTTTGGATACTGCGACAAGTTGTACGCACTGGAGGGGTTGCTTTTTCTGAAAACTTCTCGAAAGCACATGTATTTTGGCGCGATGTAGCCAAAATTTGTTGGGTCATAGCGCCGAGATTGACTGCATCATCGAAGCTTTAACAAGAAAAGCTAATATAAAATACGATGGGCTACACGTCTATCAAGGAATAAGATAAAAGTTAACCTCTCACTAATAGGTAGCCTGTCTGCAAGTTAGCGCATCATGACTGTATTCCGGTGCGCTACACTGCTGAAAGTGCTTTGCAGCAAAAAAAATTATACTATTGTGCTCAAAAAGCCTGTTTTCAAAAATTGCAGAACGTCTTAGGTGAAACAGCCGGTATGTGGACAAATCCTATTTATACTTTTTTTGTGAGGACCGCTTTGCAGTTTTTCATTCAGATATATATTGGATTTTATCGCACATAAGCAGCTAAAGCTATCTTGCGCCAGACACTCAACAGTTGCTTGTATGCACAGAAATTAAAAATCGATATTTCTTTCGCTTTCGCACACTCAACAGTTGCTTGTATGCACAGAAATTAAAAATCGATATTTCTTTCCCTTTCGCATGGAAATCCGAACAATGCAGCGTTTCATCACAGGCGTAAAAATGCAGAAACTTTTCGGCGATATGAAGCAGCGACCATTTACCGCGGACCACAGTGGATATTTATCACGAACAGGCATACACCTTCTGGCGCAATTTAGTTCTTTGTTAGAAGCCGTTGCATCAGCTTTACACCACAGCATACCCATTGTTTCTCTGGCTGTTCGATTCAAACCCTTCTTGTTATTTGAAGACTCTATAAAGGAACAAGTAGCGGTGGTGAGAGTATAAAGACTGCTTTGAGAAATAAATGGCCAGTGTTCCCGGAGTTTATAATTTAGACCATGTTCTATTTGCAGGTTGCATTCCGCGTCTTTCCCAGATTATATTTTCGTGCTCGTATCTCTCTCCTGACTACTGTTTTTTGCAGCAAGTTCTTTAACCTGAGCCTGAACGATGTAGTTTAGTTTCCTGCTTTTTTTCTTTCAGCACAAACACTCCTGTGCAACAGCTTATATGCATATAATGCCTTCGGGCTTCCTAAATGATTTGCATTTTTCAGGAGTAATTAAAAATTGAAGCCTCATGATGAAGCCCAGAGTTATAAGGTGGTGCATAAAGGGCGTTGAATTTGATATTAGACCGCGCTCGAGCTCATATGCATATTTCAGTTTCCTTAAACCTTTCTGCTGATGCAAATGGAAGCCAACTTCTGTCGATATCTCCCTTTTTCTTTGGCACAATTTTTGATATGCATTCCCGCATCCTCTCATTCGGTATTCGTTGTAGATTTGCAAAACATATTTCTATCCGGATTTTTCAATTTTTTTTTTGCGTGCATTTGTTTCCTCCTCTAAACTCACTTTGTTCACACACATAAACTACAACATCATTCACCAATTTAAGTAAAATGGCCCAAGGAACAAGTTCGAACAAAAGAAATTATGACAGAAAAATCTAGGAACAAGGAATATAAATGGTTTGTGACAAAGGGAAATACAACTAACGCTCTCAAAACAATAAGGTGGCATCAAAAGAAATGAAATGGGAAGTCTCACACTGCGTCTTCAGAAAACAAAAAGAGGAATATCCACCGAGGCCAATGTTAACGCTTCTCGAATAGCTTCGTGATATACGTAAAATGATCAGTCACTTACAGTGCCGCGATAATTCATCATCGAGTGAAATCGGCCCTAACAAAAATGTGCGGCGTGCCTCGAAGCGGGCGCCGCCCATCGCGCGGTAAACGGACGCACGGACGCACGGACGGGCGCCCGATAACAGAGAAGGAACGTGCCTCTTGCAACGCCCTGTGCTTCACTCGTTCGCAGGCCAGAAGCAGCGCTCCACTCACTATGCGAAATCGCCCGTTGAGTAGAAATGATAAACTTTGAGTGAAGGGGGTGATTGTGGCACGCTAAACTTTTTGATACAAACTAGGAGGCGTCGTGTTCGCTGGGACTGTTAACGAGCAGGACCGCCACCGTCCTCATTACGAGAGGAAGAACGCACTTTCTCCAAAAACAATACTTCAAGACAGTGCTGAAAGATGCTGCAGAGAAAGAGAGAGAGAGAGAGTGTGTGTGTGTGTGTGTGTGTGTGTGCTTACACAGATCCCGAGAGGCGGAAATTAAAAAAAAAAGCATCCTAAAAATTATGATCCATAGCGCAGCAACAAAACAGGGGACAAACACAAGCGCTAACTTCCACTACAGCTTGATTTGGTGCACACAGAATTTATATGGCATTTCTAGCCTCGGAGCAGTATGCCAACCGATGAAATGTATTGCATGTGATTTTTAAGCTTTGTTCACAAAGTATCTTGTCTAATCTGACTGGTATCATTCGTTACTTCTTGTATAAATTCTGTGTGCACCAAATAAAGCTGTAGTGGAAGTTAGCGCTTGTGTTTGTCCCCTGTTTTGTTGCTGCGCTATGGATCATAACGCATACCCACTAGCCCGAACCATCACCTTGTTATGCATCCTAAAAAGTTTAATTGCGCTGATGCCGACATAAATAAAGATCGTAAAAAAGGTAGAAGATGAGAACAGCGTTGCTTGGATACGTTGGCAACAGACACTTCTTTGTGATTTTATTTTGCCCGAAGAGAAAATTGAGCGTTTCAAGAACCGCCCCCACGATGTCCGCCCCTTTCTTTGGCGGTGACAACACTGTCCACTTTGTGATTGTGCTGAAGAGGGTCTTCTTTTGATATCTATTCTTGCAGTCGCTTACTAGTCTCTCGTGGCTGCTGCTTCATGCCATGTGCTGGAAGAGCGCCGACAAAGAAGATAAACGTAGCGTAGTTTGTTGACGTCGTTAACGCCACTAAAAGATTATGTCGAGAGAGGAAATCCAACAGGATCTAGGAGAAAAATAATGTGGCCTGTAGAAAATAAACGACAGCTGTGCCCAGAGGAGTTTTAGAACGCAATAGGGAGCACACAAAGGGCTATGTATGTGTTGCTGGGATCTATACGCAGCGATTTTTCAAGCGTGAGAAACGAAGCTTGTGGACTGTACGCTTCCGAAAAGGCGCTTACGACGAGAACAATAGAAAAGATACTGTAACGGCCTGCGTGTACATACGGTTATATCTCAGGAAAGTAATGCATTATTCAATGCCACTGCTGGCTAAATTATCTACGTGCAGTCATAAAGTTGGATTGTTTTTAATCCTATCGACAGTGGCGCGCCCATGTGGAATCCGTCCGGAAACTCGAGCTGTGCGGCACCGCGTCCCTCCGACTATTGCGTCCTTTTCTCGGTTCGTCTCGCTTTCCTGCACCGCGCCAGCAACAGTTCAACTTCTATGTTTTCACACTCACGACACAAGGTTGAATTGGAGAGTTACACAGCACTGGAGAGTCACTCCAATGCTGCTGCGCTGTCTCAGAAGGGACATAGTTAAACCACAATATATAGAGGGGGTCTAGATGGATAGATAACGTAGCAGATGTATAAAATATGTTGATTTCGCGAAAACAGTGCTTTATATGAAGAAGTATTATGGAAAGCTCAAGCCGCCAAGGCGACGGCACCAACATTTTTCCGCACCGAGATTCATAACAATTTTGCGGCAAGAAAAATCGACGGCTGGTCGTCGTTAATTAATTGTTTGAAGCAACGACACTTAGAGGATTATAAAGAGAATACCTTGTCTCTCATGCTCAAATATACGACAAGGCAATGTCCCTTGAACATAAAATAGTAGAACATTCAGGGGAAAGGTGTTACTAAGCGACCTCGTGTAACCTGATTACAGCGCTTACCCTTTGCAATGAATCCAGTAGATTTTAAGGAAAAGCAACGATAGAGGAATAAAGCATGCCGAGAGTTTCGGTTTCGGTTATATATATTTCGACCTAATCATTCCTTCAAGATGGGTGCTTTGAAGGCGAAAAAGAAACGCACTACTTGATAAATTTTTCGAAAATATTGCCAGGTTTTGACAAGGCATGTTCGCTACTAGAATTTCACGGGCTTTGAAAACATTGGCCTATTGATTTACGGCAGTCTCCATGGTACAGCTTTATCTCTCAGTTGGACAAAAGTGTCCAAGATGACATTTCAGCTTGAACCTTGGCTTCTTGAAGGGCGGAAATGTGGAACCGCATGGAAATCAAATGAGACGAGCTGAAAGTCATTCAGGAGTCTTCGTACTAAGAGCACGGCACGCTGCCTTTCACCTCTTTCTGAGGGGTGCACAAACGCGTTTGCGCCTGAAATCAAATGCCCAAGCAGAGGGTGACTGAACAACAAGTCCCTGGAAGATTGTCTTTCCGCGCGCAAATGCGATGTTTCCGCGCATTCAGCCTTGCGCCATCCAGCGTTCAACAAGTCTGATTCTGAGGCCGCACTCTTCCGTCGTTCTTTGTTTCGTGAGCATAAAACAAGGAACGAATGAGAAAAAATAGGGGGGACAAAAGAAAGGCGGGAGACGTTAAGGTATTTGGCTGTTCTAGTGCTGGCTGTTCTCGTCGCGCATGCACCCACACCCCATTCCGTGTTCCAAGAAGCGAAGAATGCAGTCTCCCGCCCAGTGCTTCATGGAGGCGGTGGTGGAGGGGGCTCTCTCTCTCTCCTTCTTGGCTTCAGTGTTCCCCCGTCCGCACGGGGCGCTGTCAGCAAACAAATGGCTCCACGGGGCCACCACGAAGACGATGGATTTCTGGAGCTCGTTTCGGTCGACAGCGGCGGGTCCTGGAAATTCGATTTTGCCCCCTCTAGACATACATGCACACACCTCGTCGCTGGGCTCTTTGCCGCTGCTCGGATGCCATGATTTAGGCTCGCATCATGTTTGCCCTGACATCGTGTTTCATTTTCGCTTCGCCCGGGAAATCGGCTCAGGCTGTTTTCCTTCGCTCTCTGTGTCCGCTGAGTTCTTCACTGTTTGAGTCTGGCGTTGTTTGTGCTTGGCAAGAAGACGAGTTAAAGGTTGGACGAATACGGTAATAGAAAAAAAAAACGGGGTGAAAACGAAAAATAAAGCCTTCGGACTGACGTCCTGCTGATCGTTGCTTGCTGCTTCGCTGCCACGTTGGATTGGACGGCGTACGCGTTCCGGGTGTATTTGTTGTCTTTTTTTTCAGTTTCAGTTTCAGTCGAGTCATCTGAGGAATGTTGAACAGCGAAAAGGTGAGGAAGTTTTTGTTTACTACTGCACCTGTCAATCTCGGTAGAATTGATTTAAGTGAGTACGTATTGGCGGCGGCTTGCGATGACGCTAGCGCGATTTTTCACGCAAGAGTTGTGAAGTCTTCAAAGTAATAAATACGCCGAGGGCATAGAGCCGTCGGTGTAATGACACGTGCAGCACGAGACACAAAAGCGAACTTTAAATGGTGCTTTATTGCGTTAGAATACTTAAATCTAGTATTGGAAAGGTGGCATCGCACAAGCAATCAACCTAGGAGAAAATTCTAACATAGAATATCTCCTGCAATTAGCAGTATTAGTAGGAAAATTCCGGTTAAGAGTTGCATAATTTGATAAGTGCCACTCCAGTGAAGATGGGAAATGCACACGCGGGAGATAATACGTTATGTCTACTATGCCTTGCACGTTTCCCTTCTGCTATGCCTGCCGTCGTTTGAGCTTAGCGTGCCAGAAGGTTAGGCGCGAATCTTGTCCGCACCTTCTAGCTATATTCGGTTTTGTGGTACTTAAAAAATTATGCTACAGCAATCATCTCACACAGCAGCAAGCACTTCCAGGTTTCTAATTAAGCGTAACATTCAACGTTTCCTAGAACTGAGTAAACACCACGCATAATAAGTGAAAGGTAAATGATTCAGCGTTAAAGCACATAATTAAAGGTTGTAGGTTTGACCAGAAACATCGTGCGCAATGGTTGCATAATGATCTTTGGACGTTTCCTGATGTGATCCTACTTCTAGTTAAAGAGGCAGGTATACACGGATGCTGTTTCGTGAATTGAGATACATGCCTGAACGCTTAATACACACACACATAATTCCAAGAATTGTAATAATAAAAGCCCGGCAAGTTCAAGCATTATTGGTGTGCAATGATATCACATATGGTTAGTACTAATGCAAATAAATGTATTAAGGCGAATTTTTAATACCGGTAACTAAACTTTGTACCTCTATGGGTTCCTGGGGAACACCTTCAGATTTTTTGATAAATTAATTAGTGCTTATCACTGCTATTGTGTTGTTTTAGTCTGGCTAGAAACGATGAGTTATACAGTTTGACATAAACTTGTCGCCCTTCCCCTCTAAAATTTGTTTTTTGTCAGGCTTTATCTCCGTGCTATCACGGAAACTATACTTAATGCTATTCTCATACTGCCTGCCGCTGCACCAGGTCTGTTCGGGAGGGATTCGACCATATATATTATGTATATGATAATAATAATAATAATAATTGGTTTTGAGGGAAACGAAATGGCGCAGTATCTGTCTCATATATCGTTGGACACCTGAACCGCGCCGTAAGGAAAGGGATAAAGGAGAGAGTGAAAGCAGAAAGGCAGAGAGAGGTGCCGTAGTGGAAGACTCCGGAATAATTTGGACCACCTGGGGATCTTTAACGTGCACTGACATCGCACAGCATACGGGCGCCTTAGTGTTTTGCCTTCATAAAAACGCAGCCGCCGCGGTCGGGTTCGAACCCGGGAACTCCTGATCAGTAACCGAGCGCCCTAACCACTGTTCCACCGCGGCGGGTATGTATATGATGGCGAGTTTAGATTGGAGATAAACGCGATTGAATTAGGTAGAGCACTGTATCTCCGTTGTGTTCATAGCGATTGGCTGGCTGATTTCAACAGTGCGTTTAGATTCAAGCTTTTCTTCACCTTCGATAATCCAATTATCGAGAGATAATCAAATTAACTGTAATCCTTTTTTGTTTCCTTCCGTGTCAAAGACAACACTCCAGCACCGTCGATTCATGAAAGACAGAAGCGCTGTTTATGCAAACAGGCTTACGAAGGCGCTGAACCATTTTGAATTCAATGCCTTCACTGCATACCACCCAATAAATGGTGTCTCACTGCTGTCTAAAATAAAGAAAAAAAAACGTGTTATGCGCCTGATTGCACGCGTATATGCTGCCTCTACTGTCACCGCACGAGCAACTTACGAGGTTTACTGCTAAACTTTAGAGTTCACTCTCCGGCCAAAACTGTGTGCAGTTTAGCACTGAATACAGCACACCTCGAGATGAAATTGAACATAATACGAAGAACCGAGACTTCAGAAAAAAATTGACGGTGGTTTAACTCTAGTTAAACCTGGAGTGACGCGGTAGCTACATTTGGCCGAGTGGAACTGGCTCAGTCGAATTTCAAAGTCAGTCCTTCGCCGCTCCGTTTCGCTGGGCGTTCCTTATGCATCTTCGTCCCACTTGACACGGCGCATGCGCACAGCTGTTGCAGCTTGGTTTCGCCGGCGCGCCGCGCCACCGGCAGCAGCTCCGCACCACGTGGCTTGTCACGTGACCAACCACGTGGCGCCGCCACGGTCACGTGCCACCGCCATGCTGAAGGCTCGAAATGCTACCAGCTATCGCTACAAAAAAAAACAACAAAAAACAAAACAAGGAGCCCATTCTGAAGCATGGCTTGACTGTGGAGGAGAATTCGCGTTTTCTTGTTTGCACGCGACTTCACAATGGCTTTTAGGTTTCCTGTTGACGCTACGTTTTGCCGTCGCAGATCAAAATCAATGCTGAGAGTGAAACACTGTAGGCAAGATGCACCGACGAGTAGCTTTGGATTTTCCCATTCCTGTTCTCAGACTTCGTGATTTCGTCATCCCTAAGGCTGCGCATTCAGGCAACTGAACATTTGGCGCTTGCACAAGAATCGGAGCCGAGTGTTAAACCCTTTTATTCGGTAGCTAAGATTTTTGTAAAACAACAGCCCTTTTTTAAAAAAAAAGTAATCAACCGAAAGCTGTAAATAAGCCGCTTCCTTTCTCAGCAATGATGCACATCATTATTTCTATGTAGCGCTGTCAGACACAAATCTCGCAGCAGTGAATTCAGTGCACGACAGCGCTTCAAGCAGTTGATGCCTCACGATGCTTGTCTCAGTATTCCTTCTAATTTTCCATGCCTATCGCACCTGAAAATAGCTTGAAACAGTTGCTCTTTTGTGAGGTTTATGAAATGATTTGTCGACTGAACAGCGAGACTAACTTGTTGCGGCCAACCAGTCGGAAGACACATCGAGAGGTTCATCTGAGCTTTTTAGAGCATGTATTTTTCTCTCTCGCTCGCATAGGCTTCTAAAATAGGTGCAGAGATGAAAAATGCATCATTATGCCCTTACGTAGCTCAGCTTTTCAAGTACAAGATATACAAGCTGAGATTTCTGTGAAGTTGTCATCTATTACTGTACACGCCTTGGCAGCGTCAGTAGATTGCAACGGCAGTACAGTTAGACAGCGCTTGTAAGAGTGCTGGAAGTGTTTATGAAGGGGCTCGATATGTCTTCAGCTGCGTTTCCATTGCCGAACGTGAATGCTTTGGGAGCATCTCAGAAAGCTTGAAGTTACTAATTTTTGGCGCAGACGCTCCTAGTGCTCTCGGACACTTAGCAATTTGAGCTAAATGTCACTCAGAGGGTACGCGCTCACCGGCTGATTAACAGCATTGGCGGTGACTGCTTTCTATAAAGATCATCTAGTTTTCTTCTAAATGCTCTTATAAGTGCATTTTGCGAACTGTAACCGTTATGGATTCACGTTTCCTCCAATAGTCCATATACTATGCAATCAAATGCGCTTCGCGCAAAACCAGGCCGAAGTACGCCTCTCCACGTACAAAGAGGATTTCCTGCCTGGCCGCAGAATTCGGTCGGCTCAGGCAATGAATTTTTTCCACCTATATTGTGTCGGCCCGGGTATGCCCAAAAAGATGTTTTATTCATCTTGTTTAATTTACGCGAGTGGAGTGTAACAGAAAAATTGAGCCAATTACTGAATAGTCATGGCCCCTCGACGCTTAGAGTGCCTCATATCCTGTTTTTCCTTGCGCAGTTTCACCTAAATTAATTTGTGCTTCCGAGCAGAATTAACTTGCCAAAACGTGCATGCATTATTTGTCCTGAGCGTAACGCATCATCAATTTGTAAGTGGCTGTTGAGCACACTTTTCCCAAGGCCAGTCACGTTCCATGCGAATCACATTGGCTTCTCGCAAATTCTCAGCGTGAAAAGGTGAAAGACATTCTGTCCATAAGTTAAGTTTGCGTTTCATTTGGACCCGGCAGTAATCAAACGGCTGTGTAAAAAAGAAAACATTTATTTGGGTAACTTCGCAAAACTAACAACAAAACCGTTTATCAGCCGCGCCAAAAGAAAATTATTCTGTGTCTGTGGTTATGTGCATGCCGATTCTTAACGGAGGCAGTATCATCGCCTGGCTGCTGATCAGGAATTCGTTGACACGGTTTTGCTTCAACTATCGAACTCCTCGGCTGGTTTCTAGCAAAAACAAAAAAGAACCTGTCTTTTTGCTTGTCTACAATTGTGGCAAGAATGCTGAACACGCACAACTGTGAAGGCATTCGGTTAAACCCATGGCCCGTTGCAGAACGAGGGATGTCGCAACACAGAGCCGGCTGAGAGAACTTGGGCCACTTTTAGGCTCTACTTTACACGAGAAATTTACTATATAGACTAAGTTTGCCGGAATCGTTCCCGTGGCACTTGATCTGTCCATGTATCAAAAAAGGACACGCCACCACGTTAGGGCAGGGTACATACCCAACAATGCTGGACAGACGCATTTTTGAACGGAAAGAAGTTGATGAGCGCAATTTTTCTATATACTGTAAGATTTCACTATAACAATCAATATACCCTCAGAAGTCCAGTCGGCAGGCTTGCATTTGTTGCTAATAACGTTCTTGCTATCATCAAAAGCGTTAACCATTTGTTTTCTATGGCAGTCTTAACTGCTCGAGACACTTTAAAAAGAAAGATTTTCCACATATCGGAAGGATGAACCATTGCCTTCAATATTTCGACACCAATATCTTCAAGTTTTATAATTTTCAAAAAGTATTGTCCAAGAATGTTGGACATAATATGCATGAGTGGCGTTCCTGTACGCACACTACGCCAGTGTGTAGTTATTGCGCCCGCGTTTCTTCTTTATTGTTTGATGTGAAAATCTGAGTTCCGGCATTCGAGCAAACTAGCGAACACGCATTTGTCATCACACTGCACTGACTGTCTCCGAGAGGAAGCACGCCTGACTTCCTGTGTGGACCAGAGCTCCCACCCGCCCGTCGCACCGGTTACCTCAGACGATAAATCTTGTCAAGCGTCGGCGGGTGTACGCCGTGCGTCGAGATATGTCTCTCAGCGTCATGCCATGACGATACTCGAGAGGTATATCTCCAACAGGGCGGCGCATTGGCTGAGTTGGTTAACGTACATACTGCGCAGTTAGTCCAACAGAAACGCCTATTTTTCAGTGTCCTTCGTTTTTGTTGAGCTAAACCTGCAAGAGGTATATCTCCCTCTTCCCGTCGAATTCTGAAGACAACAAGGTGGGGTTGGGATTTTTAAACCCGATGTATGACTCGCGTAGGACAGAATCCTGTGCGGGCTTCCGTGCAGGGAAAGAAAAATTTATCAAGCTTGGTTGGGCGACACCCGACCTGAAAGAAGCCGTGAGTGAGTCGAGGAGAGACTGAGAACCCGGTCGTTGGAGATTTATCTCGTTAGGTCACCTGATAACCCCGAGAGGCAGATGATGCACGGCTTTATACGAAAACGAAGTGTCGTGCTAACTTTCTGTTTCGTATCTTCAGGGTAAATTACGTCCATGTAACTGTTTTTTTTTCGTTTCTTTTTCAGAGTAAATTACGTATGTGTGTTCATTTTCGGCACAATTTCAGGCATGGCTTTGACGGCCGTTAAGCGCCAGTGGGGGTCTTGTGCTTCATGCTTTCATTTGCCTTCGTAATTTTGTTATGTTTTTCTCTTTGCATACGCTGCATAATTTCGAGAATGTGGTAACCTATGTTGTCCTTTATTTTTAACTGCATAATAGCTTTATAAATCTTTGAGGGCGCTAGAAAATTTCGAAAAATGGCATGATGAAATAATTCCTACATATCTTGTCATCGAATGAAACTACTACTTTATAACATCAATATTACTATTTAAATCTGAATTGTTTACAAAGGTGGCTATGAAGCGGCTTCTTCGCTGTAACCTTTCACGAAATGATGTATTCAATGAGAAATCATGAGGCCTATTTCCCTCCTGAACGTGTAGGGAAGCTGACGGTCTCGTTCGTCCCCTTCCGTCCCATGGCGTTCAGGCACCGAAATCGAATTCAAGGACGCGATTGTTGAAGCGATCATTGTAAAAGGAAAATGTACAAGCAGTACTACTAACGCAGATTTATATCACCACATCGCACGATTGCCTGGGGAATTTTTGTTTTGCCGCTCCGCTTGTGTGCAAGCTGCCGGAGCAGTTGATCCCATCTTTCCTGCTTTGTAATCACTCTTTCCCCGCTTCGTTTTCTCCTCTTGGAAGTCTTAGAAAAAAGCGGCGCAGCATTCCTCTCTGCTTTTTGTTCTGCTACCTCCCCTTACAGAAATTACTTTTGATCTTCAGTTGACGCCTTGTTGACCTCTTGTTGAATCAACTGGAAACCAACATGGACCCAATGTATGTTGAGCTTACCCAACATTGGCTAAACAAAATTTTGGTTGGTAGCACTCAGCAAAGTCTATATCAGAGAATTAAAGTTTATTTTCAGCTTTAGCAGCTTTTGAAGAACATAGAAATTGTAAATTTAGGCCGATAGGTGCATTAGCCGAAACATGAAAATGGACTCCTTTCAGAAAGTATTCGATAAGGCAAGTTGTTCTCTGCATTGCATATTTCGGTAGATTAGGGGTACGATCTCACAAAAATGACAATTTACGCGAAACCGAATATGTTGTAATAGTTATAAGTACTGTGCCACATGAGAATGTTCTGTGCTAGCACGTGGTATCCCCTAACTGTTCATAGTGAGCGGGTTTCTCCAATAGAAAAAATATCTTGCACCTTGCATATGTTGTTCTCGGTTTTCGATATCCGGTGGAAGCCCACCTATTAATATTTGGTAGCTAACTGCAATTCAGGCAATGCAATGGCAAGCCTTGAATACTTTAATTTAGTTAAGCTAAGTCTGCACGAATAGGACAAGGACAAGAGTCAAAGAAACGATTACAGCATCACGCGTGCGCTGGCGTAGGGTTCGTTTCCTTGCCTCTTCTCCATGTTCTACTCGCCCAGTCTTACGTTTCCTCGAAGTGGGCCAACTAGCTCGCAAGAACGTTCTATTGTAGCTTTAATTATGTTTCCGGCTTTTCTTTTGGAGGCTCTTTGAGCAGCAAATTACCAGGGGTTGGCTGATGATGACGATGATGTGAAAAACAATATCTTCTATGGTGGCCAAGGAAGTCAAGCAGATCGCGCATGCTCTACTTGCAGGATTTCTCTCAGCATTGGCATCTTTTGCATCACAATTGCAAGTGACCAAAGCCAGCAGGCCGTTTACCATAATCATGCCAATTTCAACAAATATTTTGTTGAACGTAGTCAACCCATTAATTGTTGAGCAGTTTCTGTTTAATTTATGTTGAATAGTGTCTCATGGCAGTCGTGTCTAAGCCTAATTAACTGAAATCAGGCCTAACTTCATGCGTCGTGTAAATAGAACGTTATCACAATTAGCATATTAAGAAAGCATTCAGCACCTGTTAAGATTCTTTTCTTGCACAGACAAAAGTGCCAGTGGTGGAATATGCTCTTTCAGACATGCATTCCTTGGACGATTTGTACTTGCCCTCATAAAAAGGGCATTTAATTAGTGCTTCATTTCTGTTGTTTTTGAATAAATCAACGTCTTCAACTAACAGAACTTCACATGTGAAGTTTATTACTTGTACTACACATAAAATAAAAAAAATCATAACAGTTATAATTGATATAACTTTGCTGATCGGCAGGCCTCGTCCAGATTGAAAGCTAACTCCCTAACAATGTGTTTAATGGGGCGGTACGAACCCTATTCGGCTAACCTCTTTTGCGGTTGACCTTTGCAATAAATCCTTTCTTGACATAGGCGCTTGGAGCTTCATTGTCGCCGAGATGAAATGACTGCAGTCTCCCTTGTGCATGTCGAGCGCGAGGGAAACAGTGAGAGTTCGGTTTCGTTTTAGGTCCTAATTGAGTCGAGGGGGTATTGCGTACTCAAACGCCCTCAGAAGATTTGTTCGCTTTTTCTTACTGGCCTGTCTTTCTTGTGGGGGTCACACTTTGATTAGGAGTAAGCTGCCTTGGGAATGTGGCAAATGTAACACGGTGTTCAAGTTTGAGGCATCTCTGCCAGGCTGTGGTAAAACGTGGTGGCGCTGCAAGAGCCTGCGTACCGAGGCTTTATTTGAGAGGCTAAGCCCGCTGAACAATCCCTCAAGAGCACCGAAAATTGTCCTTTTTGCCATTTCATGCAGTGATGCTGGCTAGAAAAGTTTGTTATGTGAAATGTTATAATATGTTTATCGTCCGGAAGCTACACGTGAACTATGAGGGACACCGTAGTGAAGAACTCCGGGTTAATTTAGACTGCCAGGGGTTCTTTAACGTGCGTTTATGTCGCGCAGCACACGGGTGTTTTTTTTTTTTGCGTTTAGCCTTCATCGAAAAGTGGCCGCCGCGGACAGTGTCCAAGACTACTGACCAACCGTGGCTTGCAGCGAAGCCTTATGAACACAGAGAGCTCAAGGTTTCTGAACAAAATTCAGCGCAGCAGAAGAAGAAGAGAGAGAAAAGTTGTAGAGGAAAGGACCAGATGGACCGCTGCCAAACTATCAGGGAACACCAAACGCGGACTTGGACGCTGAGATTACGGAGTCGGAAGTGTGGCTTGCCATGGGGCAACTACGCACCACGTCTGCAGCCGGGCCTGACGGTGTTCAACAGAAACAATGGGAGCAAATTTGCGACCGCATGAATGGCAAGCTCGAGTGCAGGAAAACTTGGCATCTGCTAAGGCACCTTCTTGACCCTGTAGAGGCTAAATCAACTAAACGAGGTCAACTTATGAGATTAGTGCATCAGTATCCAGGCACCACAGAGGAGTTCTTAACGGAACTACGAGATCGATACTTAAACCCCAGATGGACCGCTGCCAAACTATCAGGGAACACCAAACGAGGACTTGGATGCTGATATTACGGAGTCGGAAGTGTGGCTTGCCATGGGGCAACTACGCACCACGTCTGCAGCCGGGCCTGACGGTGTTCAACACAAACAATGGGAGCAAATTTGCGACCGCATGAATGGCAAGCTCGAGTGCAGGAAAACTTGGCATCTGCTAAGGCACCTTCTTGACCCCGTAGAGGCTAAATCAACTAAACGAGGTCAACTTATGAGATTAGTGCATCAGTATCCAGGCACCACAGAGGAGTTCTTAACGGAACTACGAGATCGATATTTAAACAAACCCCAGATGGACCGCTGCCAAACTATCAGGGAACACCAAACGAGGACTTGGATGCTGAGATTACGGAGTCGGAAGTGTGGCTTGCCATGGGGCAACTACGCACCACGCCTGCAGCCGGGCCTGGCGGTGTTACTAACAAAGCACTTAGAAACTTGGACGCAGGGTCAGTGACAGCACTCACTGATCTCATGAACAAATACTGGACAGACGGAAACATTCCACAAGAATGGAAACATGCAAAGATTACATTCATTCTAAAGCCAGGCAAGAAAATGTGTATAGAGAATCTACGCCCAATCTCTTTAACATCCTGCTTAGGAAAGTTAATGGAACATATAATTCTCAATCGGCTACAAGAATAGGCTGAGGACAATAACTTACTCCCTAACTCCATGCTAGGCTTCAGGGCTAATCTTTCTACCCAAGATGTTATGCTGCAACTCAAGGCAGACATAATAGACATAGAACGCGGCAGAGGAACTAAAGCCATATTAGGCTTGAATTTGAACAAGGCGTTTGATAATGTCACGCACGATGCTATCTTAAGGAATCTCTCCGACATCAACCCAGGAGAAAGAACTTTCCAGTACATCAAGTCATTTCTCAGTAACAGAACGGCAGAGATAGCAGTGGGAGAGATTAAATCAGACTCTATCTCACTTGGAGGTAAAGGAACGCCACAGGGCTCAGTCCTGTCACCCTTCCTTTTTAATCTCTCACTAATTAAAATCCCTTCTAAATTAGCAGCCATCCCGGGGCTGCAACACACATTCTACGCAGATATCACTTTATGGACCACAACTGGCAGCGATGGTCAGATAGAGGATACCCTGCAACAAGCTGTAGACATAATACAAGACCTGGCGGGTAAAGCAGGGCTCACCTGCTCGCCCTCCAAGTCCGAATTATTTCTAATCAGATACAAACCAAGGGGCCCTCGAGCAAAAAATTACAAACCTCCGCCTCCACTGAAAATCTGGGTGGAAGGGCTCCCTGCAAAGGAAGTTCAAACTATAAGAATCCTAGGACTCTTCCTTCAGTCGAACCGGAAGAACAAGGAAACACTAGAAAAACTCCAGACAACCGTCAATATGACGGTAAGACTCATCAGACGAAATGCAAGCAAAAGGAAGGGAGTGAAAGAGACAGAACTTTGCAAAATAGTACAAGCATTTGTAATAAGCAGGCTTGTCTACGCACTCCCATACTTATAATTAGACAGTAGTGAAAAAGCCAAAGTAGAGACTATGATTAGAACAGCATACAAGGTAGCATTAGGGCTACCGAACTGTAACTCCACCGAAAGGTTTCTGGGCTTGGGAGTACACAACACCTTAGACGAGCTTACAGAGGCACACTTAACAATGCAGAGAGGCCGGCTTTCCCGCACCAAAGCAGGAAGAACCATACTTGATCGTTTAGGACTAGGCATACAGTTGCCACCCCAAGATACCAAAACACAGATACCTAAACGCATCGCTAAGGTAATAAGAGTTAAGCCACTAGCTAAGAATATGCATCCTGCTCACCACGAGGGGAGAAGAAGGGCTAGGGCAAAAGCTCTACACAACATATACAACCAAGATGAACATGCAATATATGTAGATGCCGCAGAATATCCCTAGAAACAAGCGTTCGCACTAACGGCGGTGGATACGCAAGGTTGACTGATTGTCTCCGGCACTACCATAACGAAATCCTCGGAAACGGCAGAAGAGGCGGCAATCGCCCTTGCTATCATTAACACAGAAGCTACTACCATACTCAGCGACTCTAAATTTGCCATACGCAATTATGCGAGGGGCAGAATTTCTCAGGCAGCAATGAGCATATTGGGTCAAACCAAAGACTTAGACAGAATTATTGAATTGATATAGGTTCCGGCTCACTCGGGGAACCCTGGTAACGAAGCGGCACACATAACAGCTCGAGGATTCGTCAGCCGAGCAGGGGACGCTGTCGTTGCTGAGAGTTTTTCGAAGGACGGCCTATCATCTTTTCACGATATTACTAATCATTTTAAACTTGAAAGGAGGATATTCCCCTCCTCCAGACAAAGCCTTTAATAAGGAGCAGGAGACCACTTGGAGGCGACTCCAGACGCGATCCTTCATGACGCGTTACCTGTTGTCAAAATTCTATCCCAGTGAATACGACCTTGCATGTACATTATGTGGTGATTTAGCCACCTATGATCACCTATTGTGGAATTGTAAAGAGGAGCCGCCCCCGAAATCTCTAATACAGGTTCCTACTCTCGAGCAGTGGGAGGCCGTGTTGGTCAGCTCAGACTTGGGAGTTCAAACCCGGGTCATTGAATGGCTACCCAGGTCGCTGTCAGCCATGGACTGATAGCCACCTAGCACGGATCGTCTGCATTCTGCCTTTTCTGACGAATTAAATGTTTTCCAATCCAATGTAGAGGACAGGCAGGGAGGTTAACCAGATTAATGTTTCGGTTGGCTACCTTGCGCTGGGAGAAAGGGATGAGGGGAGACATAAAAGAATAACAATAAGGGGTAGAGCAAAGTGGTCCGTACCAAGCACGACAAGCAATGACAAATCGAATGTAAGTCACAGGCCATCGCAGCTGTAGCCTGCACACCTTGAGGGCTGTTGAGCGCTGCGACCTCTCAAAACAGATCGACAGCCCCTTATCACATACCCAGCAATTCTGGTCAAAAACATTTTTGAGTGGAAAACTGTTTATGAACGCAATTTTTTCATATAATATAAGATTTGAATGTAACAATCAATATATTTGCAGACAACCCGACTGCTATGTTGTATTTTTTCCATTACGTTTTTTTCCGTTTTCAAAAGTGTTCCTAGTTAGATTTGTTATGGCAGTCTTAACTGTTCGGTGCGACTGATGGAAACACTTTAAAAGAAACATTTTGCTACGTATCAGAATACCGGACTATTACCTTAGATATTTCTACAACAGTGTCTTACAATTTTTCCATTTTCGAAATTTTTCCCGAGAAAGCTGAACTTGCTAACACAAGGCAGTCAGGAAGCACAGAGCTTCCAGTTTGAGGAAAGGCCGCTTGCCGTTGTGGCTGGTAATGTGGATGACAACGTAAGACATCCCGACTTCTTCTCGGAACGATGAGGCTGTAGGATGCGTTGTGCCAGCTGTTGGAGAGCAGCAAGCACTGGATTGAACAAATCTAGCATCTGCACTACACTCTGTGCAGCTGGCATGTGCAAGCTGGATAGCAGCACACGCATGGCATTCACGATAGGCTTCAGCATTGCAATCACTTGCTCGTCTGCGACCTGGTCCGGTTTCTGACCTACTACCCGACCAGCAGTAGGCTCAACAAACTGGGTGCGCGGTGCTGGGGTGGGTGCTGGGTGCTTCGGGAGCGATGACCATGTCACTTGCCGGTCCCTGTCTTGGACCGGAGTTGGGACTTGGGCTTGATTTCAATAGTCTCAGGACTCTGGGTACGCAATACGTGCTTGGTAACTGCGGGTGTGTGTAGCTCATGAAGGGATGGCCAAGGCTCGTCTGCAACAACCGTTCCTGCCTCGCCAGTCATATGGCTCAAGTTCCTTAGAGTGGTATGCGGAGGGAGAGGACAAGTTGCGGAAATTCCTGGACGATCCTTTACAATGTTTGCTGCACTCTTAGAAGGCCTGTGACGAGGATGATGACGTCGTCGCACCTTGGCGGCGGCTTCTCTATGTAGAATTGTTTCTTGCAATTTGTTTAAGTATTGTCCGTTTCCTTTTCGGGCGACGACAGTCTTTTGCGGCAGCGTCTCGAGGGCCGCAGCAACTTTCGTACTCAAGGACTGTTGCCGGCAAGCAACACCACTGTGTGCCTGAGAGCACAGTGGGCACACGATAGAGAAATGGCACGCTCTACTCACCTGTCCAGCTTCATGGATGTCTGGAACTGGAGAGGCTTCGGGACGAAAGCGCTAACCACGTGCCGAAAGTGCCTAACCTTCAAGTACGTTGGAATGCAGTCCCCTTGGAAGGTCGACTTGATGCACTTTGTCCTCAAGGGCGTGAGCTTGGCTACACCGTCGGTAGCTGGTTGGATCAAAATGGGCCGATCAGAGTCGCGAATGGCCGCGTCGACGTCGTAGATGACGCCTGCCGCATTGCCGCTTCCCAGAAGGACATGGGAACGAACGCTGATGCCCTCGAGCGTTTTGATGTTGCTCAACCTTTCGAGCGCGTTCCGGTCCATGACACCAATTACGACGACATTCTTAAAACGATTCACCCTCACGTTTTTAATTGTTCCCGAGATGAGAGGCCCTAGACACAGAGACGTGGCTTGCCTGTTGATGTGGTTGAGATTATCGGTGGGAATCTCAGGCACAAATAGTACAGTATGTGCCGATGATCCTCGCACCTTAGTGATCGTGGACTTACTTGACGACAACGAGTCCTCACCTTTGCGCTGCCTTCGTTTGGCCTTCTTGTTTAGGACTCTGATGATGCCGTCGTAGCACTGCACACCGTCAATGATAGAACAGTGCCCGCGCACCCAGTGTGTTGAGCCTACTGCTGGTCGGGTAGTAGGTCAGAAACCTGACCAGGTCGCAGACGAGCAAGTGATTGCAATGCCGAAGAGTCACCACTGGCGGCTGAGTACGCCCCGGTGGCCTGGCTGCTTGCGTCATTCGGGAGGCCGAGACATTTCCTCTGGGCGGCAGCGGCTGACCCACCGGACTGAGGCCATACAGCGTAGACTTCCATCACCGCCACAAAGAAGAAACAGTGGCTTGATTATAATGTCGAAAATTAGGAAAAAACTGAAGAGGCGAAGGGACGGTGTTGTGTTGCAGAACCACTTTATCGTCTTCCACAGCAGAAGACGCAGAAGGGAACCATCTGTGCCGATAAACGTTCGAAGAGCACAAATTTCGTAAAACAACTGAACGTTTGCCCCGAAGGCCTTTTATGATCAAGCGTGAAAGTATCAATGTTAAATTAGTGCCTTAAATAAAGTAAATAAAAAATACAGAATTGTTTAGTTTACTTACTATAGTGTCTTCATTGATTATGTTTTTTAAATTTTTCTATGAAAACTACGGTCGAAACTGGTTCCATCACTTGACTTTGAGGGTGTCGTTGGGCAAACCGTATTTAAATGAATAAAATAAATACTTCTGCGACTGAAATTTGAACCTGCGGCGGGCTCCAATTGCTTAGGTGCCCTGATAATTTTTTCTGCAGGTACCAAACATCTGAAATACACACCTGTTATGAACACATTGTATATTTTTTATCGCAGAAAAAGAAAGACAATCATATGCTTTCGCCCTTTAGTCCCATTCACAATCTCACTCGCTCATTTAAGAATCTCTGGGAATATCTGGAAGTTGCGCAAATATAAGTTAGTATTAATATTCTTGTTATGCAGCATCTTCATCATTGCTTCGGGCATTAATTATTCCCTACTAAGAGATTGCTAGTGCCAGAGGTGTAAACAGCGGTCGTTAGCTTTATTAAATTAAAAACAGGCACTACAGCCGTTCCGAAATAGAAGGATGGCGCCTCAGGTTTCCCAGACCCTCTTCCTTTGGCCAAACATACGTGTTTTCTCTTTCAGTTTTTGTTGTCCTGTCTTTAATATGCAAACGCGTGCGCACCTTGAGCGGAAGCATAAGCTTTGAAAGCGGACCAGAAAATGCATCAGTCAAGCTTCTTCAGTATTAATCGCGTCGGCAGAGGTGGATCGCATTTGTTATTCTCACGAGTAGCGCACCCATATTATTTTGTTAATACCAAACTCTTTCAGATACGCAGAGCGAAATGCGCCGTAATAATCTATTTACTCTGAACGAGAACTTCCAATTTCTTGCTTCTTTTCGTTTACAGCGTTTCATTTTTCATTGCGCGATGTGAGTTGAAGCAAAAAGTTGCCATGCACTTTTTAATATCCCCGAGCATTATCTTCTCAGAAGCGGAGCCCCCGACGAACAAGGGGAACGACGTATGCGTATTTCATCAAGTAACGAACCTTTAGCCTGTTTGGCAAATAATCCTAAATTCCGGATGTTTTTTCTGAATCCTGCTTTTTACAAACAGAGGTGATTTGAAAAACCAATCTCGTTAGAAAGCCGAAATATCAATGTTATCTTTATTTCATGTTTATCTGTTATTATAATTTCTGAGCAATTCATAGACAGGCTGGGAAGCAAAGCTAACAAGATACTTGGAGGAACTTTATCGAAACCTTAGGCGCTTAGGCATGTGCTCCAAACCTAAGTTTTTTGAAACTAAAAAAAAAGTTATTGCTGGCACAAAGGTGCCTACACATGACACGGCTATTTTTATTATCCAGAACAATCTGAGATGTTCTTCGCTCTCGTTTCATTAACACAAAACTAATGCTGTGGGTTGTAAATGCCTTTTTCTAATGCTCTTTCCAGAAGTAAATTATGTTTGAATCTTGCTGCACATGCCATTCATTAGAAGTTTCCCTGAATTTTTAGTCTGTAGATTTGATACATATGACAAAAAATTGCATTGCGGCTGTTCATATACTGCTGATATACCGACACATTCTTTCGTGCGAGAGATAGTTGCAACTATTGCAAGTTGCAGAGGGCAATTAGCTTTTGAACTCTGCTTCCCGTTTGTTACAAAGCTTATCTATTTACCGCAGTGTACTGCGGAGACCCATCAAAATCATTTAGTGGACCCTACTATTGTAAACCTATTAATTCTATAATGAGGAGAGCAAGAATAACACTGCTGTTATAACGAACAACACTTTGAAACGGCAGGCACGGGACACTGATTGAAAACATAAAATAAGCACGTGTTGTTTGTAGAATATTGGCAACGAACTAAAACACTAATGAAAATAAATAAGTTCTAATTCAATATAGAAAGTCTTAAATTGATCTGAAAGACTTGAAGCGAAGGTAAAAACTCAAACTTATTATGGAGATTATTTCACAAATGAGTGCTCACCAATTTCAGTTTTCTTTGGCCATAATTAGTGCACGACAGGAAGCAGGAACCCAAGTTTGTCTTGTAGACCAATTACTGCGTAAGCAGTAAGGAAGACACACGGTTTTTAAGCTTCATTTGTTGCTAATGATTTGATAATTTATTGATGAAGTGTAATTATGTTCGTATGTCATTTATTTTCTGGACAACCTAAGCTAGAAATAATTATTCAAAATGTTCATACTGAATATTTTGTGCTGCGATTCGAAGAACACTCATTTGAAGAGGGTGGCTAGATGCTATCAATAATGGTATTCCTGAACAGATATACGGTATTTAGTATGTTAGTGAACAAATGCAGGAGGAAGTATAACAGATCTATTGGGAAGAAATTTGATCATTTAGAAAAAAAAAACGTGTAGGCCATCTGAGGCGCTCTAATAGCGGATCGGACGTGGAAATGATTAACTACATACAATTATCCATCTCAATAACAAAATATTTTTACTAGTTGCATGTTGAAGGGGCTTGTAACTTTAAATATCACCCGAATGACGCGAAAAAATTCTTTTTTTGCTCAGAGTGGAACAAGATTTCGCACTAATAAAGACATTAATAAAGGCACTTTCATCGCGTTGTGCTAAAACTGGGGTTGTATCACTGGCATATGGTACAGTTTCGGCCAAAGTTAATTCTGAAGGCAAATCATTGATATTGTCACTCGCTGACAACGACGTCACAATCGGTGCTCTTGAAGATGACGATGGTGATAGTGTGGGCGTTAGCGTTTTCAAAGCCTCAGGTCGTAGAGTATTTGTCTGAACTGCACAATTATTTGTGGAGACCTCTGCGTAACATTTGGTGTGAGACGCTGAGTACCGTCATCACCCACCACGCCCACAAGCTGAATCTACGCAGTTGTCGCCACCTTGGCACCATCGCGATGACTTCCGAAGCGGCTGCATCTATGCCAACAGCGCCAATTGTCATTGTGACCCACCCCTATGATCCAGGCACCTTCTGCGGCACCGACGACTTGGACATTGAGGACTGGCTCTCGCTTTATGAGTGTGTCAGCAAGCGTAGCAGGTGGGACGCTACGCCCATGCTTGCAAATGTAATATTTTACCTTGCCGGAACAAAAGGCGTTTGGTTCGAAGCACACTAAGGTCTGGCATCCTGGGACATATGCAAACAGAAGCTACGAGACTTCTTTGGGAAGCCTGTTGGACGGCAACTCGTCGCTTAGAAGGAACTTGCTGCCCGAGCCCAAACGTGTACGGAATCTCACATTTTCTATATTCGGGACGTCTTGGCCTTGTGCAGAAAAGTTGATCAAGAAATGTCTGAGTCAGATAAGGTGGCATCGTACTAAAAGGAATTGCTGACGATGCCTTCAACCTTCTCTACAAAGGACGCTCCACGGCTTATTCCGTCCTACAGGTGTGCTAGCACTTCGAACAGGCCAAACACCATTTAATGTTTTGAACGTTTAGCAAACACAGCTGCCAGTTTCTCGTGCGAACATCTTCCGACTTTACGGCAGCCTTCGAACACTGACAACTTGACTCGGATCATGCGCCGTGAACTAGAGACCCTGACTCCCATTTTTCCCAAACCGCCTATGCCAAACAACTAGTTGGCCACTATATCTCTCATTAGGGCGCCTGCATTGATGCCCCGGACTGCAAATTCTCTGCTGAACACTGCTCGTCCCTGTAATCTCCTTGACGTCATTGTTGATGACGTTCCTGCCCCAGCCCTCAGGCTATGAGGGAGGCCGTAGTTAAGGTCTCCGGAAATGTCTACCGCCCGCGGTTCTTTTACGTGCACTGACATCGCACAGTACGCGGGCCTCTAGAATTTCGCCTTCATTGAAGTTCGGTCGCCGCGGCGGGGATCGAATCCGCGTCTTTTGGGTCAGCAGCCGAGCGCCATAATCTTTGAGCCACCATGGCGGCGCAGCAATGCGTTCAAGCCAAGGATTTCTTTGCATGTAGACAACAAAGTTTCAACTTCAAAATCATATAGTTAATCATTTCTTCGAAAGCACAAGCCTTTTTCGGCAGCTCCTCACGGGGCTTTAATTGACTAACAGTGTGGTTTAACTGACTCAACAGTGTGGACATTTTCAAGGTTAGACGCAAATTTCGCTGCAACAGTGCCGTTCTCGGGTAGCTCCCTGTCGCATTGCGTGCACTTTCCGACCGCTTCTGAGCATAGCAGAAAATAATTTCGGACATGTGCACATTTTCAGTTGAGCTTCAATTTCATCTCTTAAAAATTATCTCAGACACATGAACATTTCTTCAAACGGAGCAGTCACACTCACAGCATGTCGGTTTGCTACCATCCAACTTTTTTGCAAGCAATTTATACTTCATGTATCATGGTCATTTATACTTTCTATCACAAAGCACGGAACTGACCGCAGCAGCGGTGAAAGAGAATTCGAGGACTCTGAACACGCTTAGGAAGGATTTAATTGGAGGTGTTCTTCACGTAGCTCCCGATAATTTGAGCTATGCCCTAGCCACAGCGGGTGTTTCCATCTTCTATTGCGCAACTACACGCTCGCAATACCGCTTTTATTAAAGTTAGCGGGGACCTATTTTTCCAACCAAACCTGAAAAACGCCACGCAGCGGTGGCCAAGTGGTTGAGCACCCGCCTCGCATGCGCGAATTGCGCGGTGTGTTCCCCAGTGCAGCAGGGTACCCACCGGTGATACAATGGGTGCAAGCTTTCCCCTGCCGGGTGCTTGGCTTCTTTAGGAAGAAATGCTTGGGAAGTGGGGTCTTTGACCCCGCCTTGAGTATACCAAAAAGCCTTCTGCCATGGCGCTCTTTGGCCACAGATACCTTTGTGCCATAAAAAGTCCATCATAATCATCACGTTTGGCCGCCAGTTTTCTACCTCGAGGGTGCATGTTGCAACAAGGGTTATCCGCACAATCATCCCACAACCAGGCATATGCCGCTTTGCCAAAGACTGAAAAAGGAACGGTCGCTAGGGCCTAGCACCTGCATGCTTCACCTGGGCAATAATAGACATAGAAGCCTGAAGGTGAATACCTTTAGGAAAGAACACGCGGCACACTAGTACCATCAGGGGAAAAAGTAACAAACTTCCCTTAAAAGTTCCGGCGCGTGCCACTCTCTGCGGGGGTGCCACCTGACAAAATGCTTTTTGTGGCAAGACCGGCGCAGTGGGCCTGTTTCGAAACTAGAAGTGCTGTGTCAGGTGGCACCTCTACGCAGAGTGGCATGCGTCAGAACCTGGAGGGGAGGTCTGTTGCTTCTGCCACCTACGGTACATATAAAGAGCCGCTTTAACTAAGCCACGACGAAGCTTCAGGCTTTTACTACGTATTTAGCGGACGTCACTTCCTGTTTCGCTTTCGGTTTGGTTGACGTCACTTCCGATCCGATGACGTCTCTTCCGGTCTCCGTGACCGTGGTGACTTCATACTGAATTTTCGTAACCAATTTTGCGCCCAACGACTAGAACGCCGAGTTTCGTTGCTGATGAGTCATACAACGGTTCCGCCTTCAAAGAAAGGGCCGTACAGTAAGCAGTATGCGCCATCCCATCCTGCATTCAGTCGGTGCTCACCCGACGTGCAGCGGCGTTTGTATTCCGTGAGCGCTACGAGTTTTTCTGCATTAACCAGAATGGGGCCAACCTTCGGCAAGCATCAAACTCGCGCCGTTCTTCGAGACACTAAGGAGGAGCAAGGGAACTACAGTCAACAAAACTGGTACACAGTAAAGAAGGCACGTATACAGGAAGACACGCACAGCCCTGTGTACGTGTCTTCTTTACTGTGTGGCGTTCCTTTTTTTTTGTTTGTCGGCTGTAGCTTCCTTGTGTCATAAACCGCCAACTGGCTCAGGCAACAAATCCTTCTACTAGAGAGGAGGTTCGCCGAATACGATTCAGTGTGCACGTGTACACCCTCACACATGTGCTGTTACTCGCCCAGGCACTTTTCTCCTAGCGAGGTGCGCAAGTGCAGAAAGTCTAAACCGAAGCTTTTCACTCTTCTGTGCGCAGTACCTCCGGGCAATCCGGCTATTATGGGCGAAGACGAACGCAGGCTTGAAGGTCTCGTGGGTCGCTTCAGCGAAGGACGAAAGCTCAGGCTCCACTGCGAGGTGGAAGGAGGTAGGCGGAAGAGCCATGCAGGAATGACCACTTTTTTACCTCTTGTCTCTCTTTCATTCCTACAGTGTTCTTTTTTTGTTCTCTCTTCCTGAGTCTTCCTATATGTCTTCCCGCTCAGCTCCCCGTTCTCCATCTCTGTCTGGTCCCCGTCCATTTGAGTCCTTTCTTTGTCTTGTCGCGCATCGATTCCTGTTCCAGTTCTCCCGAGGAAACCGGTCATTCGCGGAAAGAAATACCTCGTGCTTGGTTGAAACGCATTACTCTGCCGCAGGGTGTGTTTCGCTAGTTTTATTCTGTGTTTCCTGCGTACATCTTTTTCCCCTTCAGGTTCTCCTGCAAACTTGAAATATGTTGCTGAAAAAAATACTTCCAATCACAGAGTGGGAAGAGAACACTCAGCGAGACTGATTGAGTCTGATTTTTTGTGCAGATCGTCCGGGTATCAAGCAGTTAGTAATTGGCCGGTGGTGTTTTTTTCGAGTGGTATTTGAGGCTGATACGTTTCTTTCATTCTCTGTTATTGGTCTTGTCACTGTAACAATCGACGATTTCGCTGAAACTGAAGCGGATAAAATTTTCAGTGATCGTTGTCGCGGCTGAAGCGCTGTGGTTAAAATTTTCTTGCCATGTCTGAAGTGTCCTCATAAAAAAAAAATATTCCTGATACTGATAGCGCGCCTATGTAAGCAAAATAAAATCGTTTTACAAGCAATAAATTTTGTAAAAATGAGAAAAATAGATGCAGCTGATAAAATGCGATCGAACAAAACCATGTTAGACCTATCTATGGCTCTGAACTCACTTTATGAAAAGCTGCTTGACCAGTGGCAGACTTTGTTTTGTAATGCACGGCCACCTTTGCAAGAATAGAAGATAATATTAAGGATACACTGAAGCACAAGTCAGCGAACAACACTACACATAATTGTGTACCTTAAGAATAAACGCGTATATAACCTGGTTGTTGACCTCAATGGCTCACAAAAAGTAGTTTACTTGAAACAGTAATTATTCATTGGCATCCACCTAAGCGCAGCCATACGGATACAAAGGAAAGCTATACAGCTTTCTCAGAAACTTCGTAGTCATAGAAACATTTGTCCTTGTCCGGAGTTCAAGCACGGGACCACTTCTTCACCGGAGCAGTCGCTCTTCGAACTGAGCTAACCGGGACGGCAAGCTTATGGTAGGGCGAGAAGGAGGTGATCAATAACTTGAAGTGGTAACAGTGTTGTTCAAATGTATAGGGCAATCACCGAAGGTGGAGTAGATTGAAGTATTGAGGAGGTCAGGTGCTTACCAGCAGTCTGCTTCTAGGAACCTCAAGGAAATACTTTAAGTCAAGCGGTAGTCTACAGAACTGCAGTGCACCACATTAAGGGAATGCACTGCAATAAATGCATTTAATGAATGAAGTTAAGACAAAAATTGTCGCCTCATTTATCAACTGTAGCAGATGCTTTTATGTGCAGGATGCTCTGGGGTTTGACTGACCGTTCTAACGTACAGAGCCTCTTAATACAAGGCGGGCTAGATCACAAAATCTAAACGCTTTTCTGCACTTTGAAAAAAGGCTTTTAGAGGCGACAACAATTAAGTTTTAATTTCATTCAAATTAAGTATGTGTAAATATGCTTCCGTCTTGGCAGCATTTTAAAAACTGTTTGCTTTAAAAATGTTTACTACTGCACTGGATGCACTGGAGCTGCTCGGCACCAAGATCACTGTACTGTGCACAACGATGTTGTTATCTGTGCTCGAAATGTCGCTGTAACTAATTTAGTTTTTTTTTCACGTCTATTCCGCAGAGAAAAAAATATAGGCGTGGCAAAGGAAAAAGAGTCTAAATCTAGAGAGAAAAAGCATCAAATATTAGCAGGAAAGTTGAACCATGCACAAATAAAATGCTTGAAATCATGTTACAAAGCTTCATAACGGTGTGTGCACTGCCGCTGCTTATTTTCTTGCCGACATTCTATTTTTCTGGCCAACTTATTTCTCATGCTTGGCATACGCGTATATCGGGATGCGTTTTTTTGTCAGAAAACTTCATTGTTGGCATTAATTTCACACATTATGCGCATTCTAAAATATTCCGTGCTTTGGTTTATTTTGCACCTGGGTGTGTCTAGGAACGAAAAAAAGCTCTGATGTGTTGCAGTCACATTATTTAATTTCCGCCCGAATACTAGAAAAGAAATAAATGCCAGTTAATTAGCGTTGCAGCTATTCCAGTATAAGGCGCTACAAGCTGTTTTTTTTATTTGATACCTCAAAGGCCCCTGGTATGGGGAATTACTTGAAGGATAGGCATGGCAGTTAAACAACAATGGTCCTAATAGTGTCCTTAAAACGGATAGCGTTGATATAATGCACGGAGTCCTGTAGTAGATCTTCACAGTCCCGGAATGATGTGACGAAAAAAGATCGAGAATGAGCGGTAGTTCTTTCGGTGTTGCCATAGACGGCCTTATGGTGACTAATATGGCTTGAGAGGCGATGAGCAGGTGATATGAGCGATTCTCTTAAAAATGAATGATAAAACATATGAAAGAGGCACAATCGAAAAATTTTTCGTCGCGTTTCAAGGCTGGGTTAGTTGGCTCTAATTTTTAAAGCAGAAACAATAGTGCAGTATGAATAATCAGAATAAATAAAGTGGATAGCATGATTCCGTATTTTTTATAAGGTTAAAGAGAAGATAGACTGGTGAGTCTTCTATATTGCTTAAGCGTATTCTAGTTTAGGACGGACAAAAGTTAGGTATGCTAATACCTTGGTGGATGTTAAGGCTTTCCTATTTAGTGCCCCCTCCCCTTGCTCTTTCCTCTGGTAGAAAACCGTTACAGTCAGCTCTGCATATTTAAGCAGCCGAACGAGCTGTACTCCTCTTCACGCCTGACAGCCCGTACTTCTTGGAGCTTCTCAGAACCTATTTATATATTTCCAAAGTCGACCATCTTCCAGCTTTTGTTATACCCATTAAAGTTAAAAATGTCTGGTATACAATTATGCGGGTAGTTATTAGTTCACAATGCGGACTTTGCGTTAAGCGTGAGTCCCATACAGCGGCATGTTCATAGATAAATGTTGGCAATTCTCCTGCGCTGAGGTAGTAACGTTACCTCGAGGTAGTTGAGGTAGGTGAGGTAGTAGCGTTAGTAGGTAGGTGAGGTAGTTGCGTTACCTTGAGGTAACACTACCTCAAGGTAGTGCTGCGGAGGAATAAACTTGATTAGGAAATAGCAGCGCACAAAAATAAAACCCTGCATTTTTATTTCTTTTTTTACACCTTGCCAACAACCTGTTGGCGCCCACCGAATAGGGAAAGTAGTCTCCACCATGAGCACAGTTGATGCTTAATATGGCGCAAGCTCTGCGCGTGCGTCACATGCGTACAAATGGTACAATTGCACACAAAATATCTCTACGAATTAGTGACTTAAATTTCATGCCATTTCAACAACTGCTGTCGTAGAAAAAAAGAGGTACACAGTTTTATTAATAACTTCTTAAAAAAACCTCGAATACGCGCGTATCCACACCTCTGTCTTTTCGACGTATAAGGAAGCTTGAATTAAAATTTAAAATTGCTTATGAGGCAGTTGACTGGTGGGAAAAGCAGAGAAGTTCAAGAATTTTTCTATTTTTTTTCTCGCGCCAAAAAGGGTTTTGTTGAACTGTACATTTTCCTTTATAAAATCAATTAGAAAACCAAGGAAGCCTATTAGCGAAAGAGAAAAACACACTGAATGGTTTGCTTCATTGTTCGGTTGCATTCATCGCTCAAAATAATGCTATGTAGGTGTATCGATTTTTGTTTGCAGGCACTTTTAGCAACTGGGACACATGTGTTCCATCGCAAATTAAAGAATTAGAAGTAAAGAAAGGTCTGTTTACCATCGATATCCACCTGTGTGATGTGCGACGCCGGTGCGCGAAAACCCCAGATAGCCAAATGTAATTCGGAGCTATTTGAGTGCAGTAAACTCTTTTTCATTCGCTCCTGCCATCACTTCCTTCATCTACATCCTCACGGCAAGGTTCGGATGCCTACACTCAGGAAGGTAGTGCGACTTCCTTTCCTTGATAACCATTTTTGTACACCTGAATCTCCTCCGTCATCAGCTACGTTTCCTTGCCCTTGGTATACACTCCGTTACCCTATGTAAATTTCCGATGGTCTGTTCAGCAAATTATACGCTGCGCCCAAGCCCACTTTTCTTTTCATGCCAAGTTAGGGTGTCGTCAGTAAGCTGTCGTTGCGTTGTACTATGTGCGGCTCTCTTTCCGTGTCTTGAAGTTAGACCTGCGAATTTTCTATTGCCTTATATATAAATGTGATTTATAATTTGTCCTTGGCATCCTAAGCAAGCTTAGAATGGCCATGCAATCTGTTCATAATTTTTCTGCGGCCATTCGGGTGCCGCGACAAGCGGCTCATGGACTCCAGCTTCAGCTTCATGGATGACGACACCGTGGCCCGCAACATGATCGAGATCGGCGATCTGAAGTGTTCGAATTTCCTCAGTGTGCTTACCAGCCAGGCGGCAAACGCTAACTTCAGCGCAGCAGTATCCCGCTCCAACACCCTGAACATGAATCGTAAGCGTCATCACGCTTAGCACAGAACCTTGCACACGTAGTGCATTGTAACACAAACACTGTCATCATAAATGAGCCACTACTGGTGCCACTCCGCCAGTGTCAATGATCATTGATGCATTCGATGCATTGTTGTTATTTCTGCTTGCCAGTGCATGGCCGTTGTGCCGAATAAATGTCTAAATATATTATAGAGAGCTGGCGTCATCATAAATTTGTCATCATGAATGAGCCACTACTGGTGCCACTCCGCCAGTGTCAATGATCATTGATGCATTCGTTGCATTTGTGTTATTTCTGCTTGCCAGTGCATAGCCGTTGTGCCGAATAAATGTCTAAATATATTATGGAGAGCTGGCGTGAGCAAACCTCCTCAAACTTCTTTCCGAACCAACAGGTTTTCTTCAATCTTCTCGATAATCTCGGGGGCCGAGATTTCCTTGCACGATTCGTCTCTCTTCCTTGCTGTCTTAATCCACTGATCCCGATGGAAGCCGTGCCACCACCGCACCAGCATAAAGATGCTGCTGCTACACTGCAACTGTTGTGTATGCTGAAGTTGTGTATCGCAACTCTCTATATATACGTGCTGCAAAGCACTGTATACTGCCGCCAAACGTTAAGGCTGGATGTTTGTGGCATTGTGAAAATATAGAAAGGCACCTTTTTCAGCGGACACCCTATCAGCGTGTACTCCTTGTACGGATTATTATTATTTGCACTAATATTTGCAGTGAAGTCGAGACATGTTATATTTGTCATTTTATGTTTTTTGAGTTGTGTTGGGTTTTATGGCACATGGGCAACTAAGGCCACCATTCGCCAAGCTCGTATTTGTCATTTCAGTTACACTAACAAATAACTAGATCAATAAAACTTGTTGATGGGCTAGTTGGTGACCCATATATGTATACTTGGATAAAATGTAGCGCAAAAGAAACGCGCACAGGAGGAAGACACAACAAGCACGAACGCTACTAACAACTGGCTTTATTTTCAGTAACAGTTATCAGTATATAGGTGTACACATCGCATGCGCACACGACACTAGAGTGGCTCTGGGCTTCTGGACAGAAAAAAGAAAGAGAAATCTCATTACATATCTACAATCGCAGAAATAACGGGGATCAAATGTATCGCCAGACTATAAAAAGAGCCATTGCTTAAAACTGCTTACAATCTGCACTTCGTAAGCAGTGTTTGCACGAAATGCACCATAGCTTTAATAATCAGGTTCGCACGCTTTTGGCTGCAGGCTTCCCTTGTTCGGTCTTAACGACAGTCGCAGAAAGCCCTTTAAAGAAGCTTGTGCCCCGACAAACGATGGTAGCAACTGAACGCGCGATGGCCAAACCCGAGGTGATGCCTTACATTTATAAGGTTTGTAATAACCTCAAGAAAGTGGCCAGCATGCACAACGTGCCGCTTATTTTCTCGGCGCCAAATAAGTTGGCTAAACTATGCCCCGTATCAGCGGGGAAGTTGAGCGCGCTTGCACGAAGCAACATCAAGAAGCGTTCGTCAAATGTGATTTGGGAGTGGTCCACATCATTCCTCTGTCCTGCGGAAAATGCTATATAGGGCAGACGGGGTGCTGTCTCAACGACCGTTTAAGGGAGCATGCTGTAAACATAACACAGCAAGATAAGCTCGCGAACTTAGTTTCGCATGTTCTTACGTGCAAGTGCAAGCCCCGCTTTAAAGAAGAAAAGATTCTTGGCAGGAGTGCAAGCACAAAAGCCAGAGTTTTGCTGGAGGCTTTCCACATCCACAGAAAATCGTGTCTGCATTAAAGACGGGTCAATAAGTTCGTACTCCTCCGAGCGCGCTTTTCTAGAAAGTTTTCTGTAAGAACAACACCGCCTCTTACATGCGTGCCTGTTTATTCTTTAGGTTTTTTATGTAGGTTTTTTTTCAATGCCAGTTTGTCCCCCCCCCCCCCCCATTTTTTTATCGCTGATGATACATTTGCTACCCGTTATTTCTGTGATTGTAAATATGTAATGAGATTTATCTTTCTTTTTTCTGTCAAGAAGCCCAGGGCCACCCTAGTGTCGTGTGCTCATGCGATGTGTACACCTATATACTGATAACCGTTACGGAAAATAAAGCCAGTTGTTAGTAGCTTTCATGTTTGTCGTGTCTTCCTCCAGTCTTCGTCTCTTTGGCGCTACATTTTATTCAAATACCTAGATGTCATGTTCAAAGTTCCTGTATCGTGCGGACTTGTAAAAAATCCTAACAGGCCTTCTGCAAATGACCATATTACGTTGCTTCTTGCATGCCTTCAGTATAGGCAAGATTGCTAAGTCTACTTTGTGCAATGAGAGCCGCCACGGTGGCTCAGTGTTTACGGCTCTCGGCTCCTGACCCGAAAGACGTGGGTTCGATCCCGGCCGCGGCGGCTGAATTTCAATGGAGGCGAAGTTCTAGAGGCCTGAGTACTGTGCGATGTCACTGCACGTTAAGGAACCCCAGCTGGTTGAAATTTCTGGAGCCCTTCACTATGGCGTACCTGATAGCCTCAGTCGCTTTGGGACGTTAAACCCCAATAAACCAGTACAACCATTTTTTTAAAACTTCCTTTCTATAATCCTATACATTTCAGGAGCACAGTTAAATATCCCTCAAGGAGACCCTGCAGCCAATGGCGTCCACCGATAGACATTACGTCTGGGTTAATCTCCCTTGAATAATTCAGTGCGATATCAGAGGTAGCTGGTAGCTGAAAGATTAACCGTGACTTCACGGCAATCGGTGGACACCATTCTCTTTAGGGCGTCCTTTAAGACACATCTGCCATGGCGTTACTTAGTTGTACTCGGGAGATAAAGAGTAATCACTCCCCTTTTGGGCCACCGAAAATTTAGGTAGACAGCCTGTGCGCTAGACATCCTAAAACATTAAAGTGTCGGGCTTTGGGGGCTATCAATAGGTGTGGACTACAGAGCTTTTTCTATTTCTATATCGCCTAATATATCGTGAAATACCCAATGTACTACATGCACAGGGTGCTTTTTTGTAATCCAAAATTTAATCTCACGAACTACACGCCAGGTGCGGACTGTATGTCGGAAGTTACAGCAGTTGCGTTTTGCATTTAAAGTATATGTTGTAAACCATTCTGAAGCTAGGCGCGGAACTGTAACTGTGCCGTTAATTAGTGTGCTCTGCTGCGACCACTGTGAGGTTTGCACACTATCGTAATACTCAAAAGAAAACATTTGACAGAAGTCTGTCTTGTTTGGAAAATTAATTTTGCGGCCATTGAACCGGAGGTATTCAACACGAGGGCTTAAAAAGCCAAGCTGTGCCTCGCCCGTAGTCACACCATGAAGAAGGGACCGAGCAGGTTCCGAAACGTCGTGTTTTTAAAAAAATAACCTGGTTGGCGTCAGTCATATTTCTACTAAATATCGTAATACTCAGAAGATTCGCAGAAGAATCGGGACAACCACATTGTTTTGCGTTGTTTCAAAAAAGGGGTTGAATAAAAAAAACGCTGGCGGCGTACTCGGTTCAACCATCACTTAACAGACGTCGTGTAAACATTAAACATACATTAAAAACCATGATATATAAACTAAAACTCCCCTTTATCTCATACTTAAACTTCGGGTTTTTTAATTTAGTTCTGGTGATAGCGAAACTGTCGGATTATACGTTTTCTTTGCCTACAGTGCGTTCTATCCATGGTGGTTAGTTAGAAAGACGCTACAAGTATAAATGGCGTGTTTACGAAACGCAGCGTAGTTTTAAACTTTCCGAATAGCTTTCATTCCTTCTTGAAAAGCTCGGAAGCTCGGCGCTATGTGCAGTCAATCGCAAAGCGCCCAAAATTAAAGCGCTAATTCCTGCTCGAACACAACAGAGAGTACGAGGCCACTTAACCGTACTTATAACGGCGCACACGCAATCGAAACTCCCGATAGCTACCGGAAGCTGGTGAAGTGCACAGTGCGGTAAACGCCGCGAGCCACTTCATAATGCTAACTGCTGCATGCGCCACCATCAGGTTTCAATTAACGGCCAAGTACGCGAGTGCGTTCGCGCAAGCTCTCGTTTCGAGAATGCTGCCTTCCGACGACTCGCCTTTTGCGCCAGCTTATTCCCAAATCCCAAAGCCCGCAGTGCCCGTCGCCTCTCCGCTTTCCCTTAACATTGAGGAAATCGCATAAACAGCACCGGTGTTGGGTTTCGCGGCACGCGTGAGCAAGCGCATCTGCGCATATACAGAGATGAAGGGAGCATTATGGGCTACGCATTTTTCGAGACATCGCTACTCCCTCCTTTTTTTCTTCCTTCTGTCCCCTCGGCCTTCCCCGAAGAAAGCCCCAGCAGAGCGGTTAGAGCTAGGGGTGCTGCTCGCCAGGCGACGGGAATTCTACATAATGATGTACACATTCAGCGAGTGCTTTCAGACTGAAATGAGTTTGAAGCTCCGGCCGGCTTCCGCTATATGAGTGACGACTTCGCTCGTTCACTGCGCTCATTAATTTAATTGCCTCCTTTAACGAGCCCTGCTTGCCGGGTCATGACTCCCTCACACACCAAAGTACCCTGTGTGTTTCGTTTTGGACGTGCTAGATAGCGGTGTCGGGTGCATCTCCATTCAGAATTCGGTTTCGAATCATGTTTCGCGTTGATGACGTTCATATGCGTCACGAGCGCAGGCTGAGTGCCTCGTGTATATGGGGGTAACATTTTAATTTCAGCAGCCATTACTGTTTGTTTCCGCGTTGAGTAGTCCGATCTTGGTTTAACTGGATAACTGATTAATTTTTACTGCCTAGTTGCGGCCGTACGCTATAGCAATTCACCGTAAGAGTGACACTCTATTAGCCCATGAATTAGATACATGTGCTCAGAGGCTATAGTGACGCTTGAGATACTGCTGTCTGCACTGATCTGGGTCATTTACTTGAATGAATTTACAACTGACCAAAGTTGACATTTAAAAAGATGTGCAAGTTAGCTTGAGTTGCTTTTCTTCGCAGAGGTCTAGTGCTTCGCTTGATAAAAGGAGAAAATAGGACAAAAGACTGCCACACGCAACTTACATGCTCCGGAGCGCCTTTGTCTACAACATTTCCGTTTCAGGTAGCTCAAACACAAAAAGACGTACTCGGCATAGTTCATCGACACGAATTAAGAGACTGGATTTGGAAGGAGTTCTGTAGGCTACAGCTGAACGGCTACCACCTTCGAAATAAGTGTCGGACGGTGGGGGAGTACGCTTCGCTGCTTTCAAGCGCGTAGATTTTCGAATAAAGTAGCCTAGTTTGTGACAATCATTAGTTCCTGTGCATCTAGACCAGTCTTTTGATGAGCGTACGAATGCATGGAAGCAGTCTGTGGTGCTAGCTGCAAAACTTTCTTCGTTATTACGCCTAACGAGTGACGTTTGGTAGGTTACAGCGTTCATGAAATGCACATTGCTTGCATTGATCGTGTTGCTCTTAACGATCCTTAACGAGGTGACATGCACATCAGCTCCTATACGTGGAAATTCATGTGGAAGCCTCACTAAGCGCCAAGCATTGAAGTTCCGCGAAGTTGAAAAATGAGTGAAAAAAAAAAAAACTAACTGCCACGTCGCAAGACCAAATTCAGACGGCTGGTCTTTGCCGAGAATAGAGTCGCGGGCTTAATGAGACACGTGCGACGTAAAAAGTATAAAGCTCCTTATATTTTGCTTTTTACACGATGTCTAGACAGTCATGGCGGCTGTTCTCTGCAGAGACGCAACTTGAAAATACCGGAGACGCTTCTAGTAGCAGCTTTTTGTTTCGATTTGCTTTCATCTTCCTCAAGGACGCAAATCGGTACAACTGTGTTCTTCTTGATGCTCATGCTCTTAATGTATTCTTGATTCATGAAGTCTTAAGAGAAAGCAAACAAAATTTCCTCCAACTGTAGGGGCAAAAAGCAGCACGTGGAACGGATAACAGCCATGTCTTTCCAGCTCCCCTCAGTCTAGTGTGAAAGAAAAAAAACTTATTTAGTTAACTCCAGTCTGCTGGTTAAAGCTGAGTTAGCTTTTAACTCTGCACGCTATTGCAGCTTTGGAACTTTCTCATCTCGTTAGTAATTAAGACGGCGGAGGGTATACGGACTGGAAGCCTCGAGAGAGAAGTCTTAGGGCCCCTGTGTCGCATTTGATTGGGCTTTCCCTAATGAAAACGCTCCCATCTGGCACGAAAACGAGAAATGGGAGCCAGTATTTACCTGACGGTGTAACTTAATAACGAAAAACAAAAAAATAAAAGATCTGATTGAGAAGAAGCTGTGAAGTGAGGTGGTGGGCCAGTGTGGTCGCAGCTGACACGGAATAAACCGGAGTAGAAAAGAGTGTCGGACGTCAGTAAAGAATGACACGCACTCAACGTGGATGAAATTACAGCTGTTCTAAATTCACGACTTCCAACAAACCTAAAAGAAACGCTTTCATGCGGATGGGCCGATGACATAAAAGCTGCAGACTTTAAAGGTAAGAAACTGCACAAATTTTTTCCATCAACTTTTTTTCTTCACTACCCAGCAGCTACGCGTGGTATCTACGCATACGAAAGAATGTGTTCTAAGTTCATTGGTAGAACTGCAAATAGAGCGGTTGAGACCAATGGTGGTGAAAGGGTTCCCACTTAACCCGATGTCTTCGTTCCTCTACCTCTTTAGTGTTAAAAGAAGCGGATGCCTTCAGGTGTCAGAAAGATAGTCGAAGAAACAGGAACGTGTGTCAGTCGCTACGATGAAGATAACGCGCTCTGCATAGGCTACGCTTCTGAATGTTCGGCTGTTATGCTCAAAAGCACCCGGAGATAGTAGCACTGGCCACGGTTAAAATGAATACGCCCCTCTGTGAACAAGAAACTGCCAGTTTCATAAACGATGAGGGTCTTCTTCATATCGTTCCATACCATGCTGCACTCGGCGCGGCCCAGTCACGCAGACGTGCTCCACGCGCATCGTGGGCACTAGTGCTTTCAGGTATGCAACGGCAGGTAGCGTAGCAGACCTACTACGTGAATTACGTGCTGCACTCATACCTACTTCTGGCGCTCACTAGGCTGTCTGTTATGGCTCAGTTACCAGTATGGGAAGCGCCACTACACATTGCTAGCTGGAGAGAGAGAGGCGTTGCTTAATTCGCAAGGGCTGTTTATGTATGTGTCGTCCGACGCTTTTGGTCGCAAACGCTTATACGTTTACAGCACCCTCGGTTGGCGCTTAGCTGTTTCGTGTGGTGAGGCAGCGATAAATGGTCCAATTTGATAATTTCTTATTCAGGTGGTGCTCAGTGAAATATACTCACTCCCCCACCCACAAGCTGTCTCCAAAGCTGGGCGTATTCAGAAAATGAAAAAGAAGAACTTAAGACCGTAGGAGAAATAATTTTAATATAAAATAGCAGGAACGATAAACCTTTGAGCGAAAGGGGGAAACATGTCACAACAATAAAAAAGGGAAAAATAGCAGTTAAAGCCCAATGTACGGCGGAGGATGTGCGCTTGCTCCGCTAAAGGCAGAGGGTTGTCCGCAAGGTCCGAGTGAAGTCAAGCACTCAAGGAGAAAAGAGGAAAGTGTGGCGAACAGAGGAAGTCATCGGCAACGTTGAGTATGTGGATACTCTGGTTCCTGCACCTGCCCTCATCTCTGGAAAGTTGGGACTATGAGCAGTGTGTCGTCATCCAAAGTTTCAGATTGTTATTGCGGCAAGGAGTCTGTTAGTCTGAATTGTGCTGACGGTCAGTGCTTGTGTTGTGTTCATTGATAGGTGCTGAATTAGCAGAGTTCTATGGGATATGAACAAAACGTTCTAAACATCGAGAAGCAGGAAGCGGGAGCGTGTTCGCAGTGATTCACCTGCCCACAAATGCGCGTGCTATACGACCCTTTCTCTTGGGTTTATTTTCAGGTGTGTGCTCGTTAATGGGTTTGAGGCACTATTTTTATTTTTATAATAATTTCAGGTGTAATACCGGCATCAACACTAGAAACAGGTACACGTCTCACAGTCTGCAAAAGTGGTTCTACAAGTGTGGTTCGTCAGGAACGTCACGGTGCGTCCAATCCTCTGACGCGCTCTGCAAGACGATTATAATGTTCTGTTGATCGTGCTGGGTTTCAACTATTTGAAGACTAGACGGCAGCCGCAGGCACGGGTCTTACTGTACAAGTGCATTCATGGACACCTGTACTGTGTACATCATCATCCTACTTAAGCTTTACTTACTATCTACTCCATCAGGGTAGACAACTACTCCATCAAGGTGGCCAAATCCTGTTCTGGTGAAGGAGTATGTTATTGGTTATGGTCACCAAGACCAGGCTGCACCCCAGGCCCCGATTATGGAATACCATCGACACGCGGTATTTTTTTTGCCATTTTTATCCGATTTAATATAGCATGGCAGAGGAATGCGATTCCCCGGTCCTCTATTAACACACGGCGCACGCACGCACGCACGCACACACACACACACACACACACACACACACACACACACACACACACACACACACACACACACACACACACACACACACACACACACACACACACACACACACACACACACACACACACACACACACACACACACACACACACACACACACACACACACACACACACACACACACACACACACACACACACACACACACACACACACGCACGCACGCACGCACGCACGCACGCACGCACGCGCACGCACGCACGCACGCACGCACGCACGCACGCACGCACGCACGCACGCACGCACGCACGCACACACACACACACACACACACACACACACACACACACACACACACACACACACACACACACACACACACACACACACACACACACACACAGCACACACACACACACACACACACACATGTCGATGCAAAGAGCAGACTGAATGTTTGCGCAAGTTGAGTTCTTTGTGTGGAGGAGCAGTGATTTACTCTAAACCACAATCCTTACTTGTTCATTTCGAACGCCTTGCAACCCATACTGAGCGCGATAGTACATCTAACTTTAAATGTCATCGCATAGATTGACAATGAGAAGAAATACTCAGGAGAAGAGGAAATGGTCGGAGCCAATTTAACATTGACTCTAAAATTTTAGTTGCTGCTTATGGTTATGTCTGAAGAGGAAACCGTGCTATAAAAGTAGCACCTTGCCGTTATGCCCCTATTAAGCGGAAACATGCAGGTTCATAAATAGGCTAGAGAATAAATTGAGGATAGCAAATCTTGTTGGGGAAATAGATTAACTGAGGTAACCTTAGAAAGCAGAAAACGAGGAAGCTTGGATTAGAAAATATAACGTAGTTAAATGTAGGGAATGCCTGCATGAGAAAAAGGACTCGGCTAGGGCATGTAATGTGGAGAAACGACGGGCGATTGTCCCTCGGGTAAAGCAAGTGAATTACAACACAAGGTAAAGGTAGCTGGAAGGTGCAGTGAGTAAGGGGAGCAGAACAGATTGGGGTGCTTTCTGAGAGAAGGTGGCTGTATCTCGCTCAGGGCAGGGAGATCAATGCGAAATACATTTGTTCTGAAGCGGACGTAATTTGGCTCGTGATGGTGGTACTCCCGATTGCATTTGATAGCAAATCGTTGTCGGCGTGCCCGAAAAAATAGAAGCTATCGTTTCAGGGCCGTTCCGCGAGCATGCCTTAAAATCTAAGTGGCATATTAGCTTCTGTTATGCATGAACAAGCATCTTCATGGTCCGAGACTTTTTGAAATCGTACCTCTACAGCTTGCGGTCCCCAGAAAACCGGTATAGTCAGCGGCTATATGCACTTAAAGAATTTTGCTCCTATAGAGTAAAAAAATAATCCTCTAGAGATTAAAAGTAAGAAGAACCTTAGATGCTGAAAACTTCCTTGTTATCCTTTCTTGACGGCCAAGGAATTGGCCCCAAATGAGTTTTGTTTTCGGGCGCCTGCCCTGTTGACGTAGGCGGCAGCTCCTGATTACGTTTACATTGCCTGCGGTCTTGCGAACATTGTGGTTCATTCATGGTATGGAGGAAGACTGCCGAGATTCACTGCTACACGTTCCTACATCTGCATTAGTAAGATGGCTTACGCAATAGAATGATATCAGGAAGAGTAACTGCGCTACAAGTTGCCACTTTATATTGACCACACCGGTGTGGTCCTGAATACCCTCTTCTTGACTTACGTAAGCCCTGTGACTGAAAAGAGCCCACGTGCATCCGCTGGGGTTTTTCGGTGGGTGTTATGAGCCACTAGTTACCGCTCCGTGTCTCGGTTCTCTAAGTTAATGCCGTCGCAATCGTATTCAGGGTACAAATTATGTTTTCCTGGAGCTTGATTCTGACGGAGACACATGGCTCGGTGCGAAACTCACGCAGGAGCTCGAAGAATGAAGGCGAGATAAAGCCTGAAAGTTGTGCGCTTAGTGCCGAGAAATCCGCATTTGTAAGTACTGGAAATGAAGACACTCGAATGTACTTAGATTAAGGGCGCGGGTTCAAGCTCTCCTCCAGTGGCCTAGATTAAACCCAGCGCAGAGGGCGCGTGGTGTATCCCGTGGTATGTAGAGGCTTTGAGGCCTGACACTGGGCATTTACACATATCCTTTTGAAGGCTGTGTATGTCCTATGATCCTCTGAATTCAAGGAGTTTCATTTCCTTTCTGAGACCTATTGAACCATTCGTGTTCGTTGTGTCCTCCACCCTTTAAATGCGCCATGTTTAGTGTGGCCTATCAGCATTTCCTCGTCCAGGGAAGGTGAGCCAATTTCTATGCCGAAAACCACCAAAATTTTTCATCTGAATTGAAAGAAAGGCGGTGGAAGAGTCTATCGCTGCATTTCTAACTGCGTTTCTGCGTCATAATGACCAATAATGAAAAACGAGGCGTATCTAATATTGCGATGTCGTGCACTCCACCTAACTCGATAAAGCACCATTTTTCTCTTCACGGGCTCCTGATTTGCACGGTGCTCCTCTTTTGCTGTTTTGCTCGGGGTGATTTTTTTTAACCTTTACAGATTTTTATTTTCAAAATTGTGAGAGATACGTTGGTGCGGAGCACTTAGCTGGATTGTACAGCAAGGCGGACATTATTTGCCGGCCGCTCCGTTGAAAGCCTGCACTATAGAGTCATTTCAAAGGTATCACTGGGCCCTGCGATTCAATAAAGAAAGGAGAATCTATTAAAATTAGCGTCAGCCATATGTTACGAGCTCAACCCGTGTCAGTGGATCTGGCACGGCGGTTTGCTGCCTTCTCTTCGGTTGTCTTAATTTTACGTACTTCGTCACAAGCAGTAGCTAGCACTTTGAACTATAACGCTGAAAATGCACTATTTAGACAGAAAAAGATGACGGAATAGGTGTGTTCGTGTACAGACCATGAACTTCTACCGCATGACCTGCTATTTCTCTCTCGTCGTCAGGCACTGCGCTGGCTGCATGTCGATGGAGGCGAAATTTTAAAAGGCACTCATGCGCTGTGAGATGTCAGTGCACAAGTGGTCGAAATTTTTATATTTTGGTACTGCGCTAAATCACATACCGGGAGAGAAGTAAAAGAAAAAAACCGGTATAGACACGAGACTGCGCCAGTCTCGTATCTCTGCACTTTTGTCCTTACTCTCCTTGCCTCGTAACAACGTATATAACAAAATAATAATACACCAAGTAGCGCACCAACAGCCTTGTTGAAATAATCCGGAGCCCTCCACTACTCCAACTCTTTCTCTCTTGCAATCCCTTTTTCGTACCTTCCTTCACGGTGCGGGTAGGGCCTCTACGAAGAAGTGAAACAGTTGCTGCGCTGTTCCCTTTGCTCGAAACCAATTTAGTTTTTGTAAGTATTAATTTGTCGCTATAGAAAGAGCAAACATTCAGCGGTGCAGATGTACATTAATCTACCAGACCATCACGATGACATGCATATAAAAGTCTACCTTCATGCTTTCAGGTTGAGCTACAAACAGAACACAGCCAAACAAAACTTCGTGGATTGGTAAATAGACGATTGGTCATGAAGCCAGAACCCAGCCATTTGACCTTCTGCGCATCACGTGGAAATATCATTGCAATGTCGTCTTTGAACATATCGGCTGTGTTAAAAAATAATATTGCCACGTGCATAACGCGCCGCGCGGCCTCCACGCTTAGTCGAAACGACGACGAAGTGGTGGTTGGCTCTCGAGGCGCCCTAGCTCTGATACTATTACCACTCCTTTTCCCGTCAAAACTTTCCTGCATACAGCAATTAACTGCCTGTGTCTTGGCAACTCTCCCGTAGTTGGTATGTGCCAGCAACGTCTGAGGCATTCCTTCCTTCCTTCCTCTGTTACCTGGACCCTGGCTCTCCTATTAAAAGCTCTCAGTCTTGCGCCCTCCCCGACGCCTACCTGCACGGCTCCTCAGGTCCTGACACTGGTGGAGGTGCGACCAATGCTCCCTCCTCCCGCGGAAGACCCGACGCGCCCACCTCTTGTGAGCATCCCTGTCCATCGTGCGAGCCGGAGGATCTGAGGCCTGTCCCCCGAGTACTTCTCTCGTGACGGCGCACCCTCGACTTTCAGTTCCCTGATGGCGACGCCACTTCCCGCCGTGACTATGACTGTACCTTCGGCCAGCACCACCTATCTGACCCTTTAGACCCCACGAACACCGAAGCCCTTTCACGGTGGCCAGTTCGAGGGTGCCGAGGATTGGCTGGCCCACTATGTACGTGTTGCGACCTTCAACTGCTGGGATGACGCGACCAAGATGCGTAACGTTTATTTCAGCCTTGAAGACTCTGCCCGCACGTGGTTCGAGAACAGTGATGCTACCTTGTCTACGTGGCCGGACTTCTGACGACAGCTCCTGACCACGTAAGGCAACAGCGACCGCAGGGAGAGCGCGGAGCGTGCCCTGACCTCTCGAATTCAACTTCCAAATGAGGGTGTTGCAATGTACGTAGAGGATGTGACACGTTTTTGCCATCCCGCCGATCCGGCCATGAGTGAGGAAAAAATGTTGCGGCACCTGATGCGCGGCGTAAAAGACAAGCTCTTTTCCGGCCTCGTACGGAACCCGCCCACACTGTCGCGGAGTTTCTGGCCGACGCCGTGCACATGGGGCAAATGCTGCAGCAGTGGTCCACTCGGTACGCCCGGCAATTGCGTCCAGTGCCGACGCTGTCCACGTAGGGCCGGTTCGACCCCGATCTCGGGATGAATCCGAGCTCCGTTCACGAACTCATCCATTCCGTGGTCCGCGAGGAGCTGCAGCACCTTCAAGCAACATTTGCCCTCGCATCTATTTCGTTACCAACGTAATCTGCGAGGAAGTTCAGCCGGTGCTCAGGGCACAAGCCGCTGCGGTCGTGCCGGTGCCGCAACCGGCCCCATTCGTTCCGGCGCCGTACCCGGCCCCGGTTCAGCCAGTCACGTACGCGGATGTCGTGTGCCGCCCGGCCCCATTTGCTGGGCCTTCGCCTTACACCCCTCCGGTGGTCGCGGTGCACGCTGCTCAACCGCAGACGCAGAAGCGCTCAACGACGTCAACATAAATCCGGGCCTTTCATCCGCTGAAAAGGGGCAACTCCAGGGCCTACTGCGGGAGTTTCGTGCTTGTTTCGCGTCGCCGTCTAATGTTCGACAAACGTCGATAGTTAAACACCGCATCATCACGCATGAAGGAGCTCGACCCATTCATCAGAAGCCCTATGGTGTGTCCCCTCGGGAGCGAGATGCTTTACAAACACAGGTCAAAGAGATGCTCACGGACAGCGCCATCCAACCGTCAAGCAGCCTGTGGTCGTCTCCTGTCGTCCTCGTGAAGAAGAAAGACGGAGCACTGCGATTCTGCGTCAACTATAGGAAACTTAACAGTGTGACAAAGAAAGACGTGTATCCGCTGCCGCGTATCGATGACTCCCTAGACCGTCTTCGCCAAGCCAAGTACTTCTCTTCGGTCACCTCAGGAGCGGTTATTGGCAGATAGAAGTTGATGAGAGGGACCTGGAGAAAACCGCTTTCATCAAACTGGGCGGGCTCTACGAATTTCGCGTCCCCCCATTCGGGCTCTGCTGCGCTCCGACCTCTTTCCAAAGAATGATGGACACCCTCCTCACAGGTTTGCAGTGGCAGACATGTCTTGTTTATCTGGACGATGTCATTATTTTTGCCGCAACGTTCATGAAACATCTGCACCGCATCAGAACTGTCCTCGAAGCCATCCGTTCCGCCAACCTCTCCCTCAAACCACAAAATTGTGACTTTGGGTTCACCCAATTGAAGTTTCTCGGGCACGTCATTAGTGCTGATGGAATCCGTGCTGACCCAGAGAAGCATACAGCCGTTGCTGCATTTTCGGTCCCCGTTCACAAATAAGTAGTCCGCCGTTTCCTGGGCCGGTGCTCCTACTATCTTCGCTTCATTGAAAACTTCGCCCAGCTTGCCAGCCCTCTGACTCTCTTAACCCGGGATGATGCAAATTTTTCTGGGGCAAAGAACAGCAAACTGCCTTCGACGAATTACGACGCCGACTCCAAGCGCCGCCAATACAAGCACATTTCGACGAAGATGCCGACAAGGAGGTACATACATACGGATGCGAGCAACGTCGGTCTTGGCGCGGTTCACGTCCAGTGGCAAAACGGGGTCGACAAAGTAATTGCCTACGCCAGCCGCGCACTGTCGCGCGCTGAGTTGAACTACTCTACCACCGAAAAAGAATGTTTAGCGGCAGTCTGGGCAGCAGCTAAGTTCCGCCCATACCTGTATGACAGACCGTTTTGCATCGCCACCGACCACCACTCGCTGTGCTGGCTGAAAAATTTAAAGGACCCTTGCGGCCGCCTCACAGGTCAGGCATTACGCCTGCAGGAATTCGATTTCACCGTCACCTATAAGTCCGGCCGGAAACACACCGACGCTGAAAGCCTGTCAGGCGCTCCCGTCGAACCTCCTCCACAAGACACCATCGACGACAATAGCTTTCTTGGAGCGGTACACACGTCTGAGCTCGTTTCCAGACAGCGTGCCGACGCCGAGCTGCGTCTGCTCGTAGAACATCTCGAAGGCGGGCACCCTGAGATACCACGATACCTGGCTCGTGGGCTATCATCGTTCTGCCTCTGAAGCGGGGTGCTTTATAAAAAGAGCTCTACTTCCAGTCCGACAACTCACCTGCTCGTCATACCGTCTGATTTACGGGATAAAATTCTGTTTGCCTGCCATGATGAACCGACTTCCGGCCACCTTGGTGTTACACGCACCTTGTCCCGAATCCGGCAGAACTACTACTGGCCCTATAGCTCACTTCAAGCGTCAAGCGTTATGTCCGGACATGCCGGCGATGCCAGCGGAGGGAAAAAACCGGCGCTCAAGCCTCTAGGGCTGCTTCAGTGCATCGAGCCGCCACAAATACCATTCGACAAAGTCGGCATGGACTTTCTAGGACCATTACTTCTCTCGTCGACCGACCACAAGTGGCTCGTAGTCGCCACAGACTACTTGAACCGTTACGCTGAAACGAAGGATCTTGCGCGAGGTACTGCCGCCGAAGTTGCCCACTTCTTTATGCACGACATCGTGCTTAGACACGGCGCCCTATCGACCATCATTACTGACCGAGGCAAGTCGTTTACAGCCCGGCTCTTACGTGACGTCTTAACGCTTAGACATACAGCTCATCGACCAACAAGAGCATATCATCCCCAAACCAATGGTCAAACGGAACGGCTCAACGAAACATTAGCGGACATGGTCTCGATGTACGTTGACGTTGAACATAAAACGTGGGATGAGATCTTGCCGTACGTCAACTTTGCATATAATACAGCGACATAAGAAACCACCTAGTTTATCCCGTTCCGTCTCGTCTATGGCAGGGAGGTCCGCATCATGTTGGATGCGTTGCTCCCGTACGACAACGCAGCGGTACCCCCTGAAGCAGGCCTCTTCGTGGAACAAGCAGAGCAAGCCCGTCAGCTGGCCCGCTTGAGCATCAAGGGCCAGCAGTCCGTCGATGCTCGACACTATGACCTTCGGCACAGGGACGTGCACTACGAGCCGGGTGACCAGGTATGCGTGTGGGCAGCCGTGCGACGCAAGGGATTGTGCGAAAAGCTTATCAATAGTTATTTCGGCCCGTACAAAGTCCTGCGCCGCCTGAACGGCGTCAACTACGAAGCTTTCCCTGATGGAACTGTGGTCGCCGGACGTAAGCGTCAACGGCCTGAAGTCGTCCATGTAGTGCGTCTAAAACCGTACTTTTCGCGTGACTGAGCGCTGTGTGCACGCTGTGTTTCGTGCCTTTATCTCCTTACCCCATGTGCGAACTTGACTCTCCTCACCTCTCAACTAGCGCCAGATGTATACTTCAGTGCGGGTTACCGCAGTGATCTCTAGTTCACCTCACCCCTACTTTTCGTTTTTTTCCCTTCTTATCTCCCTGTACATAACCCATTTCACATCGAGCAGATGTTTGCTTTCGCGGGGAGGAATAATGCCGCGTGCCTAACGCGCCGCGCGGCCTCCACGCTTAGTCGAAACGACGCCGAAGCGGTGGTTGGCTCTCGAAGAGCTCTGGCTCTGTGACCTGTACCCTGGCTCTCTAATTAAGAGCTCTCAGTCTTGGGTTCTCCCCGACGCCTACCTGCACGGCTCCTTAGGTCGTGATAATATTTATTCTGCGCTCCCAGCCCTGCGTTTAAGCTGCCAACTGGTGTTTTTCCAGCGATTACTTTTTCTAATGCGCTCCCATACAACATGTGTCGTGTCGTTCTGTTGCTGCGCTCTATATATGCTTGTGCATCAGGTTCTACACTGCTCTCGTGGCTGCTGCTGCTGCTGCTACTGCTGCTGTTGCTGCTGATAGGAAGAAAGAAAAGGAAAAACTAAATTAGGAGGACTTCTTCAGGCTGCACATTTTCATTCTACAGGTTCGAGGTGGTTGTAGCAGGTAAAAACAAACAAACAAACAAAAAAGAAAACACATCAATGCCTGTGCTGGTTCACTAACCCTAAGTTAAGTAAAATGCAGCGCTACCGGTTCTCCGCTTTCGCAACTCTCTTGCGACTCGCTGAAGTGCGCTGTAGCTTTGGCGTTCGGCTGCTGAGCACAAGGTGGCTGGATCGAATTCATTCGCAGCCGCAGCATTTAGGTCGAGGATAAGCGGAAAAATTCTCTGCGTGATGTACCTCAGAGAACTTTAGCACTAGGTGGTCGGAATCAATCCGAACTCTCCACTACGGCGCACTCATTGTTCATTTGCAGCTTCGGGAAGTTAAACACCACTTTCCGTACCGTATACCATACCAGACAACTCTCTCGCTCGTCTTGCAAATTTCGACGCGTAGTGCAAAAATTAAGCATGACCTAAAAAAGGCTGAGGAATGAGCGACAAAATACATACATGCATTAGGCGCATACAGCTTTCAACATTTTGCTCACGTTTTCTTGGTCAAAAGTCTACAGGTCTTCGATCGCCCGATGGTTGTGCTATTAGTTTTTTTTTATTCACTCATGAACGAAGACCGTTACTTCCAGCCATAAACCGTGATAGGTATAAACCAGGCCTTCTTTAGGATGTCCAGCTTCCTTTACAAATGCCATTGCCGAGTGCGCGCGTGTGACAAGACCAGCGGGGAAATACGAGTGGCACAAGTGTAGTACTCGTCGGGCTGTTTACGAAGGATCCAACTTTACCGCCTGTGGCCAGAGGACTAGCGGTTTTAGGAGCCATAAAATAATGGGCAGCACTAAGCGAGTCAGCGAGTGGCGCCTCTCTGAAAGGAACAAAAATAGCTTCCTCAGCCTTGTAAAGCGGCACTATAAAAGCACAATCGAAGTAGATGTCGCTGCTAACTGCCTTCTTGGGCCACTTGGCGCTCGGAATACGCCGAGTCTGTAACGACCGAGTAGTAAACCAGCTCAGCGCTGTCAACGCTATGGACTCAAAGCAAATGCGCTTAGCTTGTTTTTCTATCTTTTCAGATCGCGTTTTCTGGATCTTCTCGTTTTCTTGTTTTGATGTTTTCGCCAGTGGCCTTTCGTCTTTTATGGAGTTAAACGTCCCAAAGCGCCTCAGGCTATAAGAGACGCCGTAGTGGAGGGCTCCGGATAATTTCGACCGCCTGGTGTTCTTGAACGTGCAATGGCATCGTAGTGTACACGGGCCTCTAGAATTCAGCCTCGATAGAAATTAGACCGCTGCTGCCGGGATTGAACCCGCGTCGTTCGGGTCAGCAGCCAAGTACCATAACTACTGAGCCACCGCGGCTTCGCTCCAGTGGACTTTTAGTTAGTGTTTCTACACACAACTAGAAATTGATTGTGCTATGACAAGCTCCAAAGTTTGGTGATAACAGACGTAAACTAGAAAACGGTAACTTAGGTCTTTGACATAACCAGCATTACAGCATTACAGTGCTTGCAGGATTAGAAGTGAATATATCACCGATTATGTATGCGGCACCACCAGTGAAAGCTACATGCACTGATCTGGGTTGCTACTGCTCAAAGCCTGAGAACCCAAACCAACCCCAACCCAACCCAACCGACTTAGAAATTCGTGACGCCGACATTTTCTAATTTATTTCTAGCTGAAATTTAATTCTTATCAAGACAAATTCACTTCTGCTTATAAAGAAGGCAAAGCGGAACTAGACCAAAGACCACGTGGGAGGTTCTTGGGGATCATATTACCTCAAAAAAGATTTGAAAAAATTAGTTGCAGGCACCTAGATATCTCTTAACTGCGGGTAGGCAAAAGCTGTTTGCGACTCATTTCACTTATCTGAATAACCCAAATTATAGGTCACGTGACCTATGTGGCGATGTAACGAACGGACGGTCACCGAAAGTATGAGCCATTTAAGGCTATCGTCTTAATATAGAGAAGTGAAATAATAAAGGCTTCCGTGATTTTGTTTTTGAGAGTCCTGACCTAAAGGAAAATAGCGAAGGGCACTCACGATGAGCCATTATATTAGTAGCTCCTTTCGCATCTGGTGTGGCAGTTATCTCTAGTACCGTAACGCTTGCATCAGGGTGAGCAGAGAAGTTTTTGTTGGCAGCATTCGTAGCTATGTCTCCGTTTCTGCTGCAGTCCCAAAGACTTGGCGCAGTTGCTCCTGCATGCCTTTTTCACACCTAACAACATCCCCCTCTCCCCCCACCTCCAACCTCCTACGGCTAAAGCTTTCACCGAGAGAAATGCCCGCACCATTTCTGTTTCGCACCCTGGCTGGCGGTTCCGTTGAAAATTCCTTGCGTTTATGACCGATTGCTATTTAGTTCACCCACTAATCAACATTAATCCAAACTAATCGTCACTCATTCGCACGATTATACCCACCAATCCACCATAATTCTTGTGGGGTGGGCCTACGTCTAGAATTTGTGGGGTCCATTAGAAAGTTTGGGGGAAGGGCAACTTTCAAATAGTATCGCATTTTGTATTTTTAAGAATGTCTTAAAGGAGGTTTAACTCAGTAGCTTCAAGGAGCTCGTGTCAGAGAAAACCTGCGGCATCGTCGACGTCGGTGTCGTTGACTGTGAGCGACAAATCTACGAAAAAGGCCCACAAAAGCAGCCTAGGAGGTAGGCGGGCCATCCAGGTCACGTGACTTTGTGCGTCATCGCAACTTGCCCATCGGATTCTGAGCAAATTGCGCACCGCGGCAGGTAGATTAACAATTATTCGAGCGAGGTTGTTGGGAAGAGCAGCCTGGATCACGCAAGTCACATCGCTGGCAGCGCCTGCCACCGCAGCCAGCGGAGCTTATCGCTTAACCGCGGCGTTCCTACGCCAGGAACAGTATGAGAACTGCCAATGAATAAGTAGAAAGTGACAAATTCTGCATATGTAAATATTAAGCCATTATCTATTGCGTCATAGCGTTGAGGCAGAACTTAAGCATCCCCTCCTATTTTTCGCTAGTCCTCTTCCGCCGAGTTGCTTTCAATTACCGGGCTGAAGTTCGCCCAGAAATCACTTTCCCTTGGAAGCCTTTTGCCGTCTTCCTGCCTATCAGTTACCGATTTTATATATCTGTATTAAATTTAAGTTCCATTGGGAAGGAAAGTTTCTGGAATACTTAAGAGCAGTAACATTCCGCCCACAGGTCCTCCGGAGCCTGTTTAACAGCTGCAGCCAGGTGAATCGGAGCGAGGACTGTATGTTTGTCGAATTCTTCGAGGGCTTGTGGAATGGCGGCCTGGTGCCTCTCACATTCATTGTAGTTCTGCGCGAGGCAGACGTGCACAGGCTGCTGGCCAACTCGTCCTCTTCGGGCTGGCGTTCAGTTTTAGTGGCCTGGAAGGTGGAGCCACCTCTCGCATGTTCCTCTATTCGGCCAACCCAAATGGGCATCGGGCACACGTGCACTCTGTTGTCAGGACGCTGAGACTAGCCCAACTGCTCACGTTTGTAGGAGGAAAAACGCTAAGGCGCCCGTGTGCTGTGCGATGTCAGTGCACGTTAAAGATCCCCAGGTGGTCGAAATTATTCCGGAGCCCTCCACTACGGCACCTCTCTCTCCCTTTCTCCTTTCACTCCATCCTTTACCCTTCCTTTACGGCGCGGTTCAGGTGTCCAACGATATATGAGACAGATACTGCGCCATTTCCTTTCCCCCCAAAACCAATTATTATTATTAACACTTTCGTCGTTGCTTCGATGGTGTCGACCATGGTTTACAACGGTATAGCTACATTATATGACACTTTTGGCGGATTCACAGCGTCTTCATTATCATCGCCGTCGTCTGCTGACACTGCACAAAATACCCCCACAATTCATGGGGGCACCCCATGCCTCCTATGGACACCTCCACCACCCATGACTGCTTTCTGCTCAAGACTTCTTCTGCACTTCACCAGAAAGAAATCTCTAAAACTTACCCGGGGTCGAAATGCGAGTGTCCATGCATAAACGTAACAGACATCGCAAACTCTTCCCACATTCACTAGATACTCCGACATACATCAGGATTTCACGTCACATTGCTAAAACTGGAATTCACGTTACCGCAATAATTAATGTCCGAAGAATTTTTTGCAAGCCCCCAAAAATAATTGTAGCGTCTGTGCAAACCGCAACGTGAACGGCAACAAGCCCTGTGACGCATTGCTGATGCGGAGCATAAATATTTGTTTTTGTAACAATTTTGTAATTGGAATATTAGGGTTTTCACAAATGCCCGTTGAGTATTATTCGCGCTGTAAACACACTCTTCAAACATTGATCGCGACCCATGAAGGACAAAGTACCTGCTGATAAACATTATTCTTGTGACATGTATTTTACATGAGCTCGCCCCAAATTCCCCGACAAGCAGTACTGGCAGCTGTTTCTGCAAGAAAAAAAAGCAACAAAGAGGTAAGCATGCCGTGCAGAACTTACAACCACCGTTAATTTTGCATCAAGAGCAGTGTGAGCCATTGCACTACAAGAATTGCGGCGATGTGTTCACGCCTGACCCACACGCACAGGATCTCGCCTCCTGCAGACGGAGATAAAACTGGCATAAATAATAACGCGTGGGAGTTGGTAGTTGAAAATAAATTGTCCAGCGTTGACGTCGTTGCGGCGTCGACGACTGCATGACGCGTTGCAGCCGACGCGGCTGGAGTAGCCGCCCTCTTCGGCAACATAGGTGGGCCACTAAGGTCAAATGACTTTGTGGCGTCATCACAACCTGCCCACGTCATTGTGAGGAAACTGCCCATTTTGGAAAGTGGCAGCTAAATTAATGATCGGGAAGAGCAACCTGGGCCTCACAAGCCCCGCTGGTGGCTATCACCTGCCATCACAGGGCAGGGGCGCATCGCTTTACAGCTGCACCACTGCGCCAGGAGGGGTATGAAGACTTTCAGCGATCTATGAGTGTAAAGTCGACAATTTACAATTCCGCCAATTATTCGTCCTCCGACTCGAAGCTTGTAAAACGGGCTATTGTGAGCATGTGCTTCATCAATGCCATGAAGAAATCATGTCCACTCATGTTACCCCTCAGCCTGAGCGAGCAAGCCGGTAGGCTTTCTGCCGCCGGGTATCCCAAAGATGTGCTCACTTCCGTGGCGGAAGCCTTGTTGAAGAAGCGTAAAAAGAGCCGTTGCGAACCATCTGTCGAAAAGAAAAACACGGTGGTGATTCCTTATATGCACGGCATATCCCATAGGCTGAAGGGGGTTGCCAAAAAGGTTGATGTGAAGTTGACATTCTCTGCCCCAGACGAGCTGTCAAAATTGTGTAAGTTGACGGACCCTTTTCCAAGACAGTCAGGGGGATGTACAGTGAAGCATAGGAATTAATTTTTGTGGAGTGCTCGCTAGGGGTGGTATACAGTATTCCTTTAACCTGTGGTAGGGTATACATAGGGCAAACCGGCAGATGCCTTAATAAAAGGCTTGCTGAACACAAGCGGAACGTGGCAAACCCAAGGGACGGTAACCTGTCTGAACATTGTCATCACTGTCCTAGCAAAACATGCAAGCCCATGTTCGGCGCATGCACAGTAGAGGTGAGAAGTATAGACCGCTGCACACGTGAAATAATCGAAGCCCGGTTGATTAGGAAAAGGGGAGCGGACTGCGTTAGCACGCCTTCTGTTAATCTTTCTGACAAGGAAATCGCTTTCCTAGACTGCAGTGGTGGGCGCATGCGTAGAGTGTGATCTTTTGTATCCTTTGTGCATTTCCATGCTTGCTTCGCTATATACATGCATCTGTATTTCAATAAACGCCAGTTGAAAGCTTGCGCTGTCCCGTCTTCCTCTCACGTCCTCGTTTTTTGCGCTAAAGGCTTTGCCCTTATGAGTCTCTTTTAAATGCAAGTAGCCGCGTCTGTGGTTAATACATGCCTGTTACTTGTACAAAAAAAAACACTCTAAAGTGGAAAGCGCAGGTTTTCTATCCTGCGGCCCGCTGATGGTGGAGAGGGGACACAGGCAATTAAGTTTAGAGGAAAACTATAGTTTACGCGAGCTTATTGTTTCGGGGAAGGTGTGCCTGAAAGCGCACCAGCATTCTTCGAACGTTTTGCGCCTGCAAAAACCTGGACATAGGAATGGCGCTCAAGACTCACCGGAACACATGAGAAAAGTATTTTCAAGGTAACGGGTGAGGAAATGTGCCTCGCATTCGTTTTTTTCTCGCCCGCTTCTACGGTGCCCGCCAGCTTGCGAGTCACGTTGGGTTTGTTGGCTGTTAATTCGCCAGTATTCTCGCTGATTTATCGTTTCTTTTACTCGGGGTTTGTGTTAATATACTTCAAAATGTGCCGTTCAGAGGCAGTGGAGTACACATGTTACAAAGGTAATGCTTTAAATAGCGTTTCAGAGAAATCGTATGTGCTTGCATCGCCTACCTTCCTTTTTCGCAACGCTTCTAAGTGCTTCGAGGTGGTATGGGGGCCCTACTGCTCACACGCAGACGAAGACTGGTAAAAATTTTAAGGCTTTATGCCACTATATCAAAGAACGAAGGAAATAAATTCCCACCTTTCTATTACGCTAGCTAATGTAAACAAAATTAATTGCGAATATAACATTTTACTAGCACTGCCAAAATTTTAGAAATCAGCAAGTCGTGAGTCAGTAACTAACAGTATTAGGTTCATTTTGCGCTGCTAGTTAGAGTTGTTCCCCAGACCACATCGGAGGTATTGAACCAATTCGAAGGACCGCGGAGATGAAGAAAAAAAACTTTTGCCAAACGGATGTCTTCCTATTGTCTCGTAAAATTTGCCAGGAGGCAAGAGACGACGTGTTCGATGCTGGACGCAGCTCGCACACCCGCGCCCTGTTTTTCATCGCAGAGCTTGCTTACAGTGACGCAAAGCACCCTAACCGGAAAGCCCTGGCTGCAGAGAACATGTTGAGAGAAAACTTTGGATCCGTGCCTTATGTAGTAATCAATGCACGGTGTGCAAACGGTATGTCATGAAGTCGCGATACTGAGCAGTAAATTGCTGCACCTGGTAGCTCGCAATGTTGGAAAATCTTTACAAATAACGGTTGTTAAGTTAGGCGCTGACAAAGCCTGTCATCGAGGCAAAAATTGCCGCATCTAGCATGAAGGGCGTTTTGGAAAGTTGTCTGACACGAAGGTGTCGCAAGACTAAAGAGCAGATCATTAAGCCCAGACCACCGGGGGGCCTTCTTTCGTGTTAGATTTCTTTTTCAATGCAGATACTTTAGCTCGAACTTTAAGAGTGTAGGTTTCTTATTACTGCAGGAGTCCGCAGGAAATATTGCGAAGTCCCGCGGAGACAAAGAGTGTTCGGTTCAGGTAACGGTGAGCGGTAAGATAAGTAAATGAAGTTTCTACTGCCGCTTTGTTGCGCAAACTTTTTTCAACATCATTCATCATTCTCAAGATGGTTAAAGTGCAGTATGGGAAACACGTTTGAAACGTGGAGCGAAGCTGTCAAAGAAAGGACGTCCTATTAGAGAGACCTGAACGAATTCGAACAAGGAGGGCGAAAGACCCAAGGGTGGTAGAGGTAGCAACGCAAGATTTTCCAGGAAAGCGGTCAGGATTGAAGACCGACCGAAATGAACTTCTGAAAGTTGATTGCGATATCTCGAATGGGTTCTTGAGGGGTATAAACGGAATCTTAGAATTGAAAGATTGAGATATACTCCCTGACGGTATATTTTGTCGAAAATTACCATCGCGTTTAGCCAGAAAAAAAGTACTAAAATTGTGAGAACTGGGCCTAGTTGGATGCACATAATGTATGCAACGTTCTATGCACTGTATTGACGACCACGAAGCAACATACACGACACACAAAGACGAACTAACAACTGGTTATTCGAGATGAATATTTTCTGTTGTTATACAGCAAAGACACGGGCTGCCCTGCTTGAGTCAGAGCCTATATTGCAGAAAAAAAAACACAGAATGCTAAAAGATAAAGGAATGGAAGCAAGGCGGTGAAAACACAACCCAAGGAAACAAAACGCTGACGATGTAAAACACCCACCATAGAATGGGTCCCACACCTCAAGATATCACTGCGACAGAATCAGCTGTTCCAGCTCGCTATCTCGCAATGAAACATTACTTACACATTTAGCGCAACTGGATCAAATCCTTAAGGCTTTATTAATTTCTCTTTTCGTTTTGATTTTTACAGGAGGAATCAATCATTAGTGTTCTATCAAACAGAGGCTTACATTCTTCGAAATGGTTGCAATGCGTTGCCAGATTAACACCAAGATTAGCTTATATATTTCAAGTCGAAAGTAAAGGTCATAATGTCAGCTGAGCGCTGAATATGTCACGCGGATTCAGAAATTTCTATTGTTCAGTGGAGGTTAGAATACCCTTTAAAACATCATACGTGTATCCTTTGTTTTTTTTACGTTAGAAGTAAAACGGCATCATATTTTTGCTTTGAATGCTAAAAGCAGTGAGCCGGGAGATACGAATACTTAATAGGCTTTCATGAAACAGTAATAGGCGTTACGAAAAGTTTCACAAATCTGCTAACTGCCTTTCGGCGTTTATTCCAGGTGCCGAAAACATTGGTGCAATAACCCGGTCGACAAAAAATGCCATACTGTCCCTTCGGAGGTTGTTTGTTTCCTATTTCTTCCTTATTAAGAAAAGAAAAGAGGCTGGAGGTGCAGTGGAAAGCGGGCTTTACGAAAAACCGTTGTCGTTTCTTCCTTTTAGTGTCAAAGCCTTAGTGACCTTATTCGCATGCGTGCGCAATTTCCTTCCGTGTTGTTCCTCAGGCTTGAGGATATAGCAACAAAGCGTGCGTCGTAAAAGGTTTCTGGATCATTAACGTGGTGTCAGACGCATCAACATATACAAAAGAAGAGAGCGGAAAAGAAAAACCTCGAGTGATCTTCCCTGTTCCGCCGAAATTTATTCATCCCTCTAAAATCACAGGAGCGTTCATTGGTCGTGCCCCTTCTTTCTCTCTTATTTCTTAAAACGTCCTGGAGCGCATGAGAAATTTTGTTGGCGTGTTTCGCTTTTGGTTTTCCTTTCAGATCATGCAAAGAATGAAGAAGCGCCTGGGCAGCAAATGTAAAAATTAAAAGATAAAGAAAACATATATTGAGGCTGCTGTGTTTAACCGCTTTTTACGCACGCGGGAGCCCGAGAGAGGATGGAGAACACAGCGAGTCAGGTTTATAGAAACGGCCTCTCACTCTCTCGACGGCTTCCCGAAAAAGCGGCGACGATAGCCGAGGATGCACAACGATCGGAAAGTTCGAGGAATGAAAGAAAAAGAGAAAGAGGCGCAAAGCAGATCGGCATCGCTTCTTAGGGGAAACATTATTCGCGGGGAAACATTATTCGCAAGCATAAAAATCGCTTTGACGCCTGCATGCGGCAGTGATGGCTCCAAGACACGAGCCGGTCCTCTTCTATCTGCTGCGGGCCTTGGACCCAAGATATAAAACTTATTTTTGGAATATGGCGGAGTGCTTGGCTTGAAGCACTCTGGCACAGATCGGCCCGGTATTGCTCTGCCTCCGGGATCAGCCCGGGGCATAATAGCGCGCGCGCCTTTTCTTTCTATCTTTGCTCTCCTATCCTTTAACTCCTAATTTCAACACGCGCCAGCAAGCATGGTTCGGCTTGAGCCAGTAGGCAGGCCCGTGCACTTTCCTTTTCTTTCTTCCTATCAGCAACAGCAGTAGCAGTAGCAGTCTAGGGAGAGGCGGCTAAAGAGGGAACTGCTGCGGTCGCTGCAGCTGAAGACATTTACAGAGGCCGCCGGCAACGCCACCACAGCGATTTTCAGTTGCGCTCACACCATAAAATACGCTTCCTTTTCTCTCTTCTTCGTACTTCCCCCACTTTCTACTCTTCTCCTTTTCCTCACTTCCCCACCGAACGCGGGCTTCCTTCCTTTCAAAGGTGTCGAAAAATGTGGAGAAATGCGGGAGGCGGGGCGCGAAGGGAGAAGAATGTGGAGAGGAGGGCGACAAAGCGGCCCCTTTAAAGGGTAGGAGAGATGGGAAGGCGCGCGGAAGTCATTTCCATGTTTGAAAGCAGCTGCAAAATTTGGCTACTTCGTCGGAGTGATGACGCCTTGGGCGGGAGGCTGTAGCTCGAACAGCTGTAGCAGATCTGCCTAATAGCCGACTTTCTTAGAACACTGTCCTGCGTACGGGCTCAAGAGTAGCAGTGCAGCCTATCTCGCGGTTCTCCCCATTCCCACTTTTATTATCACAGTGCTCCCGTAGCCGTCTTCACTGGCGTCATTCGTGGCGCCAGCATCTCTTCGTCCCTCTTCCTGGGCCCCACCTCCGCCGCTATCTACGATCGGCTATCCCCGCCTAATGATTGATTTGTGAGGCATTCAGTACGTCTTACGCATGCTGGGCCACCCGCGAGCAAGCAAGCAAGCGCTGGCGCTAGCACAAGAGGGCGCCGTTTGCGCCTGAAGACAGCTGTTTATTGTTACCTGTCATCACTTCGTTGGGGTTTGAGCGCTTTCTTCCATTTCTCTCTCACATACGCGCACACTTTTTCCTAAACCTCTGGAGTTGTTTGGCAGGACCGCTCTACTGGTTTGTGTCCACACGAGGTGACCTTCGTCCTTCAATTGACTGAATGGGAAAGCTTTCCTTCTTGCTTTCTTTCTTTTCGTGTTCTTTTATTGCCATCCTCAGTTTTGCATGGTGTGTGAAAGATGTGCTACGTGCATGCAAACACAGCAAAGAATTTATTTATTTGTGAATCAGTTTATTCAGTCATTTCAGAAGAATGTATGCACAAAACGAATTGATTCCGAAGAGAACTTACAGCAGTCAACCAGCGAAGGAAGAAAAAGCTACAGCAATATAAAAAAGAAAACACGACACCAGGGGCACAGGCAACGTTCCCTAGTCTAACAGGTCGCATTCTGTAGTATTGCGAAGAGATTTGGGGGCATTTTATGGAGTGTGTGTAAGATGACAGATATCGTAAATGGTCTCTTTGAGTAATGCAGTGGCGGAAGAATTTACTCTTAAATTATATTTATTTGTGTTGGCACACTGCAAAGCCGCGTGTGCGGATTACATTGTAAAAATCACAGCGCACAAATATAATCGTAAAAATCAGCACCGTATTGGGACACTACGAAAATACAAGGAAATTCAAGGTAAAAATATGTGAGCTAGATATCACAGAGTCTTAAAATTATTTCAAAAGCAGAACACGGGTAGTGCTATGCAGTAAGTTAAAAATTCTGATAGTGCGTAGAAAAAAAAATAGTTTAAGCTCCGATCTAATCTAAAGGCGCTGCTTATGGACATCCAAGCAATGGCAATAAACACGCCTGTTCATTTTCCTTGTTTTTCACAGATGCTTCACAATAGCCCAGGTTTATATTTTCGATCGTTTCTTATGTTTGCGGTACAAAGAAATGTGTCGTGTATCTTCACTGAGTGCCCTAAAATTGTGCCTTTTCAATCTCATCTCAGCCGTGGTAAAAGATTAGGCACCATTGCGCCGCACATTTGGGAAAAAATTGCTGTAAGCAAACGTCTAGTTGTCTTTTCTTTCTTGACCGTTACGCCGTGCAGTAACGCGCGAGGCCATGACGGGAAGACAGACACACAAATTTCGCAACGGAGATTGGCTCGAAGTTGTTTCCCAGACATCGTCAATCAAACGTCAAAGAAATGTATGCGTCTCGTAAATCTATGTCCCGGGTAACGAGATAGTACGTCTACGCTGCTCGATTTTCCGTGCTTGCGTATCCCGATACGTTAAGGAAACCCGTTCTGATTTTCTGCGCCGCATCCTTTCAAATCTCCGGCAGATCCGACGTTCTGTCATTTTTTGGACGCATGACAGCGGAAGCCACAGAATTAAAAAAAAAATGAAGGCACGGGCTCTATTTCTAGATTAAAAAAAAAGATTGTTTTTTTTTGTTTATTTTGTCTGTGTACTGTCAACACGGCTGAGCTTAATCAGTGCTTTGATTTTTTTTCCTTTGTGTTTTGCGGATGCATGCGACAGTGTGTTTTATTGCTCGCTGCTGGCAAACCAAGAGTGTGTTCTCTTATTTGGTTGGTTCCCTCTACGGAGATGAAATCGCATGCAAGCAATCAATCATCACTCCTGACATACGTTGTATATCAAACCACTTCTTGCCGAAAGAGTTTTTTGTTCTCTCTAGCGTGTCGTTTTACTGGTCATGTTCTTTTCGAAACGAAATAAGGCACGGCTTTAGAGATGTGTTGTCCTTACTAGTACGGCACTACGCCGCAAGGAAACTCTTTAATAAAATGGTGCTTAAGGACAAAAAACTCATCATTGAGCGCTGTAATTTTTGCTTTTTTTTCAAGGTTACAAGATTGGGTTGCTAGAAATGTAATTCTCTTTTATGATTTTCTATGCCGCGGTATTACTGCTGTGGTCATTCAACTTTACGACATACTTTTCTTGAGAAACTGACTTTGATATATGCAGGCATTTCTGTTAGCCACTTGAATCCTTTCCTTGGTATCCCAGGATAAAAAATATCCAATAAAATTATCTATATAGCAGTACAGCTGAGACTATATTTCCAATTAAGTGAAAGTTCGAAATTTAGATTCTGTGACGTGTATTGTACTCCTCGTTTTTACAAAACATGGGAGTCGTCGCATAATTACCACCTGCCTCATAATCTGAGGGCTACTGGGACTCACTGGGACACTGCTGGTTGCTGCGAAAGGTATTGTCGTCTCCGCGACGTACAAGCCCCCCAAGCGAAAAAGAGGTCGATTCGTGTATACAGAACATTAGTGTTGATTATAGGCAATTTTACATGTGACTAGCTTCTGTAGAGCGGAGATTTCTACATAAAAGGTGGTTCTTCGTTTCCGCAAAGACGAAAGTATCTTCAGGTATTTGTCTATAGCGCGACAAAACGTTAGACTAATAAATGAATTTGTTTTTTGTGCGGCTCATATTTCTCTGCCAAAAAAACAACACTCTGCATTTTGTCCCTTTTTCAAGCACTTGATATTTACTGTCTCTCGCGATAGAAAAGTTCTTAATGAACGAAATGAATTATACGGTTACATTTTCACTTCCCGTTTGCAGAGTCTAGGGACACACCCTGCCAATGTAATTTTTAATTTTGCGCTTCCGCGCGTCCGATAGTTTCGACGCCCCTTTCCAAAGGTACATGTACCTCTATTACACCTGCGCACCTCAGCTCATTCCGAATGCCGTGCGATAGGCCAACGCCCCCTAATAAAGCTAGCGCTGCAACGCTGGGGCCTTAGCGTGTGCCTACTTCAGGTGTAAGCTCAGCCGTGGAACAGAGAAGAATCCGCGTATTTATAAGTGTAGATGAGCATATGTCTCTTTGGTAACTCCGCTGATGGAAGCGGACCGACAAATTGCGCTTATGCATTAAATAATTATGCGTGAAATTTCATGCAGAACATAAGTCTAGTTGTGGCATGGATTTACGTGCAGGCTAGTATACTATCTAGACTGTTAGGAAAAAGATGAGTTCATTGAAAATGAATAAAAAGAGGAAAGGTGGATTGCAGTAGTGTTTGAGGCCTCTGTACTTTAATATTTCAATAAGATAGTCATTTCTTATAAGAAGTGGTGTGCGAATTTTCGAAGCTTTGAATACAAATCAAGTATCCCGGCCGCAGCGGTCGAATTTCGATGGAGGCAAAATTCCAGAGGCCCGTGCACTGTGCGATGTCAGTGCACGTTAAAGAACCCCAGGTGGTCGAAATTTCCGGAGCCCTTCACTACGGCGTCTCTCATAGCCTGAGCCGCTTTGGGACGTTAAACCTCCATAAACAAACAAACAATACAAATCACGTATGTTTGTTATCGTCGATATTCGATTCCAGAAAATGATACTCGAAAATCTCTAAACATTTGGCTGTGATTGAATACCATTCAGAATTTCATAATTCTGATCGACAAATTCATTATAATGTCACAAATTGTTGATTGCGATGCGGGGAGCAGAACGCCAGCGAAAATGGCGTCTAAACAAAACTCTTTATTTGGGCTGACATGCGCCCACAATGGACTGAATCAATCGGCGGCGGCGTACCAACAAGCGTGCTCGGCGGTCGACGAACAGAATGCCCGCCGCTCTCGGCCGTGCTCAATTCAAAGCTGGCAGCGAACTTTCGCGATACGGCGTGCAAAGCTACTAGAACATTCTGGAACAACCTAGAATCGGTTCCGCCTGGGTGCGAACAATCGACATAAATCTGGTCGCGTCTTGCATCAAAGACAAAATGACAATGCGGCGTGCCGGCAGCTTATAAGAATGAACAAACACTGCAAAGATTCGCGGCAATATCATAAAGAATTATCCGAAGATCGAGTTTAAAGTTTTTAGAAAAGAGCCCGAAAGCGTTTTCTTCGCGTATTTTTCTGTGTTTTGTCACATGAATCGAACACATTAGATCCGCCTAGGCTTAGATCTCATGCCAAGTTGCCCGAATGGTATGTTTTTGCAGTAGAAGTGTGAACAATTGGTGCAAAGCTGAAAGAATTACCGAAAAAAAATGTTCCAGAAATTAAACTATATAAAACGTGCGCATTCATACCTTTTATCCTGATCTATCAATTCTGTCTGCACTGCGGTCAACGCAGCCGCAGACGCAAAAAACACGCTTTCAGTGAATTCCACTTTTAAATTCTGAGTGTTAGCACAAAATTTTCATTATATGCCTTCGAAGCACTCTTAACGTTTTATTGCTCACTCTTCGTGGTACTGAATTTTGTGACACATGTCTCCATCCTAGTTGAGCGTAAATTTAAATAATGTGCTTGTTTACAACTTCCTGTTTACTTCTCGGAAATACTGCCAAGGAACTAAATCATGATAAAAGACACTGCAGCTTCACTTTGCAAGCCATTATACCGTCACTACAAATGTACACATTCGTAAACACTACCCTTCACTTATCCAAGAAATAACTTTTTAATTCCATCAACCGCACCCATGAGGAGCGCAAAAAAAAAAAACCACGTTCATGAATCGAGACACGCTGTGACACACGTGCCACGTGGCCTTCTCTGCTCCACTCGAGCCGGAGCAGCGAAGTGGCGAGCTGCGGGGAGCACGGGAGCACGAGCGGAGCAAAAAATATCACGTGGCGCTTGCGTCACAGACTGTCACGAGTAGATGGATGTCAAGATATTAGCTTGTAAAACTTAGTTAATTACATCACTAGTTTCCATGATTCCCCTGTTTTTTGACGTCCGCCAACACTAGTATGACAACGCTGCAGAAAGCCTCTCTTTATCCCAAAAACCCTATTTTCAAGAATTAATGGCGAGCATCTGAAGCATCTTGCATATATTGGCACAGGGCATAGTCTTAACCGGGCACAAACGTTGAGTAGCGGTAAAACCCGAACGTCGATTACGCTGCGAGGCATGTTTCCTTAGCGGAGTTTAAAACCGCCTACTCTATAATCAATACTCGTAAAAAAAAATTAACAAATGGTCTACAGCAGGTGTAACGTCAGGTGCTTTCTATCGCTCCCACCAATGTTGTTACTTAGCTTGCTTCCCTTCCTGAGACTGCTAAAATTATCCCGCGGCTTACATTTGACCTCTCCTCTTTTGTCCAGCTTTTCTGTCTTCGCCTGCTTCTTTCTTCCTTGTTCAAGCGTGAAACGACAGCGTGATTTTCCGACACGCCGCGACCACGCGGCTTCGTGATAGAGGAGGCAGACGCGACGACCTAATTCCCTAATGACCACGCGCGCCCACCGCTGCACACGCCACAAGACGGCACAAAACTAGACGGTAAACTTCTTTCTCGGCCTCCTGAATATGCGTTCGTGCGCTTTATGCTGAGGGCGCAGCGACACGTACTCCTCGCGTCACCGGTGCCTCTCACGGTGTTTCTGCTCGCTGTTGCATGCAACGCGTGGTAGTGCAGCGCTTGTTGCGAGGGGGGAATGACTCGGACAAAATATGGGCAGAAAAACATAGGAGCTGCGCCGCCATTGCGGACACAGTGTCGTCGTCTATAGGTACAACGTTGCCCATATGGATGATGTTGAGGCTTGATGAAAGAAAACGGAGACGACGTGCCTGATTTGCTGCGGCCGGAGAATACGCGGGCACGCGATTCGCGACTCGCTTTAGCCCTTTCTCTCTGTAGGAGCGTTCTTAATTGTTGAGCGCTACAGGTGGAAGCGCAGTTTAGTTCTCTCGCTGTTCTTGAGGCACTTAGTTGGATGCGATCTTTTCAAAGATATCTCAGGACGCAAAAAACAACGAAACGATGAAAGCAAAGAACGAGGGTAGGAAGAGAAAAGGAAAAAAATGAAGAAGAATGATAAGAAAAGATGAAAAGAAATAAAGCAGTAAGCAAAGGAAATATCAATAGCTAGAAATGAAATAAAATAGAAAAGTAAAGAAACAAGGAAGAAGGCTAATGTAGCGTACTGACGCAAATTAACTTATGGTGTTCATGTGGTTGCTATGAAAGGCAAGGTTTATATGCTTAAGACTACAAAGCCCCTGAAACTACGCGTGCGCGGAAAGTTAGGCACTTGCTTTCCAGGTGGTTCATACCTGGATGCCCCCGAATGACGCCCTTTGCACTAGCAGAATCAAATGTTTAAGTATTGTTCGTTTTATTGCTGGTATTATTTTATGCAAACGTATTGAAGTTGCACTGCTCAATTGCCCCATGGTAATCTTTCTTGCCGTGCTAGATTAGAAATAATCAGTAATTTTCACGTTTATTACACCTCTATTTCATCAATCAGTTGGTCGTAAAACGCAAAACAGAGCAACAATATGTCCGAATCTATTACGTTCCTAAGTACTGAAATAATTTACTGTGAACAATTAAAAAAATTATAACTATTCTTTCTTGCGAAAAGGTACAGTACTATATGTCCCATAATTCTTGCAATTTTTAATTATGCGAATACATTGTCCAGGTCATTGTATTACAGAACCGGATTTTTACACACAACCGAAGTGTGTGTATATATATATGTGTGTTACGAAAGTAGGTTGCGTTGGCTTCCGCAGGGCAAATGCTTAAGAGAAGTGGGCACTTTTAAAGAGACACATTTATTTGCTAACGTTTCGACCGCGGTACGGTCTTCGTCAGGACCGCAGAAGACCGCACCGCGGACGAAACGTTGACAAGTAAATGTGTCTCCGAGGCGCTCTACGACGGCGCGACCAAATGCATGCAGCTGGCTATTGTGTGGAACAAGTCGTACTATTTTTGTATTGTGCTGAATTGCATAATTATTTGTTATTAATTAAGCCAATTCGCAAGCAAAAAATACAGGCTAAAAAGGCCAATGACAAAGTGGTAGAACGGTTCGCAAAACTCCCAACTGAACAGTCTTTAACTCTCCATCTATTACGTATAAGCTTTTGTTCGCAATCTGCAAATACCCGCGAAACACCACGTGACATGCCCGTTAGAGCGCTGCTATTGTAGTGCTCTCAAAGTCTCCGTGAACGAACAAATAGATATAAGCTCGATGTGCTGCCACTTAAGATGGTGACAGGGCAGTGACGCAGCAGCTGGCTTTGCGATTTAGGCCAGCGGTATGCTTCCCTTGCGTCGCTTGATGATAGCGACAAGCAGACACAGTCCTTATCGCTTGCGCTGGCGTAAATCGCGCAGCCAGCGCCTGCGTCACAGCCCTGTCACTTTTTATGCAGCAACAATCCCTGCTAAATGAGCTGTTTATTTGCAGGGCGGAACGTTTGAGAGCACTGCAATCGTGGCGCGCAAGCGGACATGTCATGTTGCATTTTTTTTGCATTTCGCGGGCAATTGCAGAGAGCAAAAAAAAAAAAGCCGATACGTGATAGATGGAAAGTAAAAACTGTTGAGTGGGACGTTTCGTGGACCGTTCTACAACTCTATCATTGGACTTTTTCGCCTGTCTTAGTTGCTTGCGAAGTTGGTTAATTAATCTCAAATAATTATGCAGTTAAGCCTAATACAAAAATAGAGGGACTTGCTCCACACAAAAGCCAGTAACACGCATTTGGTCCCATCTTATTACAGTGCAGCGGCATATTTTTAAGTCCTGGCTGAAGTTAGCTAGGACACCCATATATATATTGCAGCTGTAGACAATTTTTTTCATCTTCAACGACAGAAAGAACTTCGCAGCTTCCTTGGCTCAGCGTCTTACTTCCGCCGTTTTATCGGAAACATTGCTTCTATCGCGTCCCCGCTCCACAGCCTCTTGAAGTCTGAAGCGCTACCTGCGGTCCACGAAGTGTGAAGAGACCTTCTAAGCCGGCACTCACTTCAACTTCTGTGCTTCGCAATTTTGATGAGATAGCGCCACCGTTCTTCACACTGACGCCAGTGGTTAAGGCTTGGGCGCAGTTCTTTTGCAATGCAACGCTCCACCTGAAGAGCAGGTTGTGGCATACGCCAGCCATTCTCTTCCTGCAGCTGAACGTAATTACAACATTACGTAGCAAGAATGTCTTGCCGTTATTTGCTCTATTAAAAAATTCTGACCCTATCTGTATGGCCGTCACTTCAGCATCGTATCAGATTATATTGCGCTGTGCTGGCTGTCGTTGTTAAAGAACTTATCAGGTCTCCTGGTCGCTGGATGTTACGTCTCCAAGAGTACGCCTTCACTATACTTTCCAAATCCGGGAGAAAACACCTCGCCGCTGACAGCCTCTCTCGCTTCCCGTTGCCTTCTACTCCCAAGACTCAAAATGTGGCCTCCTCTCCACTCTTCTTTTCACGTAAGCCTTCTGATGATCATCTGGATGCTGCACCCGTCGCTGTGGCTCCACTGGAAATCCGCGCCGACTTCCCGTCCTTGCAGCAGGCTGATCCTAACTGTCGCACAATTATCGCTCGTCAGCGAGGGCAATCGGCGGCACCAAACAGTCGCTTGCGACGCCAGCTACGCGTCTTCCGATTTCAACATGAAACGCTTTACCGCTACACATACCACTCTACTGGAGACCGGCGCTCCCTTCCTCATCGAGTTTTTAGGCTTACCACGATGACGCCACTGCCGGTGACTTAGACCACCACATAACTTACGACCGTACAAAGAGCCGCTACTTCTGGCTCGGGCTTTCTACCAGCGTCGACAAATATGTATCATCCTGTGCGCTTTGCCAGCAACGAAAGCGCTCATTATATCTTCCTGCTTTCCCCCTGCAGCGTCTTTTTTACCCATCCGAGCCTTTCGACTCTGTTGCATCAACTTGTTGGGCCCCTGCCTCGCACATCAGCTAGCCACACTTCGGTTGTCACCTCCATTGGCCACCTGACGCGGTACGCTGAAACAACCCCTCTTCGTTTCGGTGCCGCCGCTGAAGTCGCTGACTTTTTTCTGCGTGCGATAGTCTTGCGCCATCGGGCTCCACGTATTCTTATTAGCGACCATGGGAGGACATTTTTTCAAACTCCTTGAAGCCGTCAACATCGTCCACAAGACAGCCTTCAGCTATCATCCCCAGACCAGCGGCCTCATCTAGCGTTTGCACCAGACGTTGTCCGACATGATATCTTTGTACGTCACTCTTAACCACAAGGATCGGATAACGCTTTGCCTTTCGTCACCTATGCATATAATTGCGCAGTTGAACTCACCACTGGTTTCAGCCCTTTGTTCCTAGTTTATGGTTGTCAACCGTCCTCAGTATTCGACACCACCTTCTTCTCTGCTCCCATCTGTCTGTCTACACCTCCGGGCGAGCAGTTCGCTACTCGCATAAATCACGGTCACCAACTTGCTCGCCTCAGCACTGAAGTCGCCCAGCAAAAGCGTAAATACCGTTATGACCAGCACCATCCCACTGTCTCCTTTTCCCTCGGTGACGAAGTTGTCCTCTGGACACCACTCCGCACTCCTGGTTTGTGTGAAAAGTTTCTTGACCGCTTCAATGAACCTTACACGGTACTGAAACGAACACCGCCCGTTAACTACCACGTTTTACCAGTGTGTTTGCGTGTGAGTGTGCGCGCACACACAGCAGATGTAATGACGCACAGTGATAGTACTTCAACCAGACCCTGACGAAGAGACTGTTGTCTTGTGTTCGTCAGATATTTGTCCGACATTTCCGAACCGATCATGCAGGAAGGCTGTATACTGTGGCAATGAAAAAAAAAACGCGCATTTTGTGCTGCCTCTTTTGATGTCAAAATTTTTTTGCGCTGCTTATTTGTATTGTGCTATGATCCCGTGCCACCAGCTACCCCAAGTAGGGGCTGCTACCTAGTATGAAATATGCATCTATTTACACCTTATTTACACCGTTACTCGTGAGAGAACACCTTTTACTCCTCCTCCTCCCTCCGCCTCTTCGCCTAAGTTGGGCTATTGCGAGGCATCCGTAATTATGTCTCCCCGAAGAGGAGCCCGATCTCACATCCTCAAAGCTGAAAATGGCTGGGCCGTATAAAGGCGCGTAGCCGAGCTTTCTCCGTTCCGTTGGCGCCTATATGGCTCCTTAGGTAGTGATCAGCGACGGCTGCAGCCAAATTACGCGGGCGTAAAAGGCGGGCTATTTGTGCCCAGCTCTGTAAAGTTCTCCCGCTGGGCCCAACGTTTTGCTGTATATAAAGTGTACGCGAGCGAATATATATGTATCCTCGAAGCGGAGCCAAACATATGGAAGACGATGCTTGGATGCACACTAGCCACAGGACTGAGCAGGGCGGCCATAAAACCTCCGCCATTCCAACTTCGCCATTAGCGTATTCGGCGTCTCCTGGTCGTTGGCGCGATCACGGCCGGGCCTTCGATCGTTGTGCCTTAAATCCAGACGACTATACCGTCTTGCCTTCCAGCTCCCTCAGAGAATAGTTTCGAGATGCGCTAACTTCGAAAATAAATAAGGCCACAAGAGACAAGGGTGCGGGCACGTCCGAGTAGAAGGCTCTCTCTCGAGCTTTCTTTTTCCTAAGCCAATAACAGTGGTTGAGGGGCAGCGTACCCAAAGTATCAGACGACAGTGTCACCGCGTGAATGAGGGAATATCAGTCTTTTTCGAGGAAGAGCGACTGCTCCGTTCTCCAAGGCACGAGCAGGGTTTCTCGATAGATATATGTTTTAATATACGATTGAAGTGTTACAGCAAGGCTTAACGTTCTTAGCACAATGTGTTGCTAGATGGTCAGTAGCGGAACGCTTTGTGAACAACAGTTTCTTGATCGTTAAGCAGCAGTGTATAAAGCACTTTTTCTTTAATGGTTTCAATAGCAAACGGAATGACATTTCTGCAAACAAAAACACTACGTACGAGGAACCACCGGCCATATGACGCTTGGTCTCTGAAAACCTGCTTGGATGCTTCCGAGAAGCCATTTCATTTCTATTTCGCCAAGAGTTGAACGTGCATGTCAGTTAAATTTTGACCGGATCTAAATCACCACTGGCTGCAATTATGTTCAAGCCGCACTGCTTGTTATTTTCTGCCACAGTTTCACATTTCAATGCGTTCTACAGGGTGCTTAAAATTACACATTTAGGATTGTATATAAGAAAAAAAACGAGATTAACGGGACACAGGATAGCGAGGGGTCACGTGTCCATTCTCTCTTGTGCGTTTGTCTGTTGTATGCGCTATAATGCTGCCAGAAAACGTAAACCACCTAGTCGGTGTACAAATTATTTAAAAAAACAAACGATGAATGGCACCGGAAAAAAGCTTCAGTACGCGAGTTAAGTGAACAGGTGGAAATGAAGGGGATGAACGCCTCGTAGGTCTGCTGATTATCTGAACTGAATTTACCCTAGTGTGGCTGAAGTTAACCGCCTTGTTCATTTGAGAAATTTAGTGACATTCGAATTGCTAAAGGCTACTCTTCAAAAGAACGAAACAATGGAGCGAGTTGGTGAAAGTTTTGAAGATGTTTTGAACAGCGTCAAAAAAGACGAAGACGTAGCGCCACCTTTGCGTATCTGTTTTCGCCGTTTTTTTCGTTTTTAGTGCTGTTGAAAATGCATAGAATTCCGTTTTCTGGTCGTTGAAAGCGCGTGTTGTCAATTAATCTCCTTGAATTTTTTAACACAATCCCAGTAATTTCACACACAATTTCACATCAAGCATCGCAAACTTCCTGGTCAAATGCAGCGGCTCCGCGATGAGTTTCGTTGATTCCACTGCCCCAAAGAGAAATCTAAGCAGTTGTCAGCATAACCTGTTGCTTTGGTAAACTGATAGACAATGAAACGCCAAACGAAACAGCTGCATCACACCGGAAGTAGACTTGCGCTGGTTGACACCCTTTTCAATGCGTAACTGCGCGGAATGATATGCATTTATAGAGGCCGATATCTCAAAACAGACGCTGGCGTGCTTGTTTAAGGAAAACAATGAAATCATAATTATGAATAATCTAAAAGTTCTGAACACTGGCTTAGGTGAGCCAACACTATCTTAGCAACTATATACTTCATTTTCGGTGTGGCTTAAATAAATATATCACCCCAATATTAAACGCCAGTAACGCAGGTGACCTGAAGTAAACTAGAAAGGTTCGTATTAACGCCAAAAGCAGTACAAAAATATGAACTGGCGGTTTTAAAGCACAATTCGAATGGTGGAGAAAGACAGAAGTTCCCGCACTTGAAGCTCTTCAATTAGCCCAGCATAAGCCTAAAATTATCAAAGAAACACGATATCTTAAAACATAACTTAATGGCGAGAGTAGGTATTTGAGATTCCGCAATAATATATAAAATATAATTAACCGAAGCATATGGGACAAGGGTGTCAAAATTGGTAGAGAAAGAAAAGGAACCGGAACTCGACACAGGAATTGGCAACAACAACAACGACTTAGGGCAGAGAAGTGGACAGTGTGAGCTGTAACTAGCAGTCGAGATTTATTAGAATAGAACAGGGCGCATCTACAGTGTGCGCCTGCATGTTGCACACCGTTTACAGGAAAAAGATAAGAAGGCAACACGGGGAAAAGTAATAACAGTCGAATGTGAAAAACATGTTACACTTTCATAAAAAAAAGGTCTCATTATTTAAAAGACGCACAGAAGGCCCAATTACACACGCGTCTAGTTGAAGAGACCTGTGGAAGTTGAGACAGGCTTTATTCATTCCGCTGTTGTTACTTTTGACCGAGATATCCTTTGCCTTTTACCACGCGTGGTCATCATAGTTATTTCTTTCTAAATGGTACACTGCGGGCTGGCTCACACTGTTGCTGCACCGTGTTCTTTTCTAATAAACTTTGGTTGCTAGTTACAGCTTGTACCCTCCACTTCTGTCCCGTAAATCATGCCATTAATCACGGTTCGTGTTCTTCTCCAACATATTGGACCAACTGTCCCTGTTGATCCTATTGATACGCAAAATTTGAATTTTAGAGATTTCCTCTAGAAATGAAAAGCAAGAAAGGGTAACAACGCTTGCATAGAATATTTAGCGAAATTTCTCAGTCTATATTGGCGTTAATATTTTTGGAAGAACTTCTCCTTGTTTTTCAGTGGGGCCGAAAAATGCGCCAGAAACGCTACTCACTCTTTAAGCTAGGAACAAAAACCGCCAGAGACTCCAAGCAGCGCCCAAATATCTCAACTATTTTGCTTTGAATAGTTCAAGAACCCCCAATGAAAAGTCGGGATTTCATTCATATTCATGCCATCCATTTGTTGCGGTTAGAATTTTTTTTCGCTTCCTGATCATCATTTTCTGCTCATCTTTAGAATTTCCTTTATTGGCATTCAAGCTATAAGAGATTCTAGCTACAACTCTTCCTTCTTTGTTCATAGTCCTACAAAGTTATTTCTCCATCGTCAATTATACATGGTTTTGTTGTGTTATTTAAAAAAAAGGAGAAAGCGGCACTGGACAGAGGGAAGGAGAGAGGCAGTGTGAAACATTTACGGGAGACAAATAAGGTAGTCCTTCTATGGCGTTCAGTCAAGGAACTATTTGCTATTTGAGCCCGATTTTCTTTATTCGTGCATATAATTCTTTCTATTTAAAAAGCGAACGTCATTCACGCAAAGAGAGAAATAAAAAGGCTTCATTGCGGTCGACTCTGAAGAAGATACCTCGCGTCGTACAACATGAGCCTACGCGCGATGTTCTGGTGGCTTCGAGCATGTTTTCCTTTTTCGACTTGACAGCTCTGGAAAGACAGCGTCCTGAAAACATCTTGTTTAAAGAGGAATGAAGACAGGTTGCAAGACATAGCTTATCCTCAGGCACAGTGTTGTTTGTCACCAAAAAATCTCTTGATAGATTTCCTGTTTCTCGATTCGGACGAAAAGCGTAGCCACCATTCTGATCTTCGCGGATTGTGTTGGCGCATTTTCACTTCTGTTGTTTTGAAATTGAAGACGTTGCTTGCTCGCTTCGTACGTTTTTTTAAAGCGTAGGTATTTAAATTCTGCCATCTTCCCTCCGGCGACGAATTCATCACGTTTTTTAAATCTTAATGCCCTAAGGATGTGAAAATGATAATTCACTAGAAATGCGACGTTACTATGCATAATACTATGGTGTCTTGTCAACATTTTTGATAGAAACCCGTCACAACAATTCTTTCTTGAAAAAGCCATGCACCTCAGATTTTTTTCCACGTGTTTCATTGCACTGCATTCCCTTCCATGCGACTTGCAACCCCTAATTTAATTTAAACCTTTTTTCCAGAGCTCATCAACCTCTAAAAAGGGCGCACTTCTATCCACCGCAAAAATTACACATAAATAAACGATACTCTTTGGAATTACGAATCGAGAAAGCGACCCGATATCGCAGAACAATGGCGATCAGCAAAGAAATCAAGAAATGTGAGGCCGACAGCTACACGGACACATTATTCGCTTAAGGTTCTCTGACGTAAATCCTATTATTAGCTGCAAGAAAGCAGGCTTTGAATTGAAACCTGTGTTGTTCTGCGTCACCTAGCGCAGTTCAGTAAATATTGAACAGCTGAAGTTTCAACCACTGCAGATAGTGCAAATGTGTTGCATATGATGTTGCACAGAACAAGAATGTAATGCATTAATCAAGGCGACTGTAGGAATGAAAGCGAAGTGCCAATAATCTCAGATTTTTCTTTTTTCTCTGCATCAACAAAGTGCACGATGCCATGGTGGGATCCTAGATAGTGGCCGCTGTTGCGTGCTGTCAACGACTGCGGTTGTAGAAACTTGAGCGTGGAATTTATTCTGTGGTGCGGTGTAAGCAACAAATACAAGAAAAGAAGAAAGCATTTCCCTGCGCTTTCTTTGATTTCGGTTACTGTTGGTTTCCTTAGCATACACACGACCCGCTCATCTCCAAAACTTTATCTGCTGAATGGAAGAAGCCAGCAAGCAAGCGACTCCGGCTGTAGGATTTCGGAAGCAGGCACCCATGCAACACATTTTTAATATTTGGGGGGCCGTTGTATTAAAGTTTCAGAGTGTAAAGCTCAAAAACAAAGTAAATAAATAGTCCGGTACAAAACTGGCACCATAGAGAATTTATTTTTATGATGACGATGGAGACATTTTTATTCGAAGGACTTTCCAAATGCCCTCCAATTACCCGCTGGGGATCTTTCACGCATCCTAATCATGATGACACTTCGGTCAAGTAAATAAAAAAATTGGCGGTGGTTTAGCTCTGGTTAAATCTGGAGTGACGCGATAGCTACATCTGGCCGAGTGGAACTTGCTCCGTTGAATTACAAAGTCAGACTTGCGCCTCTCCGTTTAGCCGGGCGTTCTTTCTTTATCTTCGTCCCACTTTCACGGCGGATGCGCACAGCTGTGGCAGCTCGGTTTCAGCGGCGCCCCGTGCCGCCGGCAGCAGTAGCTGCTTCGCACCACGTGCTGGTCACGTTACCAATCACGTGACGAACCACGTGGTCAGCCAAGGCGCCGCGCCGCAGGCAGCTGCTCCGGACCACGTGACAAACCAAGTGACAGTGTGGCGACGCAGCCACGCTGAAGATCGAAATGCTACCGTAATGTAGCTATCGCTACCAAAACACAGAACGAACTCAGGCCGGCGTCCGGCTGCAATACTCGGACTACTGTCCTTAAGACGTTACCTCCAATACGTTGTTCCGTCCACGCTCGTCCATGCCACCCATGAGCCAAGAAAGGCTTGCGGCTTAATATAGGCGAGGCGAACACCTGCGTATAGGCTGCACAAGGCGCCGCGCTGGTCTACCACGTGCCGATCTTCCGTCAACAAACGGTCTTCTGCTGCTTCTGTAGCGGTTGCGCCGACTCGGGTGGGCTTTATTGATCGAGAAACGTGAGCATTTGAAGACCCGAAACAAAAAGCAATGGCAGCGGAAGGCTCCCGTTACGACGGGAGTTTTGTAGTTTGGTAGGCAAAATGAGGGCCTCTGGTTTCAAGGGGCCGAGATGGAAATATGGCCGCCTCGTGGGCTCTTTGCCCATCCTACGTTGCACGGAAACACGACTCGGGTGTTTCCAAGATGTTTGCCTTTGCATTACCGGCTTCCGGTTTATCCGGTGATGATGTGAATGGGCACCAATGTCTATCTTTGAGTCCTTTGTAGAAAACATGTATAAAGTTATTGCTGAATTTTCAATAAATATTTCTGTAAACCATCTTACATTCTGCTTCTCGAACACGTGTAGGTACAGAGGTGTGTAAGCGTGTCTGTTGAGTGCGAATGATTATTTTTTTTGTAGAACATTGATAAATTTATTGCTGAATTTTTAATAAATATTTCTGTAGACCTTCATATGCTTTGCTTCTCAAACACGTGTACCTCTAGAGGTATGTGAGTCATGTCAGTTGAGTGGCTCAGGCTGAATTTTTTGTAGACAACATTGAGAAATTTATTGCTAAATTTTTATAAAATATTTCTGTATACTTTCATATGTTTTGGTTTTCAAACACGCTCAGATATAGATTTGTTTGGAGCATGTCTGTTGAGTGAAATTGTCATATGATTCACGGCATGAAGCAATCTTGATAGTTTGGCTCAGCAAAGAAAATGAACTTCATATGTCTTGTAGTATTTACGAGTTTCGCTCGGCTGCGAGTATACTGTCGCGCCTCCTCCACAATCCGAAAATTATATTTTACAGTTTCGCACTTTTTTTTTTGCTAAGTAAATTGCACCCCCGACCACAAGGTCAACTAGAAAAAGAGTAAACAGTCACCGATGGCTAACCGAAACACGTAGACGTTAGAACGTTTCTTCAGTTATGCTCGAAATTTATATTATGCAGTGAAAGCAAAACTCGGGAAAGGAAGAAAAAACTTTTCCAATGAATTTATACTTCGACTGACGGCTCACTTTACCCAACTATACCCTACACTTCAGGTGCCAGCACTTTCGCTAGGCAGTTATGACGCGAGCAGTGGCTTTCCTTCGTTTTATTACGCTCACTTCAACGTGCAAAGAAACATCGTGCGCTGTCGAGACATGCAGCAGAGCCCGATTACTCACATTACGAGTGCACAGTGCAGATTCTTATTGAAATGCCGCCGGCAATGAAATTCGTTTTCTGTGCACTGCATGGATGTTGGCAACAGCGCCGTACAATGAATTTTTCTTGCCTATCTGCAGGACATTGGATTTGTGAGGAAACATTATAAAGTAACACTATTTCCGCACCTTTTCCTTTCCAAACGGTTTCTGCACTCCTCTCTAGCCACTTTTTTGTCCCCAAACCTCCGAAACGCACAGCAGCATGTCAGTGCTTTTAGACGCCCGCTGCAATGTCTGCAAGTCATGCGTGAATATTCTTTGAGAAGTTAGCTCTGAGGATGCCTTTGGAAGCAAATAAGAGATGCGCCGGTCACCACCGTCACAGCGAACAGAGCGCGCATTTATTATACCGTAGTCACGTTCAGAGCGTATTTGAGTCTTCGACAAAGGACTGCATTCCCGTACGTATTTCGCCCAAACTGCTTGGTAAAACTAATCTAAGTGTTCTAAAGAAGTTCAGTAAATGTCTAAAGAACGTGTGCAGTGCTGCAGGAACACATCAGGAGAGATTTACTATTAATCCTCAATCAAAAGCTTAACCTTATAGAGATGCAGCTCGTGGCCCTTTACTCCTCATACCTTTTTTAAGGCTTATGTTTGTGCCTCCTAGAAATATGCAGAGAGTTATGGGAAGGACCGCAACTTTAGCATAGGCGGCTGACACGTGACGTATCGCTAGGCGTAGGGGCATGAAAGAAAAGTGGATACAAGAAGGGAGTAAATGTGCAGAAATATAGAATTATGCCAATTTTTCTTTGGTAGAGAACCGTGTGCAAACCTTACAAGAGATACCGCTTATACGAAATACAGCTTTCACAGCATTGGGGGAGGGGGCGGGGGGTGTAAGCCATATATATTCAGGCTCATGGTGTGGATATACCACGCGGCTGCAGGATGCATGCGACCCGCAAAAGAATTGCCGTTCAGAGATGGAGAGTATCTCGGCGTAGAGATATACTTTGCCCACACGTTTTAGTTGCATAACTGTGAAAATTGAAATGATTTGGCGGAAGGACCGAGGAAGAATTTAAGCAGATAAAGAGGACAAAACATTCTGGAAAGGGGGGGGGGGGGCGATTGGAAAACGTTGGAAACACGGCCAGGTAATGCGGTAAAAAGAAAAAAAATAATTATATTTGTAACCGTTTGTCGTACAGAACGGGGCCAGCTAGATAAAGAATCGTTTTTTGATGGGAAGCCACTTCGTGCAATCTAGGTGGCTTTGTAGTATTCTGTCTTATCTGCATGCCCTAAGGCTAGCCGTTTTTAATTATGAGAGCACAAATTCCTTTGTTTATGCTCGTTTAAAGTCGTTCAGAATATCTTTGGGAAACCGTTCTATTATTTATGTCATAATCAACACTTCATCATCATCATCATCATCATCATCAGCCCTACTACACCCACTGCAGGGCAAAGGCCTCTCCCATGTCTCTCCAATTAACCCTATCCTTTGCCAGCTGCATCCACCCTTTGCCTGCAAACTTCTTAATCTCATCCGCCCATCTAACCTTCTGCCGCCCCCTGCTACGCTTACTTTCTCTTGGAACCCACTCCGTTACCCTTAAAGACCAGCGGTTATCTTGCCTTCGCATTACATGCCCTGCCCAAGCCCATTTCTTTCTCTTGATTTCGACTAGGATGTCATTAACCCGTGCTTGTTCCCTCACCCACTCTGCCCGCTTCCGATCTCTTAACGTTACACCTATCATTTTTCTTTCCATGGCTCGCTGCGTTGTCCTTAACTTAAGCTGAACTCTTTTCGTTAGCCTCCACGTTTCTGCCCCGTAGGTGAGTACCGGTAAGATTATGCTGTTGTACACTTTCCTCTTGAGGGAAATTGGTAAACTGCCACTCATGATCTGCGAGAATTTGCCATATGCGCTCCACCCCATTCTTATCCTTCTAGTTATCTCCCTCTCATGATGCGGATCAGCTGTCACTACCTGCCCTAAGTAGACGTATTCCGGCACAATTTCTAGGCTCTCGCTGCCAATTGTGAACTGTTGTTCCCTTGCTAGGCTGTTGAACATTACCTTGGTTTTCTGCATGTTAATTTTTAGACCCATCGATCTGCTTTGCCTGTCTAACTCGTTGATCATGATTTGCAGTTCACTTCCTGAGTGACTCAGCAAGGCAATGTCATCAGCAAATCTCAGATTATTTAGGTATTCTCCATTTATTCTTATTCCCAACTGTTCCCAATTGAGGCCTCGAAATACCTCCTGCAAACATGCGGTGAACAGCATTGGCGAGATCGTGTCTCCTTGCCTGACGCCCTTCCTTATTGGAATTTTATTGCTGACTTTATGGAGCACTATAGTAGCTGTGCAGTTGCTATATATATCTTCCAGTATTTTGACATAATGCTCTTCTACCCCCTGATTACGCAATGCCTGTATGACTGCTGAGGTTTCCACTGAGTCGAATGCTTTCTCGTAATCAATGAAAGCTATATATAGAGGTTGGTTATATTCTGCGCATTTCTCTATCACCTGATTGATAGCGTGAATATGATCTATTGTAGAATATCCTTTACGAAAGCCTGCCTGATCATTTGGTTGATTAAAGTCTAACGTTGCCCTGACTCTATTAGCGATTACCTTAGTAAATACTTTGTAGGCAACGGATAGTAAGCTGATCGGCCTGTAATTTTTCAAGTCCTTGGCGTCTCCCTTCTTATGAATTAAGATAATGTTTGCATTCTTCCAAGCTTCTGGTACAGTCGAGGTCATAAGGCATTGCGTATACAGGGTGGCTAGTTTTTCTAGCACGATGTCCCCTCCATCCTTCAACAGATCTGCTGTTACCTGATCCTCCCCAGCTGCTTTTCCCCTTTTCATTGCTTCAAAGGCTTTCTTTACTTCATCTTTCGTTACTGGCGGGATGACGCATTGCTGTGCACTGCTGTCTTTCTCATTAGCGTTCTGATTACATTGGCTACTGTACAGGTCTGTGTAGAACTCTTCGGCTACGTTAACTATCTTATCCATATTGCTAATGACATTGCCCTGCTTGTCTCTTAATGCATACATCTGGTTTTTACCTATGCCTAGTTTCCTCTTCACTGTTTTTAGGCTACCTCCGTTCTTTATAGCATGCTCGATTCTCTCCATATTAAACTTCCTTATGTCGGCTACCTTGCGCTTATTTATTAACTTTGATAGCTCCGTTATTTCTATTCTATCGATAGTGTTAGATGCCTTCATGTTTTGGCGCTTCTTAATCAGATCTTTCGTCACCTGAGATAGCTTCCCGGTATCTTTTCGAACTGTCCTACCACCTACTTCTACTGCGCACTCCGTAATTATTGATGTCAGGTTATCGTGCATTGAATGAACATCAAGATCATCTTCTTCAGTTAAAGCCGAGTATCTGTTTTGCAGCGCTATCCTAAACTCCTGTGCTTTCCCTCTTACGGCTAATTCGTTAATGGTCTTCTTCTTCGCTAGCTTCTTCCGTTCCCTCTTCAAGTCTAAGCTAATTCTAGACCTTACCATTCTATGGTCGCTGCAACGCACCCTTCCGAGGACGGCCACATCCTGAATGATGCCAGGTTTAGCGCATAGTATGAAGTCGATTTCATTTTTAATCTCACCATTGGGGCTCTTCCAGGTTCACTTCCTTTTTTCTCGTTTGCGGAAGAAGGTATTCATGATCCGTAAATTATTTCTATCCGCGAATTCGACTAATAACTCTCCCCTGCTATTTCTAGAGCCTATCCCATAGTCACCTACCGCGTGGTCGTCAGCCTGCTTCTTGCCCACCTTCGCATTGAAGTCGCCCATCAGTACAGTGTACTGCGATTTTACTCTATTCATTGCCGATTCTACGTCCTCATAGAAGCTTTCAACGGTCTGGTCATCATGGCTGGATGTGGGTGCGTAGGCCTGCACAACTTTCAGCTTGTACCTCCTATTCAGCCTAATTACTATAGCTGCTACCCTCTCGTTAATACTGTAGAACTCCTCTACGTTGCCAGCTATATCCTTATTAATGAGGAAACCCACACCTAGTTCTCGTCTATCCTCTAACCCGCGATAGCACAGTATGTGTCCGTCTTTTAGTACTGTATACGCCTCACCTGTCCTCCTAACTTCGCTAAGCCCTATCACATCCCATTTAATTCGCGCTAGTTCCTCAAACAGCACTGCTAGGCTAGCCTCACTAGCTAAAGTTCTAGCGTTAAACGTTGCCAGGTTCAGATTCCAATGGCGGCCTGTTCGGAGCCAGAGATTCTTAACACCCTCCGCTGCGTCACAGGTCTGACCGCCGCCGTGGTCAGTTGCTCTGCAGCCGCTGGGGACTGAGGGCCGAGGGTTAATTGGTTTGATCATAGAAGGTTGTGGCCAAGTACTACACCAGGGTGGCCAAATCCTGCTCTGGTGAGAGAGTGCGTTGTCGGTTCTGGTCACCGAGATAAGGCCGCACTCCAGGCCTGGTTATGCAATTCCATCGACACGCGGATTTTTTTTTTTTTAAACCCGGTGGAGAATTGCGCGGCACCAGGATTTGAACCCCGGTCCTCTTGCACGCGAGGCGGATGTTCTACCTCTACGCCATCGCTGAGCCAATGAGTAATTACTCCCTTATTACAAATTTATTCCTTCTTGGGGGATTCCACTAAGAGTGAGTGCTCCTCGGTGAAGGCGAAATCATCCACCCACAGGAAAAAAAAAAAACATTACTTGAGAGCAGTCTTCCTGGCTCGTAGTGTTCAAATTTTTACTCCCTTTTTGTTCTTTTGTTTCCTTTTCTAGAAAAAGATGTCGATGGCTGTTTGCTGCGCCCGGTCGTAAAATGCAGAGCTGCAACGTTCCATGGTCAGTGGACCTGTATTCTATATTGCCGATATTTTTACAAATTCTTTTGTTTATGATGAATGGAGTTTCTAAGCTTTTAAAATCCGGTTTTACGATCACATGTCTCTTCAGCATGAAGAAGCCGCTTAAGATCTTCTGGAAGAGAAACGATGCTTTTTTCAGTACACCTCACAATGAAAAGAAGAGCTTGAAGTTGAAAACTTCTAGACGGCGAGAATAGGCGTTTGTAGGCGTAAAATTCATTTTAATGTGCTCGTGTGTACTTGTTGTTGCGTATCCTTAAATTTAATTGGCCTGCTCTGGAGTGAACCGTGGTGCGGGGGCACTGTCCCCCCACCCTTTTTTCCCCCCTAGCCTTTATTTAGTGCTGCCGACTTTTTATTTATCTTTATCTTCGGTTGTTCAAAATATGTTGTTAACAATAACAGTGCAGTTTTCGAAACGATAGAGAAGAAATGTTCCGACCACCATTTACAGGGAGAATAAAAAATGGTTGTTGGCTTCGTATTCATGTAGTCGCTACACTCTAGCAAGAGGGGACTCAGATTCTTTTTCAACACTGGCGCAGTGTCTACGACCCCTCGAGACCCCCCTTGACTTTAAAAGTGCACTAAAGAGGATTCTGAGCTCGCGTTTTCACCACAGGAACTCGACCTGAACGCTCCGAAATTCTTAGAAACTTCGAAGTAATTTCCTGTGCGGCCGATTTCCCTATTAAATCAATTGAAACGTCCCAGCTTCCGGCTTTATTTATGAACTCACCTCCGAAAAAAGGAGGTGTCAGCCAACGCGTGAGGTGCCTTACAGCCAGCCGAGTGGCGGCTTGCTGCTTTGCCATCGGCGGATTGATACGTAGCGATCGGCGAAAGCAAATAATCCACGCGTATTTTTATTTCCGTGGGCGTAATTTTCGGCTATGTAGTCTGCGACTGAAACAATTAATTCACTTAAACCTAAAAAACGAAATAAAAGCGAAAGCAGAGCCCCCACGCAATTGTTGGAAGGAACAGCATGCGTTGCCTGACTCCTCTTTTAGGAGGTGACTTCAAAAAAAAAGGGGGGGGGGGGAGGAGGGGGCAGCAGCCGGAACGTTTATTTCAATTTAATAGAAAGTTCGGCTGCTCAAGACAATTATTTCATGTTTATAAGACTTCTCAGAGAGTATAGATCGAGTTCAAGCGGTAAAATGACGATTTCAGATTGCCCTTTAGTGCCCCTTTAAGCCATGTCGCCAACCAACACCGGACCCCCGTCGTCCCGCTGTGGACCAGCCGAACGGCTTCCATGTCAGAAGTTTTCTGCCTACTCACTTGACTGCAACTAAACATCTTGCCAACCCTTGCCCGCTGCGAAGCATCCAGGCTCACTTTACTTAACTTGCGTCTCCTACACGTCGGCCCTGCACGTACTTGTACAGGGTGTCGAGGCTAGCTTTAGCCAAGGGTTAAAAAATAAGATATTTGAGGTAAGTCAGGGAAACCCCTTACATACACCTACCAACCGGCTTGCGCATCATATGCAATTTTTTGTTTTGAAATTAATTATTAAGATATTAAGATAATTTTTCTAAATGCGTAAATATCGACTTGAGACAGCAGATGTGAATAGCAATGTTCGAGAGCACCTTAAGAAACCCCCGTTCTATTTATTTGCGATAACGAAAGCCTCACGTGTATCTTTTTTCCGACAATGAAAGCCAGCGAAATGCAAAAAAAAAATCAGTGACTAGCGCATCCGCGGGCCACGATTGTGCTGCTCTCAATCCCGGCTTGAGTGAACGAAATCAGCTGCTGGCAAGGCACGACGACCCCATTGCTCCGGCAGGCCGATATGTCGACGGTGGTTGCACCGTCACGCTTGCTGACTGGCTGAAACTGGCTCAAACAGACTGACCTCAAATATCTTCTCTTTTAATCCTTGGCTAAAGTTAGCCTGGACACCCAGCATAAGCCTGACCGGCTTTCATTTTCTAGTTCTGCCTATTTTCTTTAGTGCGCCCTACTTTATTCACCTCTCATTTCGTGCAAACTCCTTGCTCGTGCTAGTCGGGTCCCCTGCAGCGTCATCGCCATCAGCTGCACTGAACTACCTTGTTCATGCCTTGACGTCTATTTATTTTGCATGTCAACGAAACATGCCTCATGTCATCATTCTTTCTTAACGGCGATACTGACGTTGCGTCTTTCTACAGACAAGTTTATGAAGCCCTTGCACGTCGCACATATACAAGCCACAGCAGAAATATTGAGCGACAAGCGCTGGCCACGCCTTAGTAGGCTTCCAGAACAGGCGTGCGTCTCGAGACAGTATATGGGCCAAGCATGCTGCGCAAGAACAACAACAAAAGCATCTCCTGGTCATTAAGGCCGGCAGCCTTGCGGTTTCTATTTCCTCCCAGCGATGCATTCAGAACTACAACACACAGGTAAGGAAAAAAAATGGGGGAAAGTAAAATGATGCGTGCTTTCATAAGTGGGTTGGTTGATAAAAACACGTCGCTTACAGGTTGCTTCGGGAATGACGCGCACTGGCAAAAGGGCTTGTCAATTATGCTTGTATCTGCAGAGGCAGCCATTAGGAACCTTGTAAACTGTGTCTTCGTTTCTAGTCCATGCGTACCTATTAAATGTGCCCAGTAGAACTCTTCATCCCTGGAGACCTCTGGAATAAATGAACTTCCGGTATATCGTGAGCGGAGAGCTTCGAACGGACGCTCTTCTTAATGAGAAAAAGGAGTGGACGCCTAATTGCTTTCTTCTCATCTAGAGCTCTCGAGTGTCGTCTTATTTTGTCACGGCTGCTAAGAGTTCTCCTGCAGCACTTTGATATTCCTCACGTTCGCTTTATAGAGAAAGGGAACCGAGTCAGAATTATTTCTACACGCGTTGTGCACGCGGAAACGAAAACAAGCTGATCATAATTAATCTGATATGTTTTGAAACCCCCGTTCAGTGAATGCAAAGGTGAGTTCTCAATTCAAAGCTTTATCAAAGATTCCACAACCTTCATATTCTGCCTTTGCCTTTCTTTGAGCTTATTTATTCATCGTAGTCGACAACTGTTAGTAAGAGTAGAGCAAAACCTCTATGCATGAACATTTTAAACCAATTGTTGCGCAGGAGGCCTCCTTTTGTAGAGAACGGCAAATGATCGTAATACACGCCACCGTAGGTTGTAACCGGAACTTCTTGAAAGAAACTGGCTTCTTCAACGCAGACTTTCATGCCTCCAAGGAGTGTTTATAGGGACACTGAGGAAAAAATTGCAGGGACACTAAAGCTCCGCTGTAAGGGTATGACACGACATCGTTAGTGGGCTAATGCCCATATATGCGGAATCCGCCATTCTCTGCTTTGTATTAATCGATACTGCGAGTATTCATACCACTCCTGGTGCAGTAGTGCTGAGGTTAAGCGTTGCGCCACTGCCCTGCGATGGCAAGTGCTGCCACCGGTGGGAATTGTGAGACCAAGGCATCCCGAGCAAGCCCTTACTACCAATCAATATTTTAAGTGGCACCTGACATGGTTGTATCATATCAGATGAAAGCACGCAAGCTATCTCTGTAGGCTTCCTTACCACGTGCTTATCCCTCGCCCTCTGTTTTCACTAACCCCTTTCCACCTTCGGCTATAAGTATCAGCGCTGAATAAACAATCATGTTCTTTGTTATCCAGACACACTGGCTGTCCATTCCTGTCGTCCCGCTCGAGGACGATACAATGGTGGCCAGTTTGCTCACAATCCGGTAGGTAGATTTTGATGACGCCACAAGGTCACGTGACCTAGGTGGCCCGGCCCGCCTAGGTTGCTACTCCGGGGGATTTTTAGCTCACAACGCCGCCGTCGCCGACGACGAAATGGACGACGCGAGATTTTCTATAGAAACGGGAGCCTTTACGCTAGCTCATTAAATTCGCAAGAAAGAATGGCGTGACAAAAACGGATTATTGGAACGAATTGGCCTGTATCCATAGATTACCACGTTGTAATATGCTATAGGCCAACAGCTTTAACAGAAAAGTGAGCTTTCATAAGCTACAAAAAAAAAGTGAATACAGATGTCGCTATTAGCAGCTGATTTTGCAGGAAAAATACATGCGTCCAAACCATCTTTTTGGGCGCGGATACCATATGTACCGCCAGACAGCTTTTTGATGCCGGACAAACAATAACATACGTATCCAGAAACAGCCATAGAATCAATGTTTTTATTGCAAATAATTATTAGGTGATGATTTCTTAAGTATCTGGTAAAGTAAGAAATCTTTATTTTAATTTATATGTTTATTTAGAGCATACAGCTGCCTTCAGGCGCGAGGTTCTTGGAGGAAAGGAAAAAGTTATGCATAAAACTATGCTCGCAGTCTGGTGTCTGTGTTAAAAAAACAACAATGACTGACTTTCAGGTAAAAATAACGTCGCGAGACAAAAGGAACTAAAAGCAAACAAACCAAGAAAGAGAGAGCGAGAATTAACATTTATTACCTAAAAGGAGACCGGAGCGGATTCTGGGTGTGGTTCTCAGTCCAGAATTCCAGTAGCTTCCACCGACGCTTTGGCGATGGAGACTAGCGCTTCCTGGCCTTCCAGGCTGCCGCTGCGCAGCGTCACCTCCCACTGTTCCAGTGTCGCGTTGGGTTTAGTTGTGCACATCCGCGTGGTTTTTGTAAAAGTAGGACTACCACTCCACCAGGGACAGCATCTGCGTATCATGTTGGGTGGATGCGGTGGAGATGGTGGAGATTGGGGAAAGTGACTGCTCGCATGCGTCTTATGTGGCAGGAGTCCGCCGGGGTAAGTTGCTTGCATGGCGGCGGTAGAGACACCTATTTAGGCGAAGGGTGCCTAGACGGGTTGAAAAATGAATTGGGATGAGGCAGAGGGTAGAGTCAGCGTGCCTCTTTCAGTTGGTATAATGTCGAGCCAGAGCATCGGCCCTATTACTGCCATCAAGATCTTCATGTCCTGGGACCCAGGTGAAGGCATGATTATATAGTAGATAGCCGCCGAATAAGCGGAGAGCCGTGCGCGGGACACGTCCACTCGTATAGGTTCTACAGGCTGCTTGGGAGTCTGTTCAAATTTTGAAGCCGTGCTGTTGGGTGTCCCTCATTTTGATAGTGATGGCTATATCGATGGCTTCTTAGGCCGTCGGGCCACGTGCCCCGAAGGACGCTCTCCAATGTAGGGGGTGCTGGCGTGGTCGACAACAGCACAGGCATGTCTATGGGGCTGTGCATACGAAGCAGCATTCACACACATGGCCGTAGTGTCTTGGCCGTATTGCCTACGGAAGGTGCGAAGATGGGCTAGACAGCGGTGGGCCTGACTCGTCTTACATGTGGCGAGGAAGAGAGCCTATGTGAAGTCTACGGGTCAACGAGTCCATTAAGAGTTCATAACACTACCGTGGATTTCCGAAAACGTGTTTCGGACCCCTAGAGCAAGACGTCTAGTGGTAGATGTGCACATGGGGATCCCCAGAGCTGTGTTAAAGAGTGTATGGATAAGGATATCTATTCTATACATTCTTGGCGGCGCGATCAGCATTGTGGTATGAAAGACCATAGTGGATTCTACTCATAGCCAGGGCCATGACGAGGCGGATAGTACCGCCTCCCGCATGCCCTTGTGATGACCAGCGACACGTCGTAACATACGGTTGGTATTGAGCACGGACGTGCGTGGAGTAGCAATGTTGTCACCTCTACATGACAGTATTAAGCACTACATGTCAGGCTTCTTAAAGGCTGTTCATTAATAAGTAAACTTTTATCCGCCTAAAAAAAACGAATTGTGTGTGCCTTCCTTCTGTGAACATTGCTTTTTTTGGCGCAGCAAAAGAATTTGTTTATTTATCATTAATGCCGCTCCACTTGCAAATACATCACAGATTCACATCCGAATGGCTTGTCCCGGTGAAATATTTGTCGTGATGTTTCCCGGGAACATACGAAAACGCGTTTATCAATGGTGGTGACCTCCTTTTTTCCTTTCTGTGGTGGCTGCTTCGAAGCTAATATCAGGAATTGTAAATTAGGCTACCGGAGGGTGTACTGACGAAAAAAAGTAAACATTCCTTATATAGCTAAAACTCTTTCGAAGAAATATATACCGCAACAAGCAGACAGTTCACATCAACTTAATGTACGAAGGTGCATACCTTCACTTAACGGTAATTATCGTATGAGGTTGCTGAAGTTCAGTCATTAGCGATAGGAGAGTGAAGAAAAAGCGAAGAAATGTGTTGCACGAAAATGCGAATTTTCGGATTATTTCCACACTAATATTTTTAATAACTGTTGAACATTGTGCGCAAAGAGAAAAACAAGTTAGAAATGGAAACATTTGTGCTCGTAACACATAAATATGAAGTAATCAATGAACAAATGCCCAAAGTCATATTGCTCACAACTGTACATTACTTTCTTTATGGGGGTCAGTGAGAGGTATCGTTATACATAGTGAGGGAGATTTAGCAATGGATGAATTTCTCTTGAAATGGGCGCAATAAAAAACAGCAGCGCTGGTACCTTTCACAAGTGAAGGAACTAGAAGCATCCCCCAAATGCCTGTTCCTTATGAACAGTGCGCAGGCTGTTCTACATGCAACAGTACAGGCATGAATATATCGATTCACTGAACAGACATTAGAAAGAGTTATTAGCAACTATACGCGAGTATATGTACATCTATTCGAAAGAGTAAAGTAGCTTCGGTACTGCGGCCAAGCTCCATCCAGTGTTTTCAAAGTGTAAGTATATCTAGACCTCATGTAGCTTTATAGGTCCAAAACCTATAAAGCAGCTGTCATATTTGTCATAGAACTTCGGCTCTCACGAACGGGAGAAGATTGCTGTCGACAGGACAAATTCCTGGCCATAACAAAAAATAAATTGCACCGAGCAGGTGCAGTGCAGAGGCGGACGTTGCGCAGAGAGGGGGACCTCTTTTTGGGCGAGAAAATAAAAGCCGAAAAGTAAAGATGAACCCCGAGCAAGGAAAGTGCGTCGCTGGCCACATCCGACACCGGCGCATGTCACCGCGGGCAACCAGACGCCCGCCCACCAGTCTGTCAAGTTTCAACGAGTGAAGAAATATGCCACGCAGCGTCCGGAGCTCAAAGCGAAGTTCCGGGAACGAGCCTATAAAGGAGTGTGTGAAAAAATTAATAAGCATGCGCGCAAGAAATAAGTGGGCAGCATTGCTTATCATCCTAGGAAGACGAAGCGGCTTGCCGGAGCTGTGGTTCAATAAAGTGTCCTTCCGGACTGTGTCAATAAAGCGTGCGCAAGGCCAGCGTTCCTCATGAAAGTTCCTGCTCTCGTACACGGCCGTAGATGTCTGGAACCGGTCACGGGGCCAGTCTGTTGTTATTGGAGCCGCGAATGGCGAGAAAACGGCTGCGCAGCGAAAAAGAGGTGAATAAAAGCAGCGCGCTCTCGTTTTTCCGAAGTTGTTGGCATTGAGCCTTAGAGCACAAACTTTGCTGCTGCTTGTTTTCGCACTCATGGGGGCACTACAAGCTGCGCTGTAGCGCCACTGGCTACACCAGCAACTCTATACACCCACTTCCCTGACTGTCACGCCGTAATGCTTAGATATGCACTATAGACAAGCGACATGTTTGTAAACAAAGGTGGCGCTGCGGTCGGCAGCGACGCCGGGTGTAGGCAAAAACGCAGCACGCCTTCACTGCGCCAAGTGACACTGCCTTCGAAATCAACTGGTGTATGCGAATTTTCAAAGCGTACGCGTCGCTTGTGGTCAGAAACATTTTTGTTGATGATCGATGAGTAGTTCTGCACTTTTTCAGCCTGTTCGCTAGAAGTTATTAGTGGGTGGAGGGATGCATCGGGTGCTTCTCCGCTGCTATAGTTGGCGACAAGTAAAAGCGCAGCGCTATACGGCGGGTGAAAGCGCGAGGTATAGGGAGAATAGTCCACAGTTCTCAACTTATGGGCCGATAAAGCAAATGCGATCGCTAGTGCAAGATAGGAAGAAGTGATGCACGACGCGAATCGGCTTTCTCACACGACCAACCTTGTAATATGCGTTTCCTATTTTCACCGCTTCACTCCGGAGACCTTGGAAATTATTGAACACTATAGCTGCTTTGAATAACGCAAATGTGATCTGAAAGCATCACGAGCGCATGCACAGACGTTTTCCTCGAGCTCCCAACAAAAGTTACGCACACTCTGCTTAGCTATAACATTTTGCTTCCTATGTTTGAATTTATTCATGTGTGCGCAATCTGCCTGATCGCAGTGGCTTTTGGCGTGGAATTGGCTCTGGTCGTCAGGTTCTGATCGACCTACAATGTGAAAATTCAATTAATTCGAGAAATAACACTGCGCGACTTTGTCGAGATCCTAGCGTCGTTGGACCGGTGTTGAAAGGACACTCTTGTTGAAATTCGCGAACATAAAAACAGAGAAAAAACCATCGTGCGTGCTACTACTCGAGTCCGGTGCTTCTTCAAGCGCGGCACGGTGTGAACACTGAAGGCGCCTGGCGGCAGCTTACGACCCCAAGCACACGGAATATCGTGTCTAAACTTACGCTGAGAGCACAACAGAATGAGAACGACTTGCAGGCGTTACTTGAATTTTGCATTGTTTACCACGCGACCGAACAGCAACGATGCGAAGTCAAAGACACGAACCAACTTAATAGATTTGAATGCAGAAACGCAATGCAATAACCCAGGCGGTGAAACGAGCTCGGCGCAAAAACCAACGAGTTCGGCGGTAATAATTAGCGAAGCAGATCTGTCGCCGAAGTTGTCTTGCTCCTCGGCCCCTGCCCGTCGCTTTCGCGCCTACCTGACTGCAATCAACTTGTGGAAACTTATGCCGCTTCCTCTCTTCCGCATTGCGGCTCAACCAACCGCACCACAGTTTGTCGGCATGCCGTGAATTGTGCCCAAAAACACGCAAGCGTGGCGCGCCCTATGCGGATGGTCCCGCTTTTTGCCTACACAACGAAAGTCACTGCTGACACCAGCGCCGCCGCATCTCTTTCGAGACTAGCCTTTTCTAACTGTTCTTTTTCATGGCACATTAGGCTGACGTGCGTACCCTTGGCCATTGGAATCAACTTTCTCTCTATTTTACTCTTATACTGCAAGCGCATAACGAGCTAATTAATGTCTCAGTCATAATTCGCTGTTACCTCCCGCTCTTTTGTTCATATTCTCGGGACTGGCTGTGACAAAGTACCTGCGCGGGGGGGAACAACGCACTTTTCCGCGTTTCCATCGATGTCACGTTGGCATACGCTAACGCATACGCTCTGTACTAATTTTCGAGATGAGGGAGGAACCCATTTTTTATCTGTTTATTTATTCATAGATTTACTGCCTGTCTACTCGTTAAAAGAGAAAGCAAATAGATACCAACGCAACTTTCTCCTGTCTACTCGCTGTGGAGTGGGAAGAACACGATTTTGTTGGCTTAATTTTTTTTTGCCGAGCCTAAAAAATGTCTTCTAGGTTGCGCCGGCTTCCTAACGAACTGGACGTGAAAGGCCCTTAGTTCACTTGGCTAATTCCCGACTGAACCCCATTTAATTAGTGGTTGGATCCGTAATAGCGCTTTAGATATGCTAACGTTGTGCAACGGAATACACAATTACTTGCCGGCACACCGATTATTCAATTAACATATATTCGTCATAAGGACCTGCTTACCTGCGCAGCTTTTATTCCATTCTTTTAGCCCCCAAATATAAAGAATGTCATGGCATATCATGGAGCACTAGCGAAATTGTGTAAACAAAACTCTTATCATTCCGTTCTCATGTTGAAATTTATTTCAGTAGTGAATAAGAATATATATATTTCAGTTTTTTAATTTAATTTTTTTAAAGTTACTAAACATGCGCACCAGGCTGATGGGACGACAATGTAATACACCTTTTACACAAAAGCAACGATTGTTTATTACTATATCAAGCGGCAATTTGCTCCAGCAGCAAATTTATTGCATAACTGCTTTCTGCTCTGCGTTAAGGTGTCGGTTATAACAGTTTTTTTTTATTACAAATTGAGAAAACAACTGCAAGAATGCCTTTTCACAGTGACCTAATGCGTCACTTCACGCACAAACCTTTTACGGCGAGCATTGTTTCACTCCTCCGAAGCATGGAGTCGACGAAGCTCTCAGCAAACGTTTAGTCCATGCTTCCTTACATTCGCAGTACCTTCTCGACTTTCTGCTCTGCACTGCTCGCTTTTTCGTCCTAGGATGATGTGCGATGCTTGTCCAAATATATTCAATTGAAATAATCTCTGTAAATCGGCTTGGCCACTCCATACGGTCCACCGCCCTCTTCTTCAGCCAATTTTTCACAAGAGTGGAATGTGCTTATGGTCGTAATTCTATCGAAACCAATATTCAAACCCCAGATTCTTGCGTGCTGATGGAAGCACAACCTTTTTCGAGAACGTCCTAATCAACCTCTTCGCTCATGGCTCCTTTAATTTTGTCAAAGAGACAAAGTCCATGAGTGCAGAATCAGCCCCGCGCCATTACGTTTCCACCTCTATGACTTAACGTGAAAAGTTGATGACGAGGTTTATATAAATTGCGTCTGTGGCGACGAATACAACGAATCTAATCATTTCAGAGCGACAAGAGCAGTGATTGGTGTAATGAAATCATTCGTTTTCCTTCGTGACCTATCCACGCCATGTGTTCCTTTACCTACATCACCCTGGAAACCCAACTGTTTTCAGAGATGTGCCGGGTATGAGCTGACTTCTTTTTGTTAGCTCAGCACATTAAACACGACGTTTCTCAGTTACTGAAGTAACTGTACAGACTTATAATTGGACAAAATCTTTGGAAATGTCGGTTACAAACTGCGAGTGTAGAGTTATTTCGGCTCGCGCGAACAATGTTTATTCAGCAATTTGGTTGGTCATTGTGGTGTGCATATTGCGAAAATGAAAAAACCAAGCCTGCTATGAACCTATATCTCTTCAAAACTTGTGAAGGCCTTGACTGCGCTACCCTAAAATGCAGTAAAAGCTGATGATGATCTGTTCCATAGTTGTGGTCGCGGATAATTGCCATTTGAACAGACGAGATGGTGTTATGCTGACTTCACACACCGCCCACTGCGTATTGAAATATGCAGTATAACATGTAACCGCAATATATGTAACCTGAATATGACCGCAAGTTAAAAAACTAGAACAGACGGAAAATGAAAGCAGTAAGAAGCACCCACAAAAAGATAAAAATGAAAAAAGAACTGAAGGCAAACACTCATTATTGTGTTCTAATATATTAAGAAAGAGCAAGTAAGCTTTTATATTCGTGATGTGAATTTTTACAAAAATTAAGTTATCATTACTTTTTTCTCTATTATTTGTTTTCGCGCTTTCCAACTTTTTTGTGTAATGACATTGTTTGCGGTTTTCAAGGGTTGTCTTGAGTAAATAACTATGAACAAACTAAAAAGGAGTTCATGTAATCCCGTATTCCTGCACCGCTTTGCAGAAGCAGGGAAGGTAAAATCACTAATTCTGTTAATTGCAGTTGGGAATGAGAGCAGTGTTAGTTGAATCCACTCGCTGATGCCATCTCTTTATGAGAAACGACGCCATTTCACCTCACCATACTGTACGGCCTGCGGGATTTAGCGAGAGAGGGCGCGCGCATACAAAATGAGGGGAAGTATTCGAGGCAGCCGCAACAGCGGCGACAGCGGAAGGCAGTTGCTTTACGTGACCGGAATAAACCATGTGCTCACGTGGTGCGGTACCTAGCACTGCAGGCGGCACGGCGTAAACAACGTGCATCGTTTCGAAAAAAAAAAAATTGGCGCTCTCTTCCGCCGGAACAACTGCTACAACCTGCCCGGAATAAGATCGCTCTGTTTCCGCTACCATTACGACCACAGGAAGCGTGTTCGCGTCTCGAGAGAGATTGGCCTCCAGTGACGTGCACTTTGCTCGATGACCTCCTCTGGGTGTTCTTTACTTCTCTTTGCAGATCACGAACTCGACTCAAGTGACTATTGGGCATCACAACTGACGCAAGAAACTTTCGTCTCTGAGCTAATGCAGGTGATGAAACGCGATTGAAGGGCGCATGTGTCGTTGTTGTGGGGCTAGGCGAACAAAATACTTTGAACTCTTTTGAAGCAGGGTTCCGGAATTCAAACTTAGCGCCAGCGGTACATTTCGTGCAACATCTGGAGTTGCGCAACGTGCTGCGTAAACTTGTTTGCTCCCGTAGGCGTAGAAAAATAGGGCGATCCTTGCCTCGTCGTCACGTCGTTTCGCCATTTATTATTTGGTTTGTTTTTGGTCACAAGGCGGTCAGAGGCGACGCACTACAGCATTTTTTCTTTCTTATACAACAAAGCAGTTCTCAGACTACTCAAGATTCTCTCGCTTTCATTGCGTTTCCCTCTTACGAAAGCTTCCCATAGCTACGTACCTGCAGTTTGGCGTGTGTCTCTTTTGTGGTCCGTTCAATGAGAAGCATACTGGCTTCAGTACTGCCAAGGTTAGACCTGCCCCTAAAAACTGGTGCGGCATTAGTTGACGCGTAGTGACGCATATTCACTGGCACGCAGGGTATTGGCATTAAAAAAATCCAGCCTATGTTTCGAATCGTGACATTACATTCAACGACTGCATGCTATAACTAAGGCTTCATATAACCAATATCGATTTGTTTGTTGAACTGTGAGCAAACAAAGAGTGCGTGCCAACACAAAGGGACATGACTCAAGCGACGCTCGGAGAAGCCGCCCTATGTGGTGATTAATTTGAACACGCGCCGTGCGAGGCGTCACAACCTATTCTTCCCGGTATACCGCCTGTGGACGGGAAAGAGAGGGGAAGATGTGAAACAGAGGCTAACAAAGGAGATGGGTCTACCAACGGCATAAAGAGGAGGCAAACGAAGGGAGCGCAACGCTTGAAGCGCATCATCGAGCGGGTGTCACACGCGGCGTGTACGGCGCCCCCGTTTACTTTTCTCCCTTTCTCTACTCCGTCTTTGACTGAAGTCTTTTCGCGTGATCTCTATGCTGCCACTTTCTTCTCAACTGAGTTTCTTTAAGCGTTTCATTGTGAAAAAAACATTGTGAGCGGGCGCATCAACTAGGCAATTCATGAGTCAAGGACATAGTCGTTGAATGAGGGGGAGGAGAATTGGGGGCAGGGGGACGGAGCACAAGGAAACTCCGCCACTTGCTCTATGCGAAATACGTGAAACAGCGTGTAGACAGGAAATCGGCAGAAGTCGTTCAACACCCTGACGACACGACGCGCGACGGGACACGTTGCAGCCGCCATCGGAGAATAACTAGTTGAAGCAGAAAACAAAAGGGATTCAGAAAGAAAAGGGGGCTACCGCTGCTGCTGCAGCGAGTGCACACTGCGATCTATCAATGCTTCGCTCTGGGCGTAACACGCAACGACGTGTTTTCCTTTTCTTCTCCTTCATTTTTCCCATTCTTCTTCTTGTTTCTGCACTGCATAGGTAGCCTTTCTCATCTCTACACTTTTCATTCTGCCCTCCTTCATTTTTCATTGTATTTCTCATGTCATCTTTCTTTCTAGCTTTAAAGCGGTTATCTTCGCCTGCATGGTGCTTAAAAGCTCCATGCCGCTTTCGCGTTGCGTAGTCTACTTTGGCTTGCTTTTTCTTTCTATCTTTATTTTTTCTCGACGCTTCAATTCATCCGCCTAGCGAGGCACATCTCTGCTTCCGGCATTCCTTTCCTGCTCCCTTCGTTCCATTCGAGCCATATAGCTGACGAGATCAGTGTGGCACAATCTTCGCTTTCAGACCATCGAGGCAGTTTATACGCTGCTGAGAGAGGAAAGCTAGGGCTGTTGACTGGAACGAAAAATAGAACAGAACAGGCAGGCCGAACGCCGCAAGCAGCGTCAGCGCTCCAGAGAGAAAGCTTAATGTCAATGGCATATATCGCCTTTCAGGTAAAGGCACGGCCTCTTCCATGTAAGGGATAATCACAAAGTGGCGGCGTGCACAAAGGCGCTCTTTGTAGTGGCACTGCCAATTAATTATGTGAGTGAGAGTTGCTATATAGCCCTCTAGAGAGAAGAAGACGCCATTAAAAGCTAATGACTTCCGGGTTTTGCGAGAGCAGTTGCTCAAGAAATTATGGTTCAGTGCTGCTGTGTTCATGGTAGAAGATAACATGACCGAACAAAAGCAGTTTCTTAAGGTCTACTATAAAGACTAGAAAGAATTTAACGATATGCGGGAAGCACTGTCTCATGATTTATATTTTCATTTATGTTCAGACGTACCCAGAATTAAACGATATGCGGGAAGCCCTGTGTCAAGGTTTACATTTTTACTTCTGCTCAGACATACCAAGCTTTTATTTTGTAAGCAGAAACGACAGCTTTCTGCAACTCTAATATTTGATGTCTTCCTTAGTTACAACTATCAGAGCAGCGAGGATGCTTTAAGGATAAGCAATGCCTGCACGCCTTTGTGAGTATTAGGGTATCTGTGGGGTTCCTCTACCAGTCTGGGTACTAGTTTTACCTCAACTTTATTTAGATTCTCCCTTTTTCCTGGAGGAATAGCGCTTTGGACAATATTCCTGAGTAATCCGGAATATTGCGGAGGTAGCGGTGTTCCTGCAGAGGTGCCTGTCATACCTAGAGGTTGAAGATCTTTTCCTCATCAAAAAGCCTGATCCCGTGTCCGAGTTCTTTCAAAATGAGTGTCGCGCCTATGCTAGCGCGTTTTCGGTAGATGACAAGGCCTTGTATTATTCCCTGCCGCAATGTGCGGTGATCGCAAAAATAAGCAGTTGCATTGATTGTCACGGAGTCACGACGTTTCAGAACTCAAGTGGTATAAATGTTAGCGTGTTTCTAGGAACGCTCCGCTTTTATTTACAGGTCACGTTCGTTAGAGTAGACAATAGCTTTTTCATCTAAAAACAAGGTGTTTGTATTGAATCCAGCCTCGCTCCCGTTCTAAGTTACCTAGTTTCGTGCGATAGACGACTTCAAGCCAAGCTTGATGGCACCGTTGCTAAAGTTATGCGTTATGTTGACGACTTTTTTTTACCGCAAAGGTGACGCCCAACAAACTGTTGCACAGATTTTTTGACGTGTTCAGTACTTAACTTAACGATCTACAATTGACCACCCAGTTACCTACTAACAACAAACTAAGGTTGTTATATCTGGAAATTGTGCTATCTTGCGACCATGTTTGTTGCATGTACTACTCTCCGCGCTCCCGGAAGAGGCTTCTCCCCTTCCAGTCAGCCCAATTTAAAATAGTTAAGCGCGGCATAGCAAAAGCCTGCATGAAAGCCGCTCTGTATAGGTAATGCGCGCATAAAATCCAAGCCAGGTTTGAAGCGCAGGTTACTAGGCTTACTTCTGCAGGCTGCCCGACGAAGGTGTTATCAAGCGTAGCAGAGTCTATACTTGCCGAATTCAGAATTCAGAAGGTTGCGCAAACTAGAAAAGAAGCACATCACGTGTATTGCGTATGTCCACCAAGTATCGCGCAACCTGAAAAAGACTGTGAACAAAGCCGGCGTGAAGCTCTTTTTCACCGCGAGGACCAAGTTGGGATGCCTGTGCAAGAAAGTAAACCAAGAAAGTGGAAGGAAAGCGTGTCAGAAGAAACACGAAAATAAATTTGTTAACTGCTATGTGGTGTAGTCTACAAGATCCCACTTTAAATCGAGGGGACCGGACGGTGCGTCAGTGAACGACTACACGAACACGCGAAAGGTATTGAAAACTAGTCACGCCGAAAGAACATTGTCACACATTCCGCCGATTGCAAAGACTGTGAGGCGTTTCTGAGCCAGACTACTATCATTGCCAAGTATAGAGAACATACCTCGCACCTGATATCAGAGGCTTTCCACATTCACGAATTAGGTGACTCCTGTGTTATCGAACCATCTGTGGCTCTATTCCCACAGGGGCTCGCCTTTCTTAATCAGTGACGATGTGATAGCTGCCGTGTGTATGTCACGTCATGATCGTGCCGCATATGCTTCCCTTCTCTGCTTTGGCTTGCCCTGCTGCTTTGTATTGTTCCCCTCTTTTTGAATAAACCATTTGGCTGTTAGTCCAGCGAATGTGTCTGTCTCCTCTTCCGTCCTGTCCGTCAGCGCTGTTTCGTCGTACCGGTCAACAGAATCACATCAGTGCACTCGATTAGCACTATTCTCGTTTAAGAAGGCTGTTGGTAGTCCTTCTTGTTTTCATTTGGATGCCCTGTCAGTGCACTTGGTTAGAGTCAGATTCCAGCTGTTGTTTATATATTGGTAACCTATGTGTTGTAACTTCATGTGGGCTGACGGAAACCTGTGTGGGTTTGAATTGTGCAAGGTAGGCATCACAGCATCTCTACCAGAGGCTCGTGTACCGACGTAGGAGTGAAAAATATTATAGATAAAACAAATTGGGACCTTTACCTCAGCCGAGAAATACGGCTGCTCAAGAATTCGCGTAAAAGTGAGTGGTCCGAGGTGTTTTATCTGATCTTTCAACATGGATAAGAAACCAGCTTTGCATCCGCACCAACTGCGCCTCTCTAGGAATAAGTATCGATATATCAACCGGAGATCTCTGCGCATTTCGAACTTCCTGAGGGAATAATTTTAATGCCTGTCAATTTGAAACCGATTGTTTTCTAGAGCCTCTTCTGTACAAAAGAACACTTCTCAAACAAAACAGGAGACGTTATATAAACGACAAACTCAATGCACAATACAAAACAATGCTTAGGTAAATAATATAATGCAACCACTTAATGAGACTCTTCGCGCGAACGCCTGTCTTGGCATACCGTCACCGTATAAGATGGAACAAAGGACAAAGTTTAAGATTCTTGCCGGAGTCTCTCTGATGCGATTTCACTTCAACTTCTGATCACGTAGGTAAACAAATTTATTGTCCCCACAAAAATCGAATCGTCGACCGTCAGCTCCATTATGTTGAAGGTTCAGTCTTTTACAAGGGCGCCTTTCACACTTCATACTTCACGGCTCCTAAAGTACTCTCGTGTTAATAAGAAGCAGCGCATTCTGGCGCCGCACGACTTCGCCCCATTCGCACAGCATGGGTAGCGTTTAAATGGAGCCCTAGCTATGCTAACACGGATGGCAAATGGGAAAACCGCACGACATTCCGCCGAATGGGCGATGATCGTGCGGTGAAGCGCCCTTCACGTCCCGCCCGCTGGCCCATGCCCATCGAGTATAGCTCGGAGCTCAGTCCCCTCGCCTGCAAGCAAGGAAGCGGAGAGGCTTCGCGCGCTTATGCGAGAACGAGCGCGCCTGCGCTTGTTTTCATGTCATTTGCATAGGGCTGAGGGGCGCGCTCAATGCAGTGCAATTTAATTTGCCCCACCTACCCGCTTGCCTCATGCATGCATGCTTGCCTGCTTTTCTTTCTTTTTTCTTCCTTCTTTCCTTCGTTCTTCCTTCCATTCATTCATTCATGCATTCAATTCTTCCTTCCTTTCTTTCCTTTTTTCCTTCCTTCTTTCTTTCCTTCATTCTTTAGTTCTTTCTTTCCTTCTTTCTGTCCTTCTCTCGTTCTTTCTTCCCTTTTCCTTTATTTCTTCTCTTCCTTCTTTCTTTCCTTCCTTCTTTCTTTCTTTCCTTCTTTCTTTTTCCCTCCTTCTTTCCTTCCTTCTTTTTTGCTTCGTTCTTCCTTTCTTCCTTTCCTTTTTCTGTCCTTCTTTCTTTCCTTCTTCTTTTCTCTTTCTTTCTTTCTTTCTTTCTTTCCTTTCTTTTTCTTTGTTCCCTTCTTTCTGTCTTTCTTTTTCCTTTCTTCCTTCTTTCTTTCTTACTTTCTTTCTACCTTTCTCTCTTTCTTTCTTTCTTTCTTTCTTTCTTTCTTTCTTTCTTTCTTTCTTTCTTTCTTTCTTTCTTTCTTCCTTTCTTTCTTTCTTTCTTTCTTTCTTCCTTTCTTTCCTTCTTTCTTTCTTTCTTCCTTTCTTTCCTCCTTTCTTTCTTTCTTTCTTTCTTTCTTTCTTTCTTTCTTTCTTTCTTTCATTCTTTCTTTCTTTTCTGTTCCTTCGCTTCCCGCTTGTGCTGCTGATAAGCAGCATCAGCGAGCGAGTCGTTTGCATACGCTGCTCTGATGGTATCGAATGCGCGCCTAGTCCCATTAAGAACAAAGCAATTTGGGTCAGAGTCATTATGCTCCCCGTCCGCAAGCTCTGTTCTGGGCGCCGCGCTAAATTCCAGTAGTAGGAATACGAACCGCGCATTCACGGCCGGTTCTCTCTCCTGCCTCCGTCCTCCAACCTTACCCAACCCTCCTTCCAAACTATTGCCTTTGTCTCCCTCCCTTTGTTGCTGCGCTGGTTGATGCCTACTTTATTCCTTTTTTTCTTTTCCTCTATTGTCTCTCTATCGTTCTATCGTTATTCCTGCCCATCTTCTTCCCCACGGTTTAGATAGAAGCGCGAGATAGGAGCGAAGTCGGTCAAATTAGTCTTTCCTCGAGCTCTTCGCGTAGTTAGTCTGAGTTATCGAGTAGCTTGCATGTGGGACTGCGATTATTGTTCACTTTGTGACAGCTGCGCTTATTTATATCTTGCCCGTGGGATCTTTCATTGTTTTTGTTTACACCTTTTCTACCCTCTCCATCCCTTCCTCCCCCCCCCCCCCTCTTTTTATTCTCTTCTATGCTGCGGCATGGTGGCAGAACGTTTTCAATTCCGACGGCGCGCGGTACAACGCACAATATTATGTTCTTATGTGAAGCATGCTTCGGAAAGCGCCAGAAATGAGAACGGCGAATCGCATCAGCAAAAAAGCAATCTCGTCTCATACCATGGCAATTATTGTTTTCTGTTGTTTTAATTGCATGCTTCTCCAATATTGCTGCAAAATACAACGGAAAGCAATTAGACATCATTTTTGGTTGAAATGAGACAGACAATGTCGTTCCCTGTCCCAACTGCCATTGATTCTTGCCTTGAATAGGCCCCCTAACCGTTTACGTACGGTGCCAGAAAAAAGAAAAAGCTAACTACTCGCTTAAAGGGACCCTAGAATGATTTTAATGGGCGTATTATCGTGTAGCAGTTCTGTAGAGGTGGTCTTTGTAGGTATCAAAAGTATTCGAGTCAAATTCGAAAGCTCTGCGTGGACCCCGTAATTTAGAAATAGTTTTCAAAAATCACTGCACGCTGTTGGTCGCAACCGATTAGGGCGACGCACCTCACCGCTCGTCCCCTTCCCCGAAGACGTCAGGGGGCCGACGGGGTGAGCTTGAAGGCTGGCCCTTCTGCCCACTGACGTCATCGTGGTAGGAGATGAGTGGTGAGGTGTGTCACCCTAATCGTCTGCGAGCTACTACGTGCAGTGATATTTAAAAAAAAAATTCCTACTTATAGGGCCCACGAAGAGCTTTCAAACTTAATCGAATGCCCACAAAGACCACCTCTACCAATCTGTGGCACAACAATATGCCCATCGAAATCATTTCAGGGTCCCTTTAAAAAGGTCTTCTTTGTAATACACTACATTATGCTTATTGAAATAATTTAGGGTTCTTTTAAAAAGGTATTTTTCCTTTCAATAAAATTTTAATGAAAACTCTGGGGGTTACTTGGCAAACAAAATGAAATAAAAATATTAGATCTAAGCTTACCCGCTTCGCACATTATTCAGCGAAAGCTCATTGACATTAGCTGCCGAGAGGTCTGAAATGGCAGGCCCATTGTTGACGTTTCACAGGCGAATTTCCGGTTGGGCGTCTCGCGGGCCCGTTTCGGTGGTCTATACACTCAGGTTCATACTCGGATTTGTTCCGCTTGTGTTCTTAGTTTTGATCACATTCCCGGCACGTTTCACGGACACCAGTGTTCCCAGTGTTCTCTTATTTGCAGTCTAAACCCTCCGTTGGTTTTGAGGAAAGCAAAAGCACACACTGCCGCACTGGGTGAGTGGAAACTTCAGTCGCGCTTTGAGGTAAGTCGGGGTGGTGTCAGCGAAAAACACATTACACGGCTGCCGTTGTTGCCCCTGAATTGTTTCTATTAAATGGCTCGTACAAACCTATTAAGACATTTGCTCTAAAACTCACAGGACGGTTAGCACTGTGTAACGCGATACTCCGCGACTGGTGCAAGCGATATCGAATATGGTACTGTTTACTGATCATTACTGACACGTACACACTACTTGGCTCATGAGCGGCGTCCACTGAAAGTGTGTACAGAAAGCGAATACAGAAAGTATCTACGGAAACTGTGGACACTTACCCGAGCTTACTCCAGTTACTCGGTTACTCGTTACTAACTCGGGGAAGTTCGGAGGAGCGTTGCGTGAGCTGCGCGAGAGGTTGCCCGTGAAGAGCAACTTGAGTCACACAATCCTTGCGGCAAGTGGCTGTGACGGGAACAGCCAGCTGCCAGTGCAGTGGCGCATCGCTTAACCGCCACTCCACGCCACTGGTAGTGAGAGGAAGACTCGCCGCTATTAATTAGAGGATGACCAATTCTACATATATGGACATTACTCAAAAGAGGCCCGAATGATGTGCAGTTTGGTGACCAACGCGTAACTAAGTTACACAAACGCACGAGCCACGAACGCGCCATCTGAAACAGCAGTAGTGCACAATGCTTTCATTGGACAAGTTGTCAGGCTAGTTGGTACTGATTCATTGTTGTTGACACCGCTTAAAAGCACGGACAGAAGACAGAGACATGAAAGAGGTCGTCAGCTCCTGTGACGTCGTCTTTCATGTATCTGTCTTCTGTCCGTGTTCTGAAGCGCTGTCAACAACATTGGATAATGGTTTCGCATTTATGCTACGTAAGCGGACTTAGGTGCCACCGGTATTGTTTTGTCTCCCTTGGCCGGGTGCGCGTTACGTCGCTGAGGTGTCATTCGTAACGTCGCTGGGTTCGGACCATTGAGTCGGGCGCTTAGAAGTTACGTCATGCATGACGCCACTGCAAGCTGACCACTGAGCGTTGCACGATATTATGGCAACGACGCCACGCCACTGAGCCGAGAATTTTGCCCTTAACAGTTATCGCTTTACAATTGTTCTTCACCTACAGATATAGTCCTAGTACTGCTGTGTAGCAAGAATGCGTCATACTTGCTCGTTAAATAATTTTTAACAAGCAATGATATCTACCGACAAATACTGGAAAATCGATGATTGGGGCGTATTTTATAAAGGCTTCTTTTGTGCCTCCTATTCCTTCGTTGCCATTTATCACCAAAATTTATGATGCAAGAGCTGTTGACGAATATTGCTCGCTCGCTACTGGTCATGATGTTACGCCTGGTGCCAGCAAGTGACAGAAGGGCAAAAGATTGAAGCAAGAAAGATAGTCAGAAAATGCGGTCCCGAGTGCCTGCAAGGCAGTTTTACTACATAAAAAGACTACTCTTTAAAGGCGTTATTTATCGATTGGATGAGTGACTCATGGTTCCTTAGAGAATATATTGTTAGCATACAAGAAGAGCTCGAGCGCCTCCGCTGTTTTTGCAGCTAATCTTAATCTGGCGCTGCTGCAGGGTCACATTTTATGAGGGACACGGAAAAATTGGAGCATTCGTTTTCACTGTAGGCCTAAAAAGAACTTAAAAAGAAACACGCCTCATTTGACAGCATCCCTGTGGTGCTATAAAATCTTTTGAACTCCTCTCCGGAGCTCGGAAAATGATCATATGCTTTTCACATAGCGCCTGACCGTAGAGAGATAAAATGATTCACCAATTGTGGGGGAAAACAGCAACTGGCTGCAAAATGGTGCTGGATAGATGGTGTTCATATCCTTTGAAAATACGAATCTTTTGTTTTTCCTGATGTTGCATTTTTTCTCGCCCATTTCCGTGTGTCGCTTGGAATGTCGAAGGAAACAGAAATGTGCCCAACTCATTTGTGACATCATCCAGCAGCCAATGGAAGCCTCAGTCCACCAGCTTTGCACGTTTCATTTACGTTTCGGTTTGCGCTACGTTAAGGTAGTTTGTTGCACTTTTTATGTGTGGCACTTAGCATTATAGTTTACATTGAGGGAAGCCTAGACTAGCGACTCTTGCTTTTTGAAGTATAATGCTCTCCACTCCAGGAGTGCAATTACATGGAAGCCTTTGAAAGGTATGTGCCCTCACGGTGCGTAGGGCAATTAGCGGTCAGTGTTAAGCTTTCCAGTACTAGTATGCTGGAGATATTACCGGGTCTGCTTCACCGCTTTATTAAGCATCCAAGCGAATTACTCTTCATTTACTGCATGGACTCCAGAACGAGCTGCCTCGACAGTTGTTTGCAACTAAAGGAATTGTACGTTATGGCTTAATGATCACCATTAAGAAGACCACAACCTTACTTAAAAGAGGAAAGTAAGAACAGGGATACGTTATCATAACACCTTTGCATTTCTGCCGCCTTAAGCTTGTGCCACAAAGTTGTGAAAAGGACAGTGCTGGATGATTTTACCGGTGGAATAAATTCCTCTTTATGTTTAGTTTATTTCCTATGCTTGAAAGAAGATGTCGAATGAAATTATTAAAGAACTTTTAAACTCATTGCTCTCAGAGTAAAAAGTTCAAATTGAAAGCTTATTATACTCGCCTAAAAGGTACGAAATCTCATTATGCGACTAAAAGGGAAGCCGAGGAAAATGGGTCCCAGAAACGAGGCACTCACAGACGAGCAAAATGCGCGTTCTCGTTAAAACGCACACACAGGAGCATAAAGACATTTCGTTTGCTTTCAGGCTCTCTTTATATGCTGACATTAGCAGCGAACTTCATTACTAGAAACTTCCACATTTCCCTGCTGAAGAAAGCACTGCTTTCGCGCATACCGTTTGCTTTCTCTCTTGTTTCTGCATGTATAAATCTCTGCTGTTGGAACAAATTGTTATCTCCGCACCAGAGGAGTGCACTTCCCACACACCAGAGAAAAGTATAAGCGCTTTCGGCAAAATGGACGAAACGCCAGCTCTAAGTTATCGCGGCGTCTATATGCGTCTATGACTAGGTACAGATTATTATAACCAATAGAATAACATGGAAAATATTTCTTTGCGTTTGAAACAGCTGCGCCATACTAGGTCAATGTTTGGGAAGTACTCTCTATTTATCAATTAGAGCGACTGCACTCCTACAACGCTCTTTTGTTTTCTTGCTAAGCCGGATGTGCACAAAGCGACATTCGACATAAAAAGCCGTAAATATAAAGGGCTCAACCTACCTAGGGAAACCTAAGCTACAGCGGCACAGGTTTTGCAGTAACTATACAACTCCACGATCAGCGCCTACTGACAAATTTTGCCAGCTAATAAGTTCTAACCACTCTGAAATTTTATTCAGGGTGCGGAGAACTTGCTTTCACTCTGAACTTGTCCAATTAAATCCCTTAATTCCTTTGATTTTATGAAAAAAACAGAAGAATGGAAAGGCAGGGAGGTTAACCAGGCGATGCCCAGTAGGCTACCCTACACGTTGGGAGGGGAACATATGAAAAAAAGGAAAGAAAGAGCGGCAACGAAATGCATTTGGCACTGTCCATTGACCACTATGACAAGGAGACAGAGGGCGCACACTTAAAGCTTAAAGTTTATATACGAGAACTCAACCCCGAGTCCTTTAAGAATTTAAGGAGCGCCTTCACCCCTGTCCGTTGTGATGAAGGTTTTGTCAAAGACCCGAGTATCTTGGTTTCTGTAAGAGGACGAGAGTCCAAGCGACGGAGTGTTGCAGCCAGGAAGGCACGCTCTTCCTCAAAACGAAGGCAGTCACAGAGTAGGTGCCCGATCGTTTTATCGAAACCGCACTGCTTACAAGCTGGAGAGTCTGCCGTTGCGATGAGATGGGAATAGGCGTTTGTAAACAAAACCATTTCCCACTCCCACTCCCAGCCACAGGCGGCACAACAGCGTAGTATCACAGAGAGGGAGGCCTAATGGTATTTGAAGTTGAAGTAAGGGGTCGAAGTGTTGCGAGCCGGGTGTCCAGCTTCCAGGGGTAGACTACTAACCTATCTATAAAGCAAGGGGCCAGTCTCAAAGACCAGAGATTCAGCATGTCTCCTGAAAGTTGGCAAAAAGTAACCCTAGTGCACGGTGTAAGAGTAGGCAATGACTTTCCCCGTGCCCTAGTGGCAAAACCCCTAAACAATATTTTAATCGCAATGTACAATTAAACATAGGATCAAAGTTATAATCTCCCGGGATTTTATCACTACTGAATTGGAAATAAGTAAAATAGACTGCGAGAGTTTTAAGAATAGTTTGATTATTGCACATTAAACTTAGCTGATTGATGTTTTCAGATTGTATAAGGATGAACAAAATGGGTAAAAATGCACAGGATTGCATATACTTAGCACATAAGTGAATCATCCCCGAGCAATTGTACCCTGCGAATAAAAAAAAAATGTTTACTTGTTTTGCCACTAGAGGTCCTTATTGCATTTAAATTTCGGAGACCCGCTGAATCTCTGGCCTTTGACACTGGCTCCTTGCTTTCATAAATATGTTTGTGAAGACTGTTTCTTCAACTACGTTAGAAAATCGTGCAGAGAAAAATATTGAAAATTGTTTGCATTTTCACACTCCGCGCCACAACAGATACGAAAGAACATCAGCAGTGCTAACCTTAGCTACTTATCGCATTATCCAGCGATAGCTGCTAAACTGTGAGCTGTGCTACCCTTATTGCTCAAGAGGGTCGCCGAAGACCCAGCTACCGCCAAGAAAGCCTCCTCGCCTACCGGAGTGCGTCTTTGAGGATGAACTTGCGAGTAGCGCAGTTCAACCGCGACCCGCCGTAACTGAGCTAGGAACAGGCTCAGGCCGGAGTGAATTGCCTGTTATTGGCTTCAAGTACACGCCAGCATGGAGAGGATCACATATTAACAACTGTCACTGTAAAATTGGCAGTTTATGTCAACATGAAGTGAATAGTAAGAAAGGCGTACAAGATTTTTTTTTTTTTCTGACATGTCCGGTTTCAAGAAGCACCCTCAGAAGGCGGTAGCTAGAGCAGCCACAAAACGAAGCAACCACGAAGAGAGTAATTGGCCAGGCAGCAGTTCTGTGTGTAGTTCTGTGTCCGAACTATTTGCGGAGTGACTCAGTTACAGACGCTTCGCCTCTGTAGCCTTCTCTTCATTACCAAGAAAAGCTGCCGCCGAGTAAAGTGCGTCCCTTGGAGCCTTCGTGATTGGTTTCTTGTCAGTCACTCAGTCGGTCGGTCGGTCGGTCACTCAGTCGGTCGGTCGGTCGGTCGGTCAGTCAGTCTTTTTTTTTTTATTCGAGAAGTGTGCCATGAGGCATAAGTTGAAAAGGAAAGGGGGAAAGGAATGCACGGGATTGAAAGTTAAAAGAAGGAGTGAAGAACCGTTGCGCTGAGGTAGTCGCAGAGGTTGTTAATGAAACGGTTGTCCATTGTCTACTTCACGAAGTCACTTTCGCGGTTCCACCGCAGGCCCACCTCCCTGAGGAGCCGTTCTCTGATAGCAGCCGTCGCTGGGCACGTCCATAACAAGTGCTGCACATCACAAATGTCCGGTGCAGCGCTACAGTGAGGGCACCTGTCAGGTAGTGGCAGATCTTTGGCACGCCACCGATGACGGACAGATGGTGTCAGAGCCGCCCCTGCCCGAATCCGGCGCACGGTCAGTCAGTCAGTCAGTAGGCGTTCGCTTCATGGTAATTAATAAACAATAAGCGTGTACATTGCCGCACCAGACAGTACTAACACTCGTTTTTCATCTGCGCTAGGGAAAACTCTCCTATTGATGATAATGATAATCCTTTAGCACACTGTATGCTAGACCCATGTGTTGATGTTTTTGCATCTGATCACGAATGTCGAAGGTGTGACAGTTAACTTTTCGCTGTTTGAAGTTCAATTAACAGGTAAAAAATTCGCCTTATATTGTCATCAAGTATGCCTAACTCTAATTTTTGCCCTCACATTTCAGAGACGGAAAGTTTTGAAGTAAAGACTACAAGCGTTCCTCCCGTACTATCCAGTTAAACGCCTACGAACCCTCACTTGCTTTAATAAAAGACTTCTAAAAAAAACATTAATGCTTTCAACTTTTCCCTCACACAAGTCAGACGCAAAACAGACTTCGCGAGCGCTCACTTAAACCAAGGCGTATGAAAATTTGTAACAAGGTCTCCTTTTTGAAATGTAAGAAGCGCCACCTTCATCACAAGACAAGAACATTAGGTAGCTCCGTTAGCTCCCTAAAAAGTTGCTTGGGAGTTGAAGCGTTCTTCTTGATTGTTCCGAGTCGTTTTAGGAACAACGCAAACAGCACGAAAGCAAGTTTCACTAACAACGAAAACTCGCGCTTTTCGAGCACTGCAGGACAATCTAAGGTGGCCGGCGAGAGTCGAGGAAAACTTTAAGAGCCTGTTTGAGCAGGAAAGAAGGTAAGAGCCGCCCAGCAGGCGCCAAAACCGACGCACGTAACATCACGTTTCTGAGAACGAAATTCTATTACCGTTTAATGAGAATGCGGACGTCCCGAGTTAACTTCATGCCGCTGGGCGCAACATACGCGCCTTAGAATAATAAAATGTGGCTTGTTTATTACGAGTGGTACCATCACTTCAAATATTACTTTCCTGAATTTATGTCAAGCGGCGGTCCTTCTAAAAGGCCTGCATTAGACAAATGAACACTCAAAGGTAGTACAAGTAATAAACCATAACGCTGGCGTTCTGACGTTGGAAAGTGTAGTGTTGTGTTGGGGCTTTATGGCACATAGGCAGCTAAGGCCATCACGCGCCAAGCTCAAGGTATAGAATAAGTTTCCTGTATAATGTTCAGAAATGTGAAATATTATCGATGGCGTAGGTGACCTAAAATTTTTGCTGTCCAGTAATAATAAAGGAGAAGAAATTTGGAAATGGCGAATTGTAAAAGCCTTAAAGCAGGTCAGGCAGCCTCAGCGGCTGTCCTTGGCTGGATAAGGATCCTGAGGCTTTCAGCCAATCAAATAAAATCCTCAGCCTTCTTCTCAGGGAAGAGAAAGTGGCTGAGGTGTATCATGCAATAATGCGAGCCAGTGGTTCAATGTTTACAGTTTTTCAAGTACGCCTGCTTTTTTTAAAAAGCTAAAAATAGTAGGTATGTTAACAACGGCATTATCATCTAAGAGCAGTGTTGGATGGAATGGAATGCATTGATTATAAAATTGTATAAAATACTTTTTTCGTAGTTTTTACAGTTTCACAAAATAGAATCAAATGTGGTTAACCGTAGGTTTATCTCTTCATTCTTCGAAAAGAGGTTTGTCTTGTTTTGTTAGCAGGAAGTTGTGCGTAAGGTGCGTGTGGCCTACTTGGTGACGGCATAAGATCACTTCCTTGAAACGTTCCTGGTGCACACACTACTTGAATTCACCTAAAACAGGTTTTACAAAGTGTAGTTGGTTATTTACTTCACTGTTCCCCGTCGACTGCCATTTTTCGATCGTATTGTTGCTGTTCCTGGTTCTGCTTCGTCCCAGAAGGGATAAAGGCTCAGCAGAGGTCGCTTGCCAAACCCACTAAGCGCACTAAAATCAGAGCGCGCCACCTCTCAGCGGTCTTACGATAACCACGAAGCGTGTCTGCAACCTAAATTTCGGTATACAATCATCGTGATAAACCTGTTTAGAAAGCGAAATTTTCAGCTTTGCTGGTTATCTATAGGTGCGAGCTATGCATCTTTCTTTTAAAAATCACCGAATATAGGATGACAAATTGGTCAGCAGCCGAGCACCGTAACCACTGAGCAGTCGCGGCGCGGCCAAATGATCCAAAAGGAATAAAAAAATTGCTATAAAATAACATAAACACAAATTCAGGCACTTCCCCAAAAAAGTGCGAACAACATTAATTTTATCGTGGAGCAAGAAATTTCATGCTACCTCATGGAAAGTCATCGGTCTGTGTAGCTGACCAAACAAACAACATGCCCTCAACCTCCTCCACCTCTCATGAAATAAAAGCCTTATCTCTGTCTTTCTGTCCCTCTTTCTGAGAGCGTCGAATTCTGATTATTCGCATATCGTGAGATTTTCTCTCTCTTTTCTCATTAAGGATATGATGATTCTGCTTTCATAATCGAGCCATTTTTATAAAACAATGACAACAATTAAAAAGAAACCAGACCATGGCCGCATGAGTGCTGAGAATTCTATAAAAAGTTAACTTCTCATAAGCAGACAGGGAAGAATAGAGAGCCAGAAAACTACAGTGTTCTAATATTGCATTCATTATTAGAGCCATCCTTGCTGAGACAGAAGTCATTACGCAACAATCCTGATCCATATTTTCCGCTAACTTCTTGCGAGCACATGTCTTTCATCGGTTCTCGCAGGGCAGTCTTATTTTGCGGGTTCCAGCAGGTTGCCCAATAACGCGGTCATGCAAGCCATCCGTGATCGACTTCGGATAAATGCGTTTTGAAGCCATCAAACGCAGCTGCGCCATGGAACCAAAAGAATTCCACCAGAAAGCTGGCTGTGTGTTTCGAAGGGCGCGCTTAGTTTTCTTTAGTGATATTTATCACCCTCAAGTTTTTCTACTTAAGCTTTAGGTTAAGCCCTGTATGGGTTGCACCACGTAGCCTCAATGAAAGTAATTTTCTTCTTTTCCTTTTCCATTGAAAATGAAGAAGAGGATGGCTGCACTGAAGTCCTTGCAATGCAGTTCAGTTTCCACCCGTCTGGCAGATGTGAGCGAAGGATGACTCAGGTGGTAAACTTTGAGCATATTACGAAACGCATGATTCCGTTTGCTTTCTACATAATACTGGTTTCTCGGACAGGGAGGCGTTGCCCGGATTTCTTAGGTAAAACAAAACACATAGGTTTTTTTATTCTATGCAAAATGTGGGGTTAAATCCCACTCTAGACGTTCTCTTGCTGAAGAAAAAGGAATGAGCGCTCGAGAATATCCACAAGCGACAGCTGGAGTAGCTCGCTTTTGTCTAAGGGATCGAAATCGGGAGCTGACAGAGCTATGTTCAGAGGAGGGTCGTTGTCTTTGTCAGGGTAGGTACATGTGCCGCAAAAGAAAAAAAACATACTTATAACTTCGTGTTTGGCGCATGATAGCCTCAGTCGCTTATGTGCCACAAAACCAAACACAACGCTCAACTTTGCTAACAGACTCACATCTGTGCACTGTATGCATACGTTTCAGCTTTGACATGACTTGGTTTACTATGTACCGCTAGGGTACATTGTAGGGTCAGAGTTAAGCAATAGTTCTTTAAATTCTTACAAGAGTCTCTCTTCTTGACAAACTCTTTGAAGCATTTCATTCGCTCAAGCACGATGCATGCAGCTCTGTTGTGTCTTCTGATGGTTCACTGTCTTGGTGAAGTAAGCAGAGGTCACGTTCTCAAATTCTATTCATTGTCACAAAAAAAAGCAGCTCAGCAGACGAGCACAGCGCAGTACATGGCCCAATAGTGCTCCAAATCATTGACTCTCACTTTCGCCACACAGGTTTCCTATTGCGAGCACCGACCGAGGCGATAGCTGGCGGGCTGCCCCGAGAGAGTTGCACAAATTTGGCATAATATCATTGTAGATCTCGCTTGAGAGCATATTTAAGCTTCCAGCGTTGAGCCAATTACCTGTGCTGCTTGGAACGTAACCTTTAGTTTTGATGGGATCAAGCGGGGCACGGCGCGTCCTGTTTACTTTCAGGAGGTGTGGTGCCGCAGTGATCCTGGGAGGGGGTCTTGGAGACAAGCACCGATTCCGAACTCTGAACTGGACGGGGCAGCGCACTTCGTTGTCCTCCTTCTTTCTATCGACCCCCTTGTTCGCGTTAGTCCCGAAGGCAAGCGAGTCACATTCCGTAGCACAATTGGCGCGCACAAAGGACCGCCACGTACTCCCAATGTCCCGGCGATCAGCGGCGCCGCGAGGAAAGCTGTAGATGCTGATGCTGTAAGCTTGAGTTTGCGGTTGTGTGCGTGTGTGCGTGAGTGTTGGTGTGCGTGAGTGAGGCAGTCCTAGCAACCCACGCCCAAGGCTTCTTTCTTTTAGGCATGTTCGTGTTTGCAGGCTGGGGGTCTGAGTGCAGCTGTTTATTAAAGACGTGGTGGTTTACTCCTGTTCGTGTCAACACGCTGGGCTTAGGTACCAACATTGTCACAGAGTGATGTATGTGCTGGCTGTGAGGAAATTTTCATGGCCGCTCTGGCTCTCGACAAGTTTTCCTGCTTCAATGATTGCGCAAAGGTAGGTAGGCCGCTTGTGAGCTAAATTAGACTGTTCAAGATATGCCGTCATAAAAAAAAAGTTTGTTCTCAGCTGCAAACAAACAAGACGAGCAGACATCGAAAACACTTCACTAAGTGGTTGTTTCCATTTGACTACCTGTGGTTCAACTCGAAGTTTCCTGTCAAAATTCACTACTAACGCCGATATTTTCTGTTTTAGAAACAACTACGTCGATTTTGAGGTTAGCAATTGGATAAAAACAGGCACGTGTTTTAATAACTTGTGAGTGCTGAAAGTGCAGTGTTGAGCTCATGATGCATTTTTGCAGCAAGGCAACAAACCTGAGCAATTTCACAACAATAAACGTAATATACAAAACACTGTTTCTTCGTAACAAGAAAACTTTCACTTATTCGATAAGCTAAACCTCGTAGAGTGCTGAAAACGGAAGAAATTGAGGATTTTAAACTGTACTTATGCGTGAAAAAGCCCCATCCGCCGCGTGTTTTATTAAATTGACTTTTTTATTATTAGAGAAGTTTGCCCCAATGCATTAGTTAGGAAGGTGGAATGGAATGCAAGAGGAAGTTGGAAAAAGGAGTGAGGAGCAGTATTGCTTAAATAGCCGCTAATGTTGCCGGCGTAGCGATCGTTCATGGTGCAATGTTCGTTGTCGCATTCGCGGTTCCCCCACACGCCCGCTTCCGAATGGATGGGTTTACATACAGAGTGACGAACATGACACACGTCCAGTGAAGCTGAAAGTGAGGCAACTTCTCCGCCGTTAAACTGGTCGTTACGCCATCGATAACGTACAGAAGGGTTCAAAGCCCTCCTGCCAGAATCCAGAGCACGAATACCTCCTCCTCCCTATAGTTAGACTACTGGAGAGAGGGTTAGAACACGGAGGAATTAGAATGCGTGTTCACTGGCGCACAGCTTGTGATCGAGGGACATGGGACAAGAACGGACTTTGGGGAAGAGAGGGAGGCGGTAGGTGTCTGATGTGTGTCAAGGTGTCCTATAGTATCCACGCTAATGTTATACAGATCGTGAGCATGGTCTTGAATGTAGTGTACGCGCACAGAACATTGGTACAGTGTGCAGTGTTCATGAATTGATTGTGTCATTTAGAATGTGTGGCGGTAGCCTTAACCTGTAAAAGGGCGGCTAGAGAGTTGGTACAGAGGTGAAATATTAAATGCAGGGATGAGCAGAAGGAAAGCAGTGACACTGGCATCGGCAGATATAACGAATAATTGATGCCGTCGGTTTGTATTCACAAAAAGTTTATTACTTCTCTAGGTTACAACATTTGGATATCTCCTTTTTAATTACAGAACATGTTTGCAAACAATTACTTGCATTTATATTGCCACCAATCGGCACCAGGTAGCACCAAACAGACAAGGAGGTGAAGGTTTGCAAGCGCGCCTTGAGGACTTAACTGGGCACGCTGGCGGAGAACGGTGTCTCAGTCCTTGGTTCCGTGACATATTTTTGGTGGAGTGCGCTGGGTATACATACCCACTGCCCCGCATACACGACTCGCTCGACCGACTTCGCTGCATCAATTATTTTTCCTCGATTGATTTAAAGAGGGGTTATCGGCATATTGAAGTTGATGAACGGGATCGTGAAAAAAACTGCCTTCATTACTCCCAATGGCCTATTTGAAATTAAGATCTTGCACTCTCGCCTCTGTTCAGCGCCGGCGACTTTTCAGCGAATGATAGATACTGTCCTTGCTGGCCTCAAGTGGCGAACCTGTTTAGTTTACTTGTATGACGTGGTCGTGTCCTCTGAAGACTGTGACGAACATCTAGAATGCCTGCGGACTGTATTATAAGCTTTGCGGTCGGCCAATTTATTGCTCAAGCCAGAAAAGTGTCACTTCGGCTACGAACAACTCACGTTTCTCGACGACGTTGTGAACGCTGACAGTGTCCAACCCAATATCAACAAAACTGCCGCCGTATCCAAATTTCCGGTTCCTTGTGAAATTCCGGTTCCGTGTGACAATACTGGAGAACGTTCATACTTCACCGCTGTTCAAAGCATTGATTCATAGCAAGAAACTACAGAACACCACATAGGGCCTACGAACCCTGCTTCCATTGCGAACGCCAAACATTAGCATAACTCAAGCGCTACGTGGCAGCCGGGTCTGCCACCAGTTATCAATAACTTTGCAATCAGTGCTTTGTTCCCTGAACAACTCAAAGACTTCGGCTTCCTCTGTTGTTCTCTCGCATCGGTCGCTTCGCTCTAATAACCTGGTCTGGGAGCACGTTCGCGTAGCTCCAAAGAAAGGAAGGCCCCGTACCAGCCCCATAGCGGAGCTCGCTTCTCCATTTGTTTAGCTAGCCGACGTCGTTGCTCGGCACCTTCTGTGGTCGCGCCACACGAACCACAGAATGCAATCATTCTTCGTCGAGTCCATGTATTTCTAGCTGAGTGCGTTCACACATCTCGCGTACATGGCCGAACAACAATGCTCCCTTTCACGCGTGGCAGGAGGACCGGCCTCGAAGACAAAGAACGCGGAAAGAAAGTGGAAAGATGACTGGAAGAACAGGAGAGAGGGGAGGTATTTGCGAGCCTTCATCACGGTGCAGCAGGCTCTATCTATTCTGGTTCTCCTCTCCTTCGGGGCAAGCGCCAAAAGATATGCCTTGAAACTAGTGTGCGAATATATTCATGGATATATAATTTCATCAGGTAGATTCCTCTGCTAGAATGAGAATTCACTGCTTCTTCATTTGTTTTTTTTTGTTTTTTGTATAAGTTGAAATCTAGGACACAAAATTATCCAATTACGTACTCCACTCCTTGCTCATGAGTACGTTTGCATCAGTGGTGCACACTGGCCAACCCACCGCGGTGAGTATGTGCCATTAAGCCTTAAGTCATCATCATCATTATCACGGCGAGGCCTTTTGCTGGGCCATAGAATGAGCGCTTCTGAGCGGCAGCCAACGCGGTAAAGTGGCTGGCGCCCGGCGAGCGAACTAGGGTGCTGGGACGCGGCGCCTGTGATACAAGGTGATGCGATCGGACCCGGATCAAAGCAGTGGACGGAATGCTTGGGAAGGATCGCTTACTGTGTGCACTAACAGGTGGATAAATAGTTGCACCTTTAGTTATGTTTACAAGATAGAGAGTGGTCCATTGCTTTTCTGGTGCTTAAGAGGATTAGTGTTGCTTAAGGATAAAGATAAGTGGTGCGCTGAATGAACACTCAGTGCTTCATTAACAGCGTAGAACGGAGGCTACATATCAGTCCTCATATACCCCAGAACCTGCAGAACTCCAACTGTACATGCAGGCAGGTGCGCCTGATATAGATTGACTGAACGGCGTAATCATCATCATCACGATAATCAGTCTGACTACACCGATTGCAGGGTGTAGTGCTTGCAGGCTATGCCATTTTCCTCCTTTTATTTTTATTGATTCTACAGCTGAGTATGTTCTTACGCCTCGAGAACCGGTCAAACACTTATTACTAGATAAAGCAAACGCTTCTAATACGTAGTTTTTTCAATGTATGTATCACGCATTTACGGGCTCACGAGAGTACGTTTAGTTGAGGTCTTTCAGAACAAATATATAAACTTTACTAAAAAAAAACAGACTTCTTTGATAGGTCATATAATACATAATATATGTGTGATAATTTAAACTAGATGTGAAGAAAAGTCTGGTAAAGCAAATGAGAGGTAATATAAAAGCTCCGCTATTAAAAGGAGAACCTTTTTTCTAAACTGAAAAAAAATAAACAAAAGGCGTCTTAGCGTTGACTGCATGCCGAGCCCCATTAATCATGCATAATTCCTATTTATTTTATATCAAACCTAGGGCTGGTGACTGTGCGAGCATTACTTCACGACACTCGTGGTAAGAGATGTATTTCCAACGCATTAAGTCTTTGCTGGAGAGATACCACCCAGTAAAACACCCGAAAACAAGAGATAACAAGGAAGTCCAAGAACTCGTTAGAATGGGTATTCAGTTGGTTGAGAGAAGACGTAAACTTAAAATAAAGGATGCATTTAGAATGTTGTAATATGATAAGAAATACACGCTTGAGAAATTTGGGCTCTAGCAGCCTTTTAACTTAATGGATTGAGGACCAGATTGATGAAAGAAGAACAGGAACCAGGAAAAGGTTAAGGGGTATAGCTGCGCGGCCAACGAAATCCCGGGCTCCTACAACGACCCCTTTCTCCATCTCTCCTCACTGCTCCTCGTATTTTCATTCCTTTATGCACACGGCAAGACGTGAGCAAAACAAAACAAATTGCTATCAACCAACATAGTATTACGGGCACAAGGCCAGCGACGCACATAACTTTAAATGACGCCTCGAGCAAGCCCAGCCATGCCAAGCCAAGAAGAGCTTTTCGAGCTCAGTTCCACAATTTATCATCAAGCCAAGCGAAAATGTCCAGACAATGATTTCATTTCGCTTTCTACTCGTCTTCTCTCCGCGCCTCGTCTCACACTTCCAAATCCATTCTTCCCTTCTTTTTTTTCTGTTCCTAGAGTCGTTTCAAAGAAAAGATGCCCCTGCTTCGACTTTGGGGTTTCTCAACCTTTCTCTACCCGAGGCTTTCTAAGTTATAATGCGTTTCTGCCTTTACTCGCCACTGCTATTCTCACGGTCTTTCACGGCTTTCTGCTCTTCAAAAATTCTTTTGAGGACGAGAAATTGAGCAAAAGATACCTGATATTCTTTCTTTGCTCTTCAAAAGCTGTTGTCCGGAGTCCGCTTCTTTCAATTTATTTGGACTGCTGCGGTGCAGCCCTGACAAAGGACCAACATTTTGCTCGGGCGCTATCAGCAAAACCTGAGGGGGACCGGGAGAGGTGAAGGCAAGCGGTGCCGCGAGATCGGAAGCGCGCTGACGATTTGTGGAGACATGTCGGCCGCTTCGGCCAACAATAACAATTTGCAGAAGGTTTTCTTCAGAAAATTCCTCTGCTTCTTTTGTGCCTCATCCTGTAGAGAAGAGCCGCGTGCCTTTTTGAGATTTTGCGACAACTTTGGCCCTCAAGGCGCTGTGTAATTATACCTTCCGATAGTTTCTGCAACCTTTGTTGCTGTTTCCAACTATGTTTGAAAAAGACGGCTCGAAGAAGAACTCTGAAGTTGCCTAATTTAAAGTTGTATACCAAAGCTGAAGTAAGCTGAACGTAACATGAACCGGTCAGTTATAGCTAAAGGGTGTGATTTTTGTCTGCCGAAAATTATTCAGTGAATTTTCAAGTCACAAGTGCCAGGAATGAAATAGCGCTGCCAATATTTGGAGACTATTAATAGATAATTAATCAGTAAAGCAAATATATCCGTTGTTGCAAACTAAGCTAATAGAGTGAAAAACAGGATAAAAGTGCCATATCTTGTTTTTCCCTATACTGCTTTCAATCATTTCTTTCAACGTACTGGTTAATAGTTCTTATTGTTCGTAAACGCTGCTTTCGACTGTTTGTGTCGCAGCAAACGCAGGAGATATGATTCGCGTTACCAACTTCTTTTATTAGAGAAATTGGGTGAGAAAACCATTGTATGGGGCGGTTTCTCCACTCGTGCAAGGGCCGTCACCAAATTGTAGGTGCCAACGCTTACCAGGGAATGTTGGAGCTGGTTTTGTTTGCACAGCCAAACGGGAATTCTGACCGTGGATACGTGTTTCAGCAAGACAATTAGCGAACCAAATAAAAGCTATATGGTGGGAAAAAATTTGAAGTGATGAGAAGCTGCTCTGTTTTGCACGGCCCTGGATGACCATCGTTATCACATCGCAAATGGGGCTGCTGTAAATGGGGCAGTGGATAGCATCAAGCGTTTTCTTTTTCATGAGAACTAAGGATAATAATAGGTAAACTAGAATTGTTTCTTTGCAATGCACTTTCGCAATAAGCCTTCAAATGATTGGTGCTCTTCGCACAAATGTGAAAGCGTGGGCATTTGTAGCGAGAAAATATAGCAGGCCTTCTTCACACTTCAAGTCGAGCGCTTAGTAATCAAGGAGAGTATTCAAGCTTGGCTTAGTTTTTGTTGCAGTGACATGGCAAATTCTGGGTGACGACAGGCGGACGCGCAAGGCTGCACAAGGCGCTGGCGTTTCAACAATAATTACCACCGAAACAAGATCATGTCTCAAGATTGTGCGGCAGCCATTGTTGTCACGACGAAAAATAATCACCTTTTTTACAATTGGGTAAAAATGTAATCGAGGATAGGGAGAGAAATTAGAGGAAGTAAAATTTGAGCGGGTGAAAAAAACTTGCTCTAAGCTACAGCTGGAGCAAACACAGTGAAGGACTGCTTGGAGAAAGTATTCACTTAAAACGGTGGTGGTCTGCTCGGCACTTTTTCTACCATGGCAGCATGGAACAGTCATGACTGCCGAAATGACAAGCGCGTGGCAGTCACGTACTGTGGGTTCTTTCGCACAGCTTTCAGACTTTCGGCACTGTTTTGTGGAGACAGTTTCCCTTCAACTCCAGTTTCAGGACACTGTGATACTGAGAGAGTCTCGCGGTCTCATTCGTCTCGAGAACTAAGTGCCGCCGGAGTGCAACTGCTGAGTACGAATTTGTGTGTCCCTTACCCATAGAGTTTCTTATTAGTAACTAGAGAGAAAGCTGGCAGCGCTGCCCGCCAACCACCATGAGCGCTCAGAGCATCATGGGGCGATGAACTACTTGGTGCGGGACAGCCGGTTTTTTTCAGCAGCACAGAGTGCCGTTACTGAGATTCGCCATTTCGTCCACGGCGTGCTCCGCGCGCAGACGACTTTTGCGCAAACGTAATGCCCAAAAGCCATAGTAGCGAAAACGCAACAGCATAGGGCGCCAATAAATGGTTTTTGTTTTCCGAAGTGCCATTAAAAACCTTTGAAAGTGTATAGGCGACGATATTTTTTAAAGCTTACGTATGTTTAAAAGCGCGTTTGTTAGGCACAAAATATTGGCTTTCGTGGTCTGCAAAATTTGGCCAATACGAGAGGAAGCCATCGCTTGTTTTGGGCAACCTTTACATTTACATGCTTTTCTGCTCGTTTGTTGCAATTTATACACAGGACAATATAGGCAGGAATAGACAATTTATAGGAATAGACAATAATAATATATATAGACAGGATTCTGCGATGCAAGTCGACATAAAACGAGATTTAATGGCCGTTTCCAACTGCTTCAGTAAGAGTAGATTAACTTTAAACTTTGCGAAAACTAAATATGTCGTCTTCTGTGCAAGAATAAGAAACATTGATCTTAATCAAATTAGAATTTCTTTGAACAACTGTGTAATCGAATCAGTTCCTTCATTTAAATATTGTCACGGAGTTCTCACGGAGAGACGCTTCAACAGCTGGAGTCGGCAAGAGGAGACGGTAATGGCGGCCGATCCACGATAGCACGATCGCAACCTCATCGTCTTCGCGGACAGCTTGCGCCACCTGGCAACACTAGGTGGCATTATTCCCCCCTCCGAAAAAGAAGGGCATCGCAGGGGGGCCGCCAGCAGCGTAGGCGCGCTAAGGTTCGAGGAAAACGGAGCACACACAGAGTCACAACGGAGGGCCGCTAAGCCGTTATCGGGCATAGTACGGCTTAAGCCGCACAACGTGCACAATGTCAGAGCTGTTGGGCTGTCGACGTCTCGGTTGCGCGGCACTGTCGGGAACCACTTCATAGGTAACATCACTGATACGCCGTAGCACTTTATAGGGGCCAAAGTACCGGCAGAGTAGTTTCTCGGACAAGCCCTGGCGGCGGACAGGTGTCCACACCCAAACTTGTTCACCGGGATTGTAGTCGACCTGTCGGTGTCGAAGGTTGTAACGGCGCGCATCAGTGCCCTGCTGCTGGTCGATGTGTACGCGGGCAAGCTGACGGGCTTCTTCAGCGCGTTGGGCAATTTCATGAACATTGGGTGCGAGTTGGTCGTCATCGAGGCATGGTAGCATCGCGTCAAGCATGCTCTGGACTTCACGTCCATATACAAGACGAAAGGGAGTAAAGCGTGTAGTCTCCTGGAGGGCCGTGTTGTACGCAAATGTGACGTACGGTAGCACCTCATCCCAAGTTTTGTGCTGAACGTCTACGTACATTGACAGCATGTCCGCAATGGTCTTGTTTAAGCGTTCGGTTAGCCCATTGCTCTGCGGATGATAAGCTGTGGTCTTGCGATGGCTAGTGCAGCTCAACGTAAATATATGGTCGATTAGCTGCGCTGTAAACGCTGTGCCTCTGTCGGTAATAACGCACGAAGGGGCTCCGTGCCGCAAGACGATGTTTTGCATGAAAAAGTCGGCGACCTCTGAAGCTGTGGCACAGGGTATCGCCTTGGTCTCGGCGTAGCGAGTCAAATAGTCAGTAGCGACTATGATCCACTTGTTTCCTGAGAGTGACAACGGAAAAGGACCGAGAAGGTCCATTCCTATTTGATCGAACGGAGAGCGGGGTGTAGTAACGGGCTTGAGAAAACCCGCCGGCTTAAGCGGTGGCGTCTTCCGGCGCTGGCATTCACGGCAGCTTTTGACGTACCTTTGGACATCGTCCGAGAGTCCGGGCCAGTAGTACATGTTGCGTATCCTGGCTAGCGTCCGGGAAAAACCCAGATGGCCTGAAGTGGGCTCGTCGTGGCATGCCAATAAAATGTCGGCGCGAAGATCGGCCGGAAGTACCAGAAGGTAAGCTCTTTCTTGGCTTCTCGAGTTCTTCTTGTATAAGATACCTTCGCGCAAACAGAAAGAGCCGAGACGTCGAGCGAAGTGTCGTGGTAGAGGCATGGCGTGACCTTCAAGGTTGTCAATCAGCGGTCGGAGGTCCGTGTCAGCCCGCTGCCGGGCTATTATGTCCGATGCATTAAGTATACCGAGGAAACCGCTGTCGTCGTCGATTTCGGGACCGGAAGAGTCGAGTGGTGCACGCGACAGCGTGTCGGCGTCTTCGTGTTTACGGCCCGACTTATATACGATGGTAATGTCGAATTCTTGGAGCCGTAAACTCCAGCGGGCCAATCGTCCAGACGGGTCTCGCAAATTAGCCAGCCAGCATAGGCAGTGGTGGTCGGTTACGACTTTGAATGCGCGGCCGTAAAGGTAAGGGCGAAATTTCATGGTGGCCCATACGACAGCAAGGCATTCCTTCTCTGACGTAGAGTAATTGCGTTCGGCGCGGGAGAGAGTACGGCTAGCATAGGCTATAACTCTCTCAATGCCCTCTTGGTGTTGGACAAGGACAGCTCCAAGACCGATATTGCTGGCGTTGGTGTGGATCTCGGTGTCGGCCTCTTCGTCGAAGTGTGCAAGAACGGGAGATGTCTGAAGGCGTTGGCGGAGCGAAGAGAAAGCCGTCTCTTGGTCTATTGTCCAAACGAAGGAGGTGTTGCTCCTGGTGAGGCGCGTCAACGGCTCTGCAATCTTTGCGAAGTCCGCAATAAACCGTCGGTAATATGCACAGAGACCCAGAAAACGCTGGACAGCTTTCTTGTCAGTCGGAGTAGGAAAATTGGCGACGGCGGCTGTCTTGTCGGGGTCGGGTCGAACTCCGTCGGCGCTCACAACGTGACCGAGGAACCTGAGCTCTGTGTAACCGAAGTGGCACTTCTGGGGCTTCAGCGTAAGGTCAGCGGAATGGAGGGCTCTGAGGACAGTTCGCAGGCGCACGAGATGCTGTTCAAAAGTTTCTGAAAAAACGACAACGTCGTCCAGGTATACAAGACAACTTTGCCACTTGAGGCCGGTGAGGACAGTGTCCATCATCCGTTGAAACGTCGCTGGCGCAGAGCACAAGCCAAAAGGCAGCACTTTGAATTCATAGAGGCCATCTGGTGTAACGAAGGCAGTTTTTTCGCGGTCCCGTTCGTCCACTTCAATTTGCCAATAACCGCTCTTCAGGTCAATGGATGAAAAGTACTTAGCACGCCGTAATCTGTCCAGGGAGTCATCAATGCGGGGCAACGGGTAGACGTCCTTTTTAGTCACATTGTTTAATTTACGGTAGTCCACGCAGAATCGAAGTGTTCCATCCTTCTTTTTAACAAGGACAACAGGCGAAGACCACGGGCTTTGGGAAGGTTGAACTACACCGTCGTCAATCATCTCCTGAACTTGCTTTTGGATTACTTCCCGTTCTTTGGCGGAAACACGATAAGGCTGCTGGCGGATAGGGCGAGCGTCGTCATACGTAATGATCCGGTGTTGCGTTAGGGGCGTTTGACGAACTTTCGACGAAGAAGCGAAACACTGTTTATACTCCAATAGCAAGTGCTCTAAGGCCAGGCGCTTTCCTTCGGGGAGGTTGCAGTTGATGTCGACATTCGGAACAGATTGGTCGTCAGTAGCGCGCGATGATTGGTCGTCAGGGGCCGCTGCCGCGAACGCAAAGCAGACCGGAACATCCACAACCGCTTCAGCGGTAGCGATCGCAGTTCCAGAGAAAAGGTGCCGGTGCTCTGGAGAAAAATTTGTAACAAGGATCGCAGACCGGCCAGCGCGAATTGTTAGTAAGCTTCGAGCGGCGCAGATGCCTTGAGTCAGGAGGAGCGAATGATTAGCCTCGGCGACTGCTTCAGCGTCGTGCAACTCAGCACAGGCGACTTCAATCAAAACACTGCTACGGGGCGGAAGTGTGACGCTGTCGGCGAAAACGCGAAGTGCGGCACTGCGTTGGCAGGAGTTGTCGAGTTCGGCGGCTTGCTCTGTGGAAAACATGACGATTCGGTTGCGCAGATCGATAATTGCTCCATACTCCCGCAGAAAGTCGATGCCGAGGATTAGGTCCCGAGAACACTCGCCCAGGACGATGCAGCTGACGACGAACGTGGACTTGCTGATCTGAACGCGAGCAGTGCACATACCCTTGGGCGTAACCAGATGACCGCCGGCAGTTCGAAGGTGCGCGCCAGGCCAAGGGGTAATCACTTTTTTCAGAATGGTCGCCAGTTGTCCACTTAAGATCGAATAATCGGCCCCGGTATCAACTAATGCGCTTACTCTGCGACCATTGATAAGAACGGGTATTTCTAAAGAAACGCGGTTTTTTAACTCTGGTGATGGCGTCGGCGGGTTTTTGTCGGATTGTAGCGGCGACGACGGGAGGTCTTCAGCACAGCGCCCCCCAGCGACCTCGCCCCCGAAGGTCGCGGGTTTCAGTTTTCCCGACGAGGACTTGGCGATCGGCCCGGTGCCGCTCGCGAGAAGCCGGGAGGTGTCGGGGAAGAGCGCCTCGGTGAGGGTGAGCGCGACTGCCGCTGCGCTCGGGATGGATTGCGCTGGTCCGCAAGGAATTCTTCAATTTCAGGGGGTCGTTCACCTTGACGGGGTCTCGGTGAGTCGGTGCGGAAGCCTTGGATGCCGATGCGTCGGTAATAACAATTTCGATAAAGATGACCTGGCTCTCCGCAGTGAAAACAGAGCGGTCGTCGGTTAGGTGTACGCCAAACGTCGGCCTTTCGGAGGGGTGCTCGACGATCCTCGAAGTACTGCACCGGTTGCACAGAGGGCCGGGGGGCTTGAGGCGTGGCGTGAATTGGTGGCGGCGAAGCGGGAGCCGGACGCCTTGCAACTTCGGCGTACGTCGGACGGTGGTAGTCCCCAGGCAGAGGTGGTACGTCGACCACAGGAACAGGGCCCCGGAACGCCTGTTGCACCTCCTCTCGTACAAGAGCGGAGATGGAACCGAGCGCAGGCTGCGACGGGCTACAAAATTTGTGAAGCTCCTCACGCACGATTGTGCGAATAAGTTCCCGCAAATCATCAGGATGCTGTCCGATGGTGGCAAACGATGATGTGACTGCAGCAGCATGCACGGGCCGGTCGTAACTGGCGCAACGCTGTTGCAGGACCTTCTCCATCGTTGTGGCTTCCGAAAGAAATGCAGCAACTGTAGATGGTGGGCTGCGCACGAGGCCTGCGAACAGCTGCTCTTTGACGCCTCTCATTAAGTGCCGAAGTTTCTTCTCTTCAGGCATGGCAGGATCAGCTCTCCTGAAGAGCCGCGTCATGTCCTCGACGTACATTTGTACGCTTTCGTTCGGTAGCTGGACGCGGGACTGGATTGCCCGCTCCGCTCTTTCGCGGCGATCCGCGCTGGTGTAGGCCTCCAGCAGGCGACGGCGAAACTCTCGCCAGGAAGTTAGAACTTCCTCACGGTTCTCAAACCACGTGCGGGCGCCATCCTCTAGGCTAAAGTAGACGTTTCTTAGTTTCGCGGCGTCGTCCCACTGGTTATAACCAGCCACACGCTCGAAGTGAAGGAACCAGTCCTCCACGTCTTCGAAAAGGTCCCCGTGGAAGGCCTTGGGAACCCGCGGGGTCTGCAAGGTATAGTGGGCAGGTGTAGCACCGGCAGCTTGCGTGAGAATACCGGTGGCTGGCATCATGACTGTCGCGAGTGGTCCAAGCTCCGGTGAAAGTCCCTGCAGCCTCCGGCTGAAGCGGTGTACCGGGGTGTCAATCGGCGCAGGGCTGGCGGCACGGCTCCCTGGAGGGGTTTCTTGCATGGGATACTCGTACCCAGCAGGCTCCACCAAATTGTCACGGAGTTCTCACGGAGAGACGCTTCAACAGCTGGAGTCGGCAAGAGGAGACGGTAATGGCGGCCGATCCACGATAGCACGATCGCAACCTCATCGTCTTCGCGGACAGCTTGCGCCACCTGGCAACACTAGGTGGCAATATCTTGGTGTTATTTTTGACAACAACCATAACTGGAAGAATCAAGTGAACAGCGTTTGTTATAAAGCTGCGTTTGGCTGCTACGACCTTATTCAGGCTCGACAATACTTTCCTCGGAACATATTACGCAGCTTGTACTTGTCATTCGTTCATTGTTACTTGAGTTATTGCAGCGAATCATGGGGGACATATACTCAACTTATCTCACACCTGTGCTACGCTTGCAGAAGCGAGCACTGAGGACTATAACATTTTCTTCACTGCATCATCCAAGCAACAATCTGTTTGAAGAAATTCGAGTACAAAAATGTTTCGCTCTACGCGACTACAAAATCTCCATTCTGGTAAATTGCATACTAGCAACTTACTCTCCCCTCCCGATGAGCTTAATCATTTTGCCTAGCCACACAAAACATGCTGCCGACAGTAATTTTAATATTCCGATTCATCACAACACATACGGTGAGAGATTGAGTTCATTGGGACGAAAGTATGGAATACATTGCCACTAGAAATAAAGCTTGCCAGAAATTTTAAACTGTCTAATAAAGAGGGCACGGCACCTGGACAATCGGCAACATGTCTAAGCCTCCGATCCTGCTGTTACAGGTCCTGCCGTGGATTGTTGCCGCAAGCATTTCCACCTGTGGAACGGATGAAACACCATTTTTCTACGTGACCCATCACGACAGCGATATCAGCGATAACCTGTTCAAGGGGCGTCTTCCGTCGATGACAGTGACGTCACCAGTGGCTAGCCTACAAAAGGAACTGCGCGACGCCGGAGCATTCAGAGGGCACGGCACCTGGACAATCGGCAACATGTCTAAGCCTCCGATCCTGCTGTTACAGGTCCTGCCGTGGATTGTTGTCGCAAGCATTTCCACCTGTGGAACGGATGAAACACCATTTTTCTACGCGACCCATCACGAAAGCGATATCAGCGATAACCTGTTCAAGGGGCGTCTTCCGTCGATGACAGTGACGTCACCAGTGGCTAGCCTACAAAAGGAACTGCGCGACGCCGGAGCATTCAGAGGGCACGGCACCTGGACAATCGGCAACATGTCTAAGCCTCCGATCCTGCTGTTACAGGTCCTGCCGTGGATTGTTGCCGCAAGCATTTCCACCTGTGGAACGGATGAAACACTATTTTTCTACGCGACCCATCATGACAGCGATATCAGCGATAACCTGTTCAAGGGGCGTCTTCCGTCGATGACAGTGACGTCACCAGTGGCTAGCCTACAAAAGGAACTGCGCGACGCCGGAGCATTCAGAGGGCACGGCACCTGGACAATCGGCAACATGTCTAAGCCTCCGATCCTGCTGTTACAGGTTCGTTATTTGACTAATATTGGAAGTGTTAGGAGTGACAACCGCTTTATGTTAGTTCTGCCGTGCCCTGGAAGATTGTTGACTGCTTTGACTGTTTTGAGTGACACTTGGTCTATGTTATTGTCTTTGTCGGTTTCTGGTGATATTGAGGAAAACCCGGGGCCAAAGGCTGCTGAAATGTTGCAGTTAATTATAGAAAACCAGGCCACGTCAGATGCTAAAATAGATAAACTGAGAACAGAAATGACCGAACTTAATGCAAAATGCGATAGGATGACTGGATTTCTTGATATTATCGAAGAAATGAACAAACGAATGCAAACTTTAGAGACCCTTGTTCGTCAGCAGGCAGATAAGTTGACTGAATACGAGAACATTAGAAGAAGTAATAACCTTTTGGTTTTTGGTGTCAAAGAAGCAAAAGACGAATCAGATTCCGATCTGAGGAAGCTGTGGTTCAGAAGATATTTAATGAAAAATTGGGCGTTCAGGCGAAAACTATAGACAGAATTTATCGTATAGGCAAGAAAAAAACTGGTAGCCATAGACCTGTCATTATGCACTTTTTCGACTCTAGAGAAAGAGAGTTGGTATTTAAGAATTGCGGGAAGTTGAAAGGCGGCCCGATAAGTGTAAGCCCAGACTATGCGAAGGAAACAGTAGCAGTACGAAAAAAACTGTGGCAAAGTAGTAAAGCAGAAAGAGATAACGGAACAAAGGTCAAACTGATACATGATAAACTTAAGATTAACAACACCATTTACGCATGGGATTATGAACGACAAAAGCGTTGTCTGTACCGAACCCACCAAGATAAGATAGGACGACCCAAAGTTAACGATGAGTCTGCTGGTCATAGTTCGCTATCCCCGACCAAATCAACTGCAGATTCTGATGATCATAGCGATTGCTCGCAAATATAGCTCAGAATTATTCTGTTAAACGCCCGCAGTGTAGCAAACAAAACAACTGATTTAGAACATTTGCTAATTTTCGAGAACCCTGACTTATTGTTAATAATCGAGACCTGGTTACATGAGGGAATTAGTAACGATAGCATCTTCCCACCAGGCTACCATGTTTTTAGATGGGATATAAATTCTAAAGGAGGGGGGGTGGCTATTGTTGTGAAAAGCACAGTATCTGCAGTCGCTCTTAACTGCAGCCTTTCTGAAATGGTGTGGTGCAAGGTTTCTTGTGGGAACCTTGTACATTTAGTAGGTGTTGTGTACAGGCCGCCTTCTACATCTCCTGAATTTTTGGATGAATTGCTTTTGTTCCTTAACTCTCATGTAAATAAGAACACCAGACTGATAATGGCTGGCGACTTTAATTTGCCACATATTAATTGGGAAACTTTGTCAACAGGTAATGTAGAAATAAGCAGTGCGAATAAAGTAATGGAAATTATGTTTACTCATAACCTTAAGCAAATAGTAAAGGATTTTACAAGGGTTACATCGGGGTCCCAGTCATTGTTGGACTTGGTTTTCTTATCCCCTAAAGTGGCAGACCACACTATATCTGTCAAGCCGGGATTATCTGACCACAAGATGATCTGTTTGAATGTGCGGTTGAACACACAAGTTCGCAAAAAATCGCATGTTTTAATACAGGTCAAAGATTACAGCCGGGCAGACGATACGTCTATCTTAGACGTCTTAGAAGAAAACTTCAATCAGTTTGCAACTGCATCACACCATGAAAGTGTCGAGGAATTGTGGCAACGTTTTAAGGGCACACTAAAATATTGCATTGATAGGTTTGTTCCCACTCGCTCAAAGAAATCGAAGCAGCTCAATCCTTGGATCACTAGAGAGATCATTCAGTTAAAGCGCAAGGTAAAAAGGCTACGAAAGCAAAAAAATAGAGCGACAGAACTTTCAAACATCAAAAAAAAGCTCAAAACAGTGTTATTAGGTTCGAAAAAAACTTACTTCAATACAACACTGACTAATTTTCTCACAAGCTCACCACAAAAGTTCTGGCGATATTTTTCAGCGAAAAAGAACGCAATCACACAGGTAATGGATGGGGACGATGAGGTGACTGATAAAAACGATATTGCAAATCTGTTTAATGATTTCTTCCAGTCGGTCTTTAGTAGGGATGACAATGATATTGAGAGTGATCATACAACAATTTACCCGTTGCCATACTCAATGCACGAGATTCGCATCAATAGGGAGGGCATCTGTGAGCAGCTGCTGTCTCTGGACCCGAAGAAATCGAGCGGTCCCGATGAAATACCGACGGAATTCCTTAAACGGTATGCTGAGTGGTTATCATATTATTTGCAAATTTTATTTGAAAAGTCATTGCGGTATCATTCTTTACCTCGTGACTGGCGCAGCGCAATAGTAGTTCCGGTATTTACAGGCGGTAATCGACTTCTTGTAAAAAAACTACAGGCCAGTTTCACTCACTTCCGTATGTTGCAAGGTTTTTGAACACTTAATAGCTAAACACATCCTTCATTTTTTGGAAATAAATGACCTATTGTGTCCATTTCAGCATGGTTTTCGGACCGGCCTTTCGACAGTAACGCAGTTAATTGAAACAGTGAACGACTTTTGCAAGGCTATAGATGAACGTCAGCAGGTAGATGTGGTCTGTGTAGACTTCTCGAAGGCTTTCGATAAAGTCCCGCATGATAAGCTTCTTTTTAAACTACGCAGATTAGGAATCGCTGAAAATATAGTACTATGGATTCGGCCTATCTAAGTAACCGCTGTCAAGTCGTCAAAATAGAAAGTGCAGTATCAGATAGGCGTGAAGTTCTGTCGGGGGTGCCACAGGGCTCCGTTTTAGGTCCGCTTTTGTTTTTATTGTATATAAATGATATTTCTGCTATCGTCGAATCGCCTGTCAGAATGAAACTTTTTGCCAATGATTGTTTAATTTACTCTCCTGTGGCTTCCCCGGCAGATCAGATGAACATAAATAGGTGTCTTCAGTCGTTAAACTCGTGGTGCCTGAAATGGGGTATGGAAATAATCTACCAAAAATCTAATTACATGCAAGTAACAAGGAAGCAGAATGTTATGATGTTACGATACAATATCGGTGAAAATTCCTTAGATCAAGTAAAGTGTCTCAAGTACTTGGGAGTGACATTAACAAATAATCTTGACTGGCGCACCCATATTGAAAATGTCTATTTAAAAGCCTACCAGAAGGTCTGTTTCCTGAGGAGGAAGTTGCCGAATGCGACTAGAGAAATTAAATTGATTGCGTACAAGACGTTCGTGCGGCCAATCATAGAGTACGCAAGTGCAGTGTGGAGTCCTCATCAAAAGGGTTTAAAACGGCAACTGGAAAGATTGCAAAGGATGTCAGCACGTTTTATATGCTCTAAATACCGCCGCACTGATTCAGTCACAGCTATGCTAAAAGAGTGTCAGTTAGAATCACTAGAAGTAAGAAGAAGAAAGCAGAAATTGAAACTTTTTTTCTGATAATGAATGATAAAGTCAAAGTTAAAAAACATCACTATGTTACACCTCCCCTGAAGCGTTGCCCTCGGAAAAATCACAGTAAGGTATTACAACCTATTATTACACGTACTGATGTCTATCGCTACTCCTTTTTTCCCGATGCTGTAGAAATTTGGAATCAAGTACCAAGTGACGTTGTGGACCAAACAGATGTAGAAAAATTTGTGATAGGTGTGAGCGCGTTCCTGGAAGATTGCTGTGCAAATCTGTAATTCTGTGCATTTGAGTGTTTCTTTTTTTTTAGCGAAGAGAATTGCACTTGTGTCTGTATATGTTTCCCTCCCTGTAATGACCCTCATGCAGAGGGTTAACAGTATGAATAAATAAATAAAAAATATTTCTTGCATAATCAAGTAATGATGTGATTTCGCTTTTGTGTTTCTGTGTTTGCATTTTTCTGAATTCGCTGCGTATAGTCTGTTGAAATGCTGGTGTGTAGCTTCTTTATACGTTTGCCCAAATGCCTTGCTTTGCATCCGATCGCACACTGGATGCTTTTGCTGTCTCATTTCGCCATTTTAATTTTTTTCTTTTTCACTTTACATGTTTATGTGGTTGCCTAAATGTCTTGTTTTGTATTGGACCGGACACTAGCTATGTAGGCTATCGGTGTAATGATTTTGTACAAATTTTTCTTGAACTGTGAAATACAGCTTCCTTTGATTGATTGATTGATTGATATCTATGACATTCTTGATTATCGAACAACGTTCTTATGGGTGCTTAGAGCGCCCATGGTGGCTGAGACGTCTCGAGAAAACTCCATGCCAACTCCCATCGGCGGGGCGCCAGATTTTCCTCTAGTTAATGGTAAGAAATTCTATGCCCTTACCAGCCGTGGTAGCTATGTTCCGAAGAAGGCAAAATGCTCTACTGAGATTACTGTTGACATTAAAGGATACCCAACGGTTGAAATGAATCCGAAGCCTTTTTTTCTAAAACGTGCGTAGGATTGGTACGTAGATACACGTTAACCAACTTGACTACCACGAGAACGCGGCGCTGCGCACACCTTTTCTCCTCTTTAATGTGACATTATGCGTCTTGGTATTGACACCTACACGTTTCGATGTATCTCCATTTCGTCGATGTCGCCACCTCTATATACATTCGGGGAAAATCTAGACACCAGCTAGATGACCCGGAGAGATGTCTCGTTTTATGCAGGCAGACGAGTTTGGGTCCGCAAATGCAGCCATACCAGAATCACACAAAACTCAATGTAAAGACATAAGAAGAATGCAATGCTATCGCGTTGGTACACATAATGCAATCAGGTTTCCCTGCCATCTTTTAAACGCGAAGTAAGCGTCCCATTTCTGAAAATAGGGTCGGGCATGAGTAATGCTCTAGCCTTGCTCTAATGCAACAGCTGCAAAGCGCATTGTAAAGCACAAGAGACTAGTTCCAGGTTGCTCAAAGTTGATAGATATTATGAGGTTTCTTTGTTTGTTGCGTAAAAAGGAGGTCAGTTGAATTACCAATAGCGTCAGCAACCACGGATGTAATAAGAAACGCGCATCGAATGGTCATGTTCTGTCTTTGAGGACTGGGAAAAATATTAAAAAATTTCATACAATTGTGTTTCTTGTGGTATGGTTTCCGCTTCACCTAGCACTTATATCGAGAGCTGAATTTGGGCGGTAACTCCACATTTATTTAGTCCCATAATAAACAAGAAGATATGCCGGCGGCACCCATGCTCTGTCATATTCAGGCGAAGAGAACAATTACAATACAAGGTTATACCACAAAGAGTTTTGCCACAATTTATTCACTGCATTAAAAATTGCGTTAACGGCGCTTTTAGAGAGAAAAAAAATATACTTATTGATGCATCCAATCAATCACGCACGTAGTACATTTGGAGCCTATCAACACTGAGACGTCGATTTAGCTTGTGTATCTTCTGTAAAGGGTACTTTGTTCTATGCTTTGTTGTTCAGAGGCAAAACGCGCTTGTTGTGTGCTGCCTTGAGTTGGCGTGGACAAGTGCATCGTCCAGAGCACTGTATTCAACTCATAACACTACAAAATCATCACTTCCCATCTGCACCTTGCCTCATATTTTCTTCCCTTTTCCCCAAAAGTGCCGTGCCTTACTAGGACACCGTTTCCTTCTGCCGATCCCTCCATAGTTACAGACACCCAAGTTTGTCTCTCTCAGCGCAGGGTGACACTAGAGTCAGATCACTTAAAGTAGATACTTTACATAGTTCCTGTGAATGAAGCAGACTATCCAGATAACGTACTCCCGGCCTCGCGAAATATGCACACGCACATTCTTGCTGCACTGAGTCTTGACCGCACGTGCCGCATACGGAGTGCAGGAGACAGTCATATTTGATTTCTTGTGTCCAGTTTTGTTAGACCAATTGAAAAAAAAATATAATAACACATCAGAATAATAATTTTATGATACTATTTATTCAAATGCCGTCTACGCCAGTTATATTAGGCCGTCTGAAAAAATATACGAAAACAGTACAGGTGGCAGCATACTAACTCTCGCAGTGTAAGTAACTACCGCATTATCTCATTCTGAAAAAGGCGAATGATAAGCTAGCAATGCTTCAAAAAATGCAGGTCTTTGAATTTTGTCCTCAAAGAAATTCGCTATCGTTCCTTGTCTTTGTTAACAATTATACAGATTAGAAACAAGAAAATCATTTACCGGACTGATGTTTATGTTCATACTTCGCACTGGCCAGTTCAGTATAAATGGAGTCGTTCATTTGTTGAAGTGAAGCTCAGTTACCTGTACAGACTCATCCACGCAACTTCCCTACTGTACCTGACCTGCACTGAGATCTTCAAGAACTCGTACTATTTAGTGTAGTGTGGTACGTTTTTCCAATAGATACCTTTTTTCGTCTATGACTTAGTATTTTGTTCGGAACGTATGACATTCGCACTTTCTTCAATTTGTTTTTCCTCAGTTTCATGTACCTGCAATGAAAATTTTCTCCTTTTTAGAAACGAATGATTTGTTTCATCTGATAATGCATTGCATTACATTTCATTTTTTCTATACATTCCTTCCTCATATAGCCTTAAATGATTTCAGCATAGGGTGAATAATAAATAGAAAAAAGAAAGCATGCTTATCAACAACGCTTCTTAGAGATACCATTCTATTCTTCCTTTTTCTATCCTGTGCAGTTTCAGCTTTTCAACTGCACATGCACGCTTTAAACAACCCACACCCTAGCAATAATTCAGTTACTTGTCCTCAGCGGCATCTGAAATGCTTTATCTAAAATTCTCGTTCCCATTCGTGGAACACTAATGGAATCGGAGAGCATTTTTTTACTTGTGATCCACAACGACAGAGCTACGGCAAACCAGCGGTATTGCGTCTGATGCATGTCGAAGGAAACAATTCTTCTCTTAATGGAGTGAGCCCTACAAAACAGAAACCTGCTCGGCTTTCCGGTTCTCGAGGCTTAAAACATCTGCGGTAGGAGCCGCCTCTTTCTTAGTGTTGATAAATATGCCTACGACCTCTGAGCACACATGTCGTCAATATTTTTCAATAATATTCCGACCGCGGTGCACTCTAATACCTCACCGTTGGGCTCTCGCTTAAGTTTTCTTCTTCGTTGTTTTATGGTGCTCTTCTCTTTCGCGTGGTTGTGATGCGCTAAATATACGTTTTTCTGCGTCGCCGGCTTCTTTCAAATTGCAAATCTTTTCCATTCGTGCTTCTTGCCACGGCTAATGAGAACAGGCACCACCGCGTAGTTGTATCGTTTTTGACTGAGCAAAGAGGAACAGCTATCAGAGCTCGTCATCAGCACGGTTGCCAAGCTTTTAGCCCAAGCATTACATCTTGCGTATATTCATTTGGACAAAAGTTAGAGTGCACGATCCGCAGCTGATTCTTAGACAGTGTTTAAACGTGAGCTCAAGTATAGGTGTTAGTAGCATCTGTGCCGCTAAATAAAGTTTGCTTTCAGAAATGAAGCCTTCGGTGATCGAGATTCTGCAATCACCTGCATTTCTGTAAGAAAAATGGGCTAACAAAGCAGTCGTGTCCAATGTTCCCGTCGGGCGGACAACGTTCCGGAGATATTAAAAAAAAAAAGGTCAGCGCGTAACTATCTGCTTTAGGCTCGCTGTTATCGGGTTCTTCGAATCCATAACCGCGCGGTTTGAAAAGTAGTTTTTTTCTCAGTTCAAAACTCGTGCGTGAAACACGCTCAGAAGCTCAACCCTCCCGCAGCGCAGCGCGGAATCTCGCGAATGGGACAAAGGCATTACGACGGCCGTTGCAAGGCACGTAGCCGCACTCAACACGCTTGCGTATGAATCACGTTGATAGAAATAACTAAGTCTGCGATTGGCTCCTGGAGTTACCCGTAACCGGCTGTGGCGAAATGAAATCATAACGCAACGGGGTGTGTATTGAAAGGGGGAGGATAGCACGTGTGGGAGACCCGCACGTAGCCCTGCTTTTTACGCTTCATAAACTGAGGAGAAGTGTGAGCCGGAATTGATGAGGGGTGCTACGTGGGCCGTTTGCAGTGATGTTGTGCATTGTTCGCCAACCTCCATCGTTGCGGAGATCAAATTGTTTCCAGAAAACAGAGGTAAAATGGCGTAAGCCTGTCGAAAAGAGATGCCCGCAGAAGCGCCCGTTTTGTGCGCAGTGAAAGCGAAGCGCTCTTTCTCCACAGATGATATAAGCGAGATGAGTGCTATCCGGTTACGCTTTTCACAGGAGCGTGGCAGGCAGCCACCCGACGCCCGGCAAAGCGAGTGGGCGTTATCTACCGCATGAATGCTCGCGGTTTTTCTGTTGCAACAAACGCCGCCCGCGCCTGCCTCACCATTGTTGCCTGGTGTATTGAAAACTGGCGGTAGAGAGGAGAAAAGGAAAGGGAGAAGCTGCTTTGAAAGCGCAATCGTGCCTTGTATTCAGGTAGCGTATGTGCTAGAGCCTTTCACAAGCTCTGTTGTTTGTTGGGCCGAACGGTATCTCGCCCTGGTTTGATTCTTTGTTACTTTCTTTCGAGACCCTTTTGAGCTGGCCCTGCGATAACATGGCCCAGCTGTGCACCGCACGGTCTTTCAGCATGTGCTTTTTTTTTTCATAGGGCGTTATGCAAGCGGCATAAAGTCCCGGTCGCGTCCACAGGTATGACGGAAGGCCAGAGCTGGCCTCTGATTTAACCGAGTGCAATCAAATGACTGTACGTGATCGCTTGACTTGGGCTAGCACTCGCGTTCATTGACATTGGACGCTGGGGAAGGAAATAGCCTCGAAAGAAAGAAAGAAAGAAAGGAAGAAAAGAGAGAGATTGAAATAAATAAAGACAGAAAGAAAGAGAAAGAGAGAGAGAGAAAGAAAGAGAGAAAGAAAGGAAGAGAGCGAAAGAAAGAAAGAAAGAAAGAAAGAAAGAAAGAAAGAAAGAAAGAAAGAAAGAAAGAAGGAAGGAAAGAATGAAAGAAAGAAAGAAAAGAAGCAAGCAAACAAGCAAGCAAGCCTTTCCCTTCAGGGAAGCAGCCTTCGAGAGAATGATGTCGCCGCATGCGTTATTGATCTAAACAGTCAAGCCAAACTTGAGTCGAAATTTGCAATCATTGTTTTTGTTTTTTTAGATCAAAGCGATCTCTGAACATCCCGCTACACGACCATTGACTTGTTCCTTTCGGATTTTCTTTTGATACTCGTATTTTGCATCTTAGCACCCCTTTTTATCCCCCTTATAGCATGAGTGCAAGAGTGATTTCTACTTACATAGCATTTCTTCGCGCCATGAAAGACCCGCCTCCGCGCAAAGCTTCAAGCTCAATGGCACGTGTACGATTTTAATGCCTATGGCTTCTCCCAAAGAATGCGAGTACGTGAACGAAGCTGTGTCGCAAACCGTTACGAATTCGAGGCGAAGCCATTAGGGCCGAAGCAAAGTGGAAGGGCCTGTTCACATTGCGTAATAGCAAATAGCGAGGTAGGCGCATTCGTTGCGTCGCGACAAAGAGGGGCTTTGGTGATAATAAATATTTTTCAGTGCTGTTAGCTTGGGCTCATTTTTTTTTCATAGCTGCACTGCAAGTTGAAAAGGCAGTTTATACCACAATCCTTAAAAATATATATATCTTGACGGTATTTCATGTTGTTCTTATACTTGTACCTATAACGGTCCGCGTGAGCGCATTGCAGTTATCGATGTAACAGCTCTGTTTATAAAATCTAGCTCGCGTTTAAAAACAATTACTGCAAGTTTAATTTCGGCATCGCCCAGTAGAGCTCTTTACCCGCATGTTGGCGACTACGAGAACGAACTTCAATATAGACAACCTTAACACCATTCAACTACGGCGCCATATTGTGTACCGGCGATTTTCTTATGCATAGATTCCGATTTCCTGGTCTTTATTACGTTGTTATTAATAGCTTACGTCGCGACTGTACCTTTCGCATTTTCCAACCCATCAGTTTGAAGCACTCAAGGCACTACGAGCAAACGCTGCATGTGTGCTGTACATGAAAACCACTTTAATTTATTGCAGGCCCCGCATGCTGCCTTAGACACTGCCCTTTTGCTTGCAAAACAATGTTTTTTCTGTTTTGGTGACATGATGGCCGGTCAGAAAACCAGTGTTTACACGCGTATTACTTTGTTATTTTGGACTAGTGAGATATCCACACTGTGCAAAAGAAGCATACACTTTGCTTCCATTTTCATCTCTAAACGAGGTTTGTTTCAGAAGCCTGCTCCCCATCGAAGATAAGGACTGTAAAAATTGGCTGCTTCATTTTATTTACAGCAGTGGCAGCTCAAGAACGGGCGCCGTTCATACGCATTTGAGAAGTTTCTCGCGTTGAGACCTCGTCGCTGAAGACAAAACAGTAGATGACTACTTCAAATGAAGGAAAAACCACGGTGGCAAAAGTAAACCTTGCGCGAGGACCTCATGCTCGCATATGTACCGAACCGGCTAGCAGGGAACGAGGCAGGTACATCGGCGATTACTGAAATGAACTTTGTAGCTGAAGTACAACATCCAAAGATGTTATTCTATTTTCCTCCTTCGGTTGTTTTAACGCGACAGCCCTAAGTCTACCGTTCTTCACAAAAGCCGGCGTCGTCCTCGTCGGCGTTGTCAGCGAAAAATTAGCCGGGGAAGGGTGGCCCACGTGACCACTCTACTACTACATGTCAGTGAGCCACCTAGGTCACATGACCTTCTGACGTCATCACAACCTGCCCACAGTGGCAGGTGGCAGTACAGTTAATGATTGCTCGCGAGACGTTGATGGGGGAGAGCAACCTGGGTTTCACAAGCCCCATTGGCGGCAGCATCTGCCAGCGCAAGGAAGTGGCGCATCGCTTAACCGCAGCACCACAGGGCCAGGAGCGGTATGAGGACTACAGCATTCTACGATTTTAAAGTAGAGAATGAACAATTCTTCATATGCTGTTCGGGCATTAACCCATTAAAGCTATCACGTCATATCATTAAGGTGGAGTTTAGTGTTCCTCCAGTTTTTTTTCTTTGTTAGGATTCACGAACTACACTCCGAAAGGGAGTCAAACTCGCAATGCTTGTGTAAATACAAGTTCTATTCAGGAAATATGTCTCCATTTGCTCGTCAGAACTATTTGACTCCCTGCTGGTCGACTGAAAACAACACAGATTTACAAGCAATCTTTACTATACGCACTTTTTTGGATCCGATAGCTTTCTTTATGTTTTTACAGTGACACTGGAGTGAGCTGAGAGGGAAACTGGCGCAAGTTATTGTTTTCAGCCGCAGTAAATGGCAGGTATTGAAGTGAAGGCAATGACTGAGTGCTGTCGGGGTGTTTGAAATTAAACGAGGACTCCTAGTCCAGCATTGTAGACTGTTTTATGACGCCAGAGAGAAGAAATGATACTTTCGGGGAAACAACTCGATAACTTATTCACGTTGCGCTTGAACATTAAAAACAATACGAATGCAGAGTGGAACACAGACAAGCGCTGAATATCAATTTTATTTATTGAGGCATGGTACAAACATAAATGCGGCGGAATGCAAAAACCAAACAATATTTGAAAACCCCGCCCAAAATAATCGGGATATGATGACTGGGAGTTATGATTGCGCACTTCTTTGTTCGAGAAAGCTACATATAAATCTCTAATGCAGCTGGCACCGTTATTCTGAATGTGAAAAGTCTACACAATTTCGCAGGTAAGGATGTGCTTTTTCTCAAAAGTAATGCAACTTATTTAAGCCCAAGTGTCATTCCATGCCCGTATAGAACCACTGCCTCTATTGTTTCCTCCAGTTTTTAATGAGACGATTGTTGATTTTCACTCATCTGGGCTGTTTATCGAAGCAATTGAAATGACATGTTCAGGATAGCCGTTTGCGCGTGTTCTGTGCCGAAACGCACTCACTAGTCTTTTTATAAGTCGGTTTTTGAGAGGAAATTTCAAAGACAAGACTGCTATGCCTCTCTTGAAGAGCTTATTTTGATCTGACGAGAAGCTTAACAATTGTTTGGCTGATCTCGAATGACAACACATGCATTTTTTATAGGCACAATACCCAATCTAAAAACTGAAGTTGGTTTTACTGAGAACCTCTGTTCTAAAGTAAAAACCATGACAATGTTTTCTTAACAGCTTCAAAACCGCACCAAGGTTTTCGGGAAGCTATCCGCACAAGTAATACCCAGGTGGTAAACCACGTATCGAAATATGAGGAGTACTAACCCATCCGAAACCTTGTACATGGCCATGTCAACATGGCTTATTAAACATTAGCCAAAACAGGTGCTACTCTGGACACGATGGCAACACCGGATGTCTGAATGCACAAATTTTATTCCCACACAACGATAGTTGACGTTTCTACGTGTACCGTCTCTTAAAAAGAATCAGTTGATTGTAAGCGGTTCCCTGTGTTCCTGTCTGCGTCCAGTCTGTCTTTGCAGAGTGGGTATTACTCAGCATTTACTTGAGGAACAACAGAAACACGAATATAGCCGGGACACAGAACACTCAAAAATAGAGCAAAGAAAGTAGCCGAAAAAGACAGCCAGACGTTCTTTGCATGCATACATTCTCCCCCATCCTAAAGGAGATAGATCAATGTTCCAAGGTCCTAGTAGCCTTTTCCGCACCGTGCCATAGTTTTTAGTCATCACAGACTTAAGCTATGCATGCAGACGAAGCACCATACCAGGTGTGTAGATTGCAATGCAGAACTGGTTTACGAGCTTCTACTATCTTGCAGGAAAATGTACGTGGGACAAACAATGCGTAGACTGAATTAGAGATTATGGAAACAAAAATGATATGATTGGTTTCAATGACCACAACCTGCCGCTTCAGTCCTATAAATGCACAGAGAGAAGCAAGAAATAGTGCTGGCCTACGTTCGATAAGTGCAGAACTTACAGAAAAAGCAAGGGTCGTGCTTCGACAGTAATCACTGACGCACAAAATATCCTCAAAATGGGCCACCTCTGCGCCAGCTCCCCTTCCCATGCGTTACCTGGGAAGGAAGTTACTTGCGTGGTAAGGCAGGCAAATGTCTAAAAGTGTCAGTTTTAATTCTTGCTTGCACATTGTACCTGTTTCTTGCATTTGTCGCACAGCAAGCGATGTATATAATGATGAAAAATTCTGCGATGAAAGTAGTTGAAAGTCAGCACCGTGTGTATGATGAACCAACTAGCCTGTAACTCTATTGCTTCTTATTAGGTCGCAGTTGTTGCTATAGGCGGTGAGCTGGAAGCTGGCCTGTTGGGTGACCTGTTGGCTTCATTGGGTAAAAGGGGTTTCTATTTCGTATCCTGTATAAGACATTTTTATTGCCTTTTAATGCAAACTAATATTTTTAATGTATAATTTACAGCGTTCAACCCTGGTGTTATGTGATGTTGCCTCCCCTCCTGAAGAACTGAAGCACGAGGGAAGCCAGTGGTTGGAGCGCACCTCAGCTCCCGCATCTTAGTTTCAAGTTGATAAATTAATTTAAATTCTTTATTACTTTTCATCCCTAAACTATTCAGCATATAGCTTGAATCAAAGCCGAGCTCAGTCGTCGGGTACAAGACGTCGATGGTTTTAGTTACTGCCGTTTCCTGCTTCGAGCAATATTCCATCGACCAGCACGCCGAAGCAGTGGTCTTTCATAAATCACTGATTGCGGATAATCGCTCTCAAGGGCGAGGCTTAGCGCCGACGAAGCCCAATTCTGCTCCTTAGCCAACAGATGTAGCTCAATCTTTTTTGCGCGTGGTCTTATCCTTCGCGCCAACATGTCCGCTTGGGAGTGAGATTTCTTCCCGGAGACTCCGACTGCTCGAAGCTCTGCGGATCCTCGACGCGACACTCTTATCTTGCCCTGTCACTCCTTCGGAGCTAGGCGCTGAGTCCATCTTGCGATTGCCATCCAGCAACGAACGAGGCGGCCTAATTGTCACCTGATGTGTCTCACTCAAGCAGGCAGGAGCCCTGCTGTGTCTGTTTAAAGGCTGGAGGGAACGAGCAGGGCATAGCTGGTTGTCCTGTGTAGAAACGAGAGGACAGGCCACATGAAGTTTCATTTGTGACAACGCAATCAATGTTCCTAGATACCATACGTGCTCATCATCACTGGTGAATGCGTGCACTGCTTTAAGAATGGACTTAAGCATTCAGTGCAATATACGAGGAAGAGTTTCATACGTAGATGGGCGCAACGCGTTGCTTATCTGCGGTAATCAGTCACAGCGTTACTTGTATTTTTTTGTATTTCAACAAGCTGCAACGAGATTAGTATATTGCATTTCTAAAGCTCAACATAATTGGTCGTCTTGGGGAAATCAAAAAAAGGTGAACCGTCTTAATTTTGACGCTGAAAATTGACGTTATCGGGGTTCTCTTACGCCAGACCTTATTTCAGGTCCAGACAAGAGGATATTCATGTAGAAATTGGGTATATAAGACCTGTCCGGCGTCTTCACAAGAGAAAATATTTATTTACAAACAGAGCAGTTTCCCACGCATTCTTCGCAAAAAGTTTCTGTACCAACAGGAACGCAGTAAGGCACCGCCTGGTGACCGGGACAATGAAGTTTCACTGCAACACATAGTGGTTTTGGGACACCACGTGTAATTCGTTGTCTTGCAGAAGCCCCAAAGAAGCTCACAATAAAGGTGCGGCATGCCCTGGATGTTAAAGAACGGCGCTTCACAAAGACCCTTCGGCAAGAATTTTTTAATGAATTTTTTTGAAGGGCTCTCTTTAGTCAAAGTGAGAATGTAAGCGTGTTCGCGCCTTTCCCTCTGCTCTCGTAATTCCATGCGCGCGAAAAAGTCGGCGCTCCTCCACCGGCTGTCGACACGCGCGAGAATTCCTGGTGGGCGGATCTTCCTATTCCACCAGAGCGAAGTGGCTGACTGGCCGCAGTGACGGCGCCGTGTGATGTTTCAAAGAATCTGACCAATAACCGTCTTTTAACAGCGACACGCAGGAGTGCGAAACGGAGGACAGGACGAGTATTAAAGGTCACCGGAAAGAGCTCGCCAAATTTCGCGCGCGATGGTGGGTTTTCTGCTGCAAGTAGAAGTGTATAATTTTTCTCAGGTATCCATGACAACAAGATGTAGGGACTGAGCGAATTTATGTGCTCTCCTCAGATGTTGTTCCAGAGGCCCTTTAAGGCAAGAGCACTTGCGCTCTGATGACATGGTTGAGTGACTGCAACACTCAGCTTGCATTAGAGCTAGGCGAAAAATTCGTTGGAGGCACTTAGATATCTCTTAACTGCGGGAAGGCGAAAACATTTTGCGACTCATTGCACTGATTTGAATTTGCCGCGCTTGAATGGATTTCACGACATGGAAAAGCAGCTGGCGCGAGCGTGGCGCCACGTGACCTAGGTGGCGATGTAGTGGACGGACGGTCACCATCCAAGGTCACGTGACCTAGGCGGCAATGTAACGAACGGACGGTCACCGCGAGAACGAGCCATTAAAGGCAATCGCCTTAAGAATCAGGTGCGCGTCTGTCATCGTATAAACGGCAGTTTTATATTCCTCCCGACATAAGAGCACAGAGGCAGCATGATTGAAGCGCACAGGCAAGCAGTCTCAGCGCCATCTGTTGTGCTCACGTCGCTTTATGAAAGAGTGAAAGCGCAGCGGGGAGATGAATTCCAAGCTTGTACAAGATACTCGCGACACGCACCCTTAAACACGTGTTAATCGTTATTAACGATAACAACACGCTCGCTACGACCTCCAGCAGTGACGGAACCAGCCCTTTCGACATCAGACCTTACGCGACCTAACGTTTTACGACTTCTCTGCTGTAGGAAATGAGAAATAAGGGAGCGCTTTATTTCAAGCAGGAAAAAGGAGAAAGTGATTTCATTCGCGCCACGTTCATGCTGGCTAAATGAAAGTTGCTTGGATTCAGGAAGTGTGTCGGCCTTGACACACCCTGCCTGGGTGCGCCATTTGTCTGCGCCGCCTTCCAGCACACGTCGTGTTCTCGCCAGCGACAACAAAAGTTGCCACAGTGCTGTTATTATTTTTGTCAACGTCGTGACGATGCTTCGCACGTTGCACACCTCGCGTTGTGCGAAAAAAGACAAACAGCTTTACCAGCTGCAGCAGTAGCTTGTTCTGCTGCGTTTTACGTTTAATTCTCCGTTAGAAGCCAGCTTCTGCCACGTGACGAAAAGTGGCTCGCAAAGAAGAAGGAAAATATTGAGCGTTGTTATTTGCTTTTTGTTTGCTTGGATGTTTTGAGTGTTTTTTATACTTATCTAAATAATGATTACCTTTTTATTTTCTAGAAGATTGGTTTTGGGGGAAAGGAAATGGCGCAGTATCTGTCTCACATATCAGCGGGCACCTGAACCACGCCGTAAGGGAAGGGGTAAAGGAGGGAGTGAAAGAAGAAAGGAAGAAAGAGGTGCGGTAGTGGAGGGCTCCGAAATAATTTCTACCACCTGGGGATCTTTAACGTGCACTGACATCGCACAGCACACGGACGCCTCAGCGTTTTGACTCCATCGAAACGCAGCCGCCGCGGTAGGGTTAGAACCCGGGAACTCCGGGTCAGTAGCCGAGCGCCCTAACCACTGAGCCACCGAGGCGGGTTTTTATTTTCTAGTTTTTTGACATTCTGTACACATTATTTTTCTTCTTGTTGTTATACAAATATGTAAAATACTTAGCGGTAACGTTCTCGCAAGAAACCGCTTAATTTATTTATATTTGACTTCAACTTGTCTTTTATACCTTCAGTCAATTCTTTTGAAGTAAAAACTTGCGTTTGTTTTCTTTCTTCATGACGAAATTTCATTCCAACGTGGCCCTACCGCGCCATATATCGCGACATTATGTGTGAGCTTCGCAACTTAAGGACATGGAATTACAAGTGTTAAGCCTTGGATTCCACACTCCTTGCAATTCTGAACGCAGACACCAAGCCTCGGTTTTGTAGCTATTGGAAGAGATGTAGGCGCCAGCACAACTACCCGCTCCGAACTGCACGTCTGTCAAGAAGGTAATGGTGTGACGCCCGTATTTACTCTCACTAGGAGAGAGGATTAAATAAAACTTGATGATGTTATTAAAAAAAGTAGGGTCACCTTGCCTACACAGTTTAACTCTTTCAGGCACGCGGAACACATATGCCGCCGGAATTAAAACCAGTGTCAATAAAGAACTACCATGCGCATAAGCGTATAGCTTGTGCAGTTCACTCTCTCATGGGTACTGTAACTGAACACCACGTTTCGGTCGGTAAGAAGGGCACCGACGCCCCTCGAAACGAGGCGGTTTTTGCACCTGAAGTGCAGCGGTTTTCGTGCCATATATTAAGTCTACATTTAAATTTTTTGTGTGCTATCAATCCAGTCATAATAGGAATAGGTTTTTAGGCTTTATAGTTACCGAGAACACAAAAGGAATGGTTGCATCAGAGCATATCGCACTAATGTAACAGAAAAACTCGGTTGGAGCACGTGTGTCTCTGTACCGCAAGGTTAGTTCTGCTTTGAATTCGTGAACGTGAGCGAAGTTGCTGCTTTTTGCCTTCGCAAATGTGACATAAGAAAAATGAACGACGCGTTTTTTTCGCTCAGTGTGTGCCTGTGAGCCATCTACATTCCTTTTTCTAACCGCTGCCTTCTGTCTCGCAGGTGGATGGCAGAAAAACTGCGCATATTTTTGGTGTCGGAGGGAGAGAAACTACTATAATCTTGCTCGCCCACGACAGCAATCGTAAGAACGCGTTGCAACTTGACGATGACGATTTAGACTTCATGGGGGAAGACATGGGTAACGTTGGGACAGACCACCTTGAGCACCTAGACAAGTATGGGCTTTGCAGTCTACTGAGTAAAAGCACCAGGTGAGCTGGATCAAAAACGCTAAGCATTACTGTTATGCGCGATTTATAAGCTGCAAAAAAAATTGCATGTAAAAAGTTTCACAGACCATGAAAATTTACAAATCAGGCCGGAGTGGAGCACGGGTTAGTGCAGTCCATACCAGGCCAAGGTAGAGGTAGCGTCGTCACCCCACTTGCACTTTTTTCGGCAGTAATGAACCTCAATGCGCTCGTTTCTGGCGAACTCATAAAACAAACTATTCATTACACACAGAAAAATGTAATTGTTTTCAAAAGGTTTCCTAGCCGGCAACGAAGTCCGACAATTCTTTCGCAGACGCAGTGACGCACATTGACGTTGACGCAGCTCGTACCCGTGGCACACCAAATGCCCGAAAGTTGCTCTAGCAAGCGCTGCGGGAATTGCACGAAGTGAATTGTTGAAAAAGGCAACTTTAATTATTGCACAGTTCGTAAAAAGCGCACGGGCTTTGTGGCGGCAAGGAACTGTTTTCCATAACTTCACAGCGTTCAGTTATTATTTGGCCATAATAACTGGCTATAAAAAACGAAAAATATTCTTTTATTAATTTTACTATCCCTCATTTTCTTCTTCACCAAAGAGTGTTAAACACCAGTATGTTCGTCCCATTGAGTTGACACGGATCTTGGCTCGCATGCAGTCTAAGAAGTGCACAGTGGCGTCAATGGCGACGACGTACTGAAACCATCTAAATAGCAAGATTAGTCTCAAACGCTATCGTTACTCTCTTCATCACGAGACTCATTTTTGTTCGAATGTACCGCCCCCGTATGTTTGCTATGCTACGCATCGGTGGAAGGCCAGCATTTGTACTTCTGCACTGACTTAGAGCTCGAAAATTCGCATACAATAAAAGGAAGTCCTGATATGTTTAAGCGGCTGAAAGAATTGAGTGTTGATGCTTCTGTCTCCACGACTAAAAGCAAAAAAAAAAAAAGCCAGACGGATCCCCGGCAAGAAACGACCCACAGTGGGAAACGCTCACTGTCGCGTCGTTAGCGACCATTTCAAACTTACCGTTTCTTTCTTGAAGCATTGTATTTGTAACTCTTAACGTAAGAAGCTATCTTTTTAAGCGTGTCGTTTAAAAATGCGTCTGGCGTCACTTTGAAAGCAAAAACAAAAACCTTTTACAGATAGGCGTTAGGAAGCGCTCTCGTCCTTCGCATTTGCATCACTTCAAAGGAAGTGTTGCAAATGTGAAGCACAGCACTCACCAGCAAAAAACTTGAACGTTGACAAATTGCTTTTCTATATCATGCTCACGCTCAATTTGTTAAAGCGGCGACTTGTGTAAAATTGTAGCTGTTTTTAATCAGCGATAACAGCTTTTACTTGGTGCACTCAAGCGATAACAGCGATCAAGCGATAACAGCTTTTACTTGGTGCCCTAAGCGGCGCTTTCGTAGCTATACATTGTACATTGGATGAAGCGGTTGTTGTGACCCGTGTCTTGTCCCAAGTTTTCTTCTCACGTCTCTTTTAACTCTCCTACTGTCTGAAAGCGGTAGCGATTGTAGCTCAGCTTGAGCCAGTAGCCAGGCCAGTGCACTTTCCTTTTCATTCTTCCTTCAGGCGCAACAACAACAACAGATAATGCGCTTTCACAAGAATGTCGAGAATAAGCGTGAAGAGGAAAATGCTTACGCCGGAAGCAATGCAGCGTTAACAATTCTGCGAACGCTGTCGAGACGCACTAGTATTTATTTTTCTCTCAATTCCACGAAACGTAAAAAAAATCGGGAAGAAAAGCTGCAGGCAAGGGACATGCTACGAGGGGAGGGCAGCATGAGGAGTCTATGCCAGCCGATCTTTACTTGGTTAGCTTTTTAATTTCCATCGTTCCATCGTCTTGGTGTCCCCAACGCACTCAATTATTACAGAACCGGCGCCGGCGGTTGCCGCAGGAAGAATCTTTTAAGCACGTCCGCAACTCTTTTGCGTCTCTTGCAATCAACGGGAATCAACTGTCCCCTCCAACTTCCCCGCATTCGCTTTTCTTCCTTTCTCTTCTGTTGAAGCGGAAAAAAGGTGTCTCCCACACGAAGACCGTGCCTGTTAGCAATGGTCGTTAGCGGACGCGCAGGCGCCTTAACTCCCCGCTTTCTATTCTAATCACGTAATTTTGAACAAATTTCTTCTCGTACACACACACAAACACGGGCGCACTCAATCGCCTCCTTCCTTTCTTTCCTCTTGATCCTCTTCTTATCTGTCACAATCTTCGCTCTTTCCTTTTTTTTAGCAATCTAAACTTCGCTTGTATGGCGCTTAGTGCAGCTTTTATTTTGCGGTGCACTCGAGCCACAGGGCTTCAGGCTGATGTCCGCCTGTCTGCCTGTGGTACGCGCCGCAACCCTTTTCCAGGCATGTTTCAATTAGGGCGCGTTGTCGCCGGCGCCTAGCATAGGGACTCTCAGAGACCGGCCGCGCAATTAGACGGAGCCGGACGTTTCCTTTATGAGAAGCAGCGCACACGCGCTGTGAAAAGGAACGTATCGTCGTCGTCGTTGCCTGGTCCCTTTGCGAGTGCGCCGTGAAGCCGCAGTGCACGGCTTCCTCTGTCACTATCTTGAAGCTCTTGCGTCATTCTTTCCCTTCGTTCGCTCTTGCGGCATGCAGTGAGCCAAAGAGTGCCTCCTCTTTCGTGCCTGCTCTTTTGCTGTAGGCTTGAGCATACGTGACGCCTCCCTTGCCTGTCGGCAGTGGAGCGAGTGAGCTGTTTCCGCTCATTCACGAGCCAGCTCAATGAGAAAACCTGAAAGGAATGCAAAGGAAACAGGCGTGACGCACGGTTGCCTGATCCGCACGCGTCGCGGAGAGTGGCTTTTTGCTTATTAAATATGGCGGACGAGGGCGTCAACGCTGAAGTATTTGGAAGGGCGGGCGCAGGTGCGTGCTTATGAATGTGCGCCACGTCAGGAATACGGGGGGAGGGGAGAGAGAAAGTGCGTGACTTTGTGAACGCCGAGCTTCTTGCCTGCACCATCGGTTGTCTGTTTACCCCTTTGCCTTATTTTCTTCTTATTATCTTTATTCTCTTGACTTCTCTTGCAACCACGGTCATGTCTATATGCTCTGCAGGGGTACCTCGTGCGCCAATCTTCCGCTTGTGCGCAGGTAGGCGTCTATAAAGTGACGACAAAACTGGATATTTACGTGAACTAAGTGCCTGGCTTGTCTGATGCGCGAATAGCCCTAGGCGATTGCTAGTTTGCTTGAAACGCGCTCGCCTATAACCGAGCTATTCTTTGTTAATTTTGGGCCAGCCTGGGCTTCCTATATGATGGGTGTCTTACTGATGCAGCCGTTCTGCACAGGCATCGTTGGCGTTCTTTACTGTTTAGGTTATCTATTGTTGACCGTGCGCATCGCGAGACAACGCTTAGGGTCATACTGAACACTGTTACTATTCTGTTACGAATGAATGTCATGTCCCATTTAGAAACTGAAATTGTTCGCTACTTTACGGCGAATTTAAAATTAGGACACAGAACAAATTTGTTCTTTGTAGCTCAGCCGTCTCTTAATATTACTGGAAGCCGTCTTGAGAAAAGGGCGGTTTGACTGACCCGAGCAAGCGTTTTTTCCTATAGTTTACTCATGTGTGCCTAGAAGTTGCCGCACGCTTGCAAGGCTTATGTTAACAACTAGAAGACAGACACTGGTGTGCGCGCGTATAATAAATGGCGCCGAACAAAAGGGGACACAGGAAGGGGGGGGGGGGATTGAAAGGAGACGACGAGCTCTATAGTTGGCTTCAATATGTTTAAACAAAACTTCGGCGATACCTGTGTTTAGTTACTGTGTTCCACGAATCGATTTTGAGGCACCGACCCGGTTTCCTCTTTTCCCTGCATTTGCTTTTCCTGGCTTGCAGCGCAGTTCAATTTCTCTTCTCCGAGCCATATATTAGTACGGGCGTGAAATCGTTCATCTCTTTTGATTCTCCAAATCTTTATTTCTCCTTTCGGGACTGTGTGTCACGCAGACCGGGAGAAGTAGATATTTCTCGAATCGTAATATTCCTGACGGTGCGTGTGGAAACGGGGGCTTTCATCAATCATCCCGATATCCAAGAGTAGATGAGAGCTCTGCAGAAAAATCTCGCTGTTCGCAGCATAACGCACAACAGGGACGTGTCTATGTCCAGCTGATACGCAGTTGAACGAAAGCTACATTGGTGTGTGCCCCCAAAACTACGTACAGGTGCTGTTATCGCGTACCTGTATGCGTTTGCGCACTGTTCGCCTTTCGCTGGTCTGATAGCCTGTTCTGGTTTTAAATACCGCTTCTACGGCCTCATCGCGCTCAGTAATGCAACCTGCTTGCGGATGGCCAAGTAGCAGGAATAAATGTTCCTCGATGTTTCGTCGACGCCGCCCAGTTCCTGGAGGCCAGACATGACAACCTGACTTTAACGCCGTACTTAACTGTCGAGCGTACCTGGTGATAGTGAGAAAAACGAGTTAGCTGAGCCACAGTTGGTGGTCCCCAGAGTATAATCGGCAGCCATACATAGCGCAGAAAAATACGTCCTGAAACTGAGCCTGGAGTGTTTTATGTTGAAAATCCAGAAGATACGTCGTTTAATGGCGTCTAGTTTATTTCGGTGCTCGCTTAGAAGCGATGAAAAGTGTACGCAGAAATGCGTGCATATTTTAACGGCAATGTGTGCGTGCCCCACACGCGTTGATCCAAACCAAGCGGCCCCTGCACGCTTTTATGAAATAAACTCAATGTTCTCTCATTATTTCCTGCTTGCGCATTTATGACTTCATTTTTTCTGTTTTTGCGGCTCTCCTTCTTTATTTTTGTATTCCTTTTAGGTGTTAGCATAGATTTGAGTGAGACTCAAAGCACGATGCGAAAACGAATGAAAGAAAGAAATAAAGGCCAGGGCGAGCGCTTGTCGAAATGAGCTATGGGACGTCTCACGGTCGAATGCGGACCGGCCGGGAATAGTGCGCAAACTTTGCTCGGATCCACCTTAAGACAGCGCGCTAGCACTTGACGGCGGTGATTTCTCGCGAGCCAAGCGTATACATCACGCGACTTGGCTTACGTAGGGGCACTTAAGCGAATTAGCGGAGTGCAACACTACTGCTAAATTTATTCATTTCTGTAGACCTTTTTAAAAATATTTTTTCTCAACAATTCTTTTCTCTCACATCAGAAGACAGCCCTTCTAGCGTCATACGTTGTCTCATGCAATCCCCTGCGGCGTTGCTTGCTTTTATGCCACATCGTTCGCATAGTGTCTCGTGTACTTGAAAGCCCCCACCCCCGGCAGCTTCACCCGCTGTGTATAATAACAATATAGGGGACGACGACGCGAGCTCGTATCGCTCTCTCAGCACAGCTCCTGTCTCTCTGCTTGCAAACGACGCCTGCACTAAGCTGTGCGGGGAACATTCGCTCTGACATTATTTCTCTTGCACTGGGCGCGTCAGAAGCAGCCGTAAAAGGAGGCTGCTGAGCCGAGCAAGCCTGCAATGCGGGCAAAAATTATTTAAAGAGAATCGGGCTTATTTCTTCTTTTGTTCATGCTCGCAATAGCGTACACAAACCTTAAGGGATTGTCTTTAAAATTCAAGCGTTGCTAAGAGAGCAGGGGCATTTTCTTGGCGGATACAGAAACAGGCTGGCATCAAAGCGAGTGTGAGTCTTTTTAGTGCACTCCCGTTCTTGGTACTTTTTCAGTGCGCATCCACAAAACAATTGCCGAAGGCACAATTCAAATGCGATCCCACACGCACAAAAACACGAGAGAGAATATAAAATAACCAAAAATAAGGATTCAAAAGTGACAGCACAGTTACTACCGTGTAAGGCATGACTCAGCGACAGCTGTTCTCGTATTTATATTTCACGATGTGTTGAGGTAGAGAATAGGAGAGAAATCGCATAATCTTGTGCGTCTTGAGTGCTCTTTTTATGATCGCACTCATACAAGTTTCTTGACAACCTTTCCCCTTCCAGTGCGCGGTTTCAGAGGTGCCGCGTCACTGATGACCCTTTCCACGGGCAGCACATTTCTCAGTAGCCGAAGCAGATTGACCATGTTACATTTCTTCACACTCACTATACTTTCCTTCCTCCTTCCACAGCAACAACACCCGGGATGGTTCCCGCGGTAACCACCTTAAGGTTACACATGCTTAAAATCTCACCAAACCCTCCTCCTACCAGGGTAACACCCTTCGGGGGATTCCCGTGGCAGACATCCTCCGCTTCCGCCTTACGCTCTAGCCATATCGTTCTCCTTCCATCCCTAACCATGCTCCGATTGGCGATTCCTCCTCTCTAGCCACATCTTCCTCTTTGCATTGTAGCTTCTTCCTAGACGGTTCCCGGCGCAACCACAGAAGGGCTGCGCCTCCTTATGTACTCGCCATACCCTCCTCCTTCCATTTGATCATCCTCAGGTTGGGGATTTCTCTGCTCTACCCAAACCATCTTCTTTCAATGATAACCGCCTGCCTGACGGTTTTAGTGGTAACCACCCTCTAGGAACACCTTCTTAAGCTCTCGCCGTATACCCTCCTTCCTCCATGGTAAACCTCCTCCTTCTTCCAGGAACTACAATACGATTGATTTCTGTGGCAACCGCAGGGCATTCGCGGGGTATAATTCGGTTTGAGATTTCTCCGCTCTCGCCTAAACCTCCTCTTTCCACGGTAACCACCTTCCAGACGGTTCCCCTGGTAACCGCCCACCCGTTAAGCATTCTTCCGCTCTTGTCATAGCCGCCTCCTTCCACGCTAACTGCACTCCCAGAGGTTATGCCGGATACTACGACATAATACTAAACTACACGCGACTACTACGACAAAATACAACGCGAGGTCTAGGAACGGTAACTTGTGCGGGATGTGGTCTGGAATGTAGCAGGGCGATAAACAATGAAAAACAACGGCCACAGGGCGCTAGCGCAACTCACATCCTGAAATTCTAGACAAGCGCATTTTTCAACGGCAGCTTACTTATTAACGCATATTTTCATATAAATTAAGGATATATTATAACAATGAATATATCCCTTTTCTTGTTCACTTTGTGAGTGTCAGAAACCATGTACTTTCCCTTTCTTTACCATAGACACAAATCGGCCGTCATATTGTAGTGTGAAAACACCAATCCGGAGTTTCAGACCCTGAGCAAAAGCGGGTCTTCCCAAAGTGTGTTCGAAGGTTCAGAGTCTCTCAAAATTGTCTCTTGCTGATGTATGTGTGGAGGTTCAGACCTCAGAAAAAAGAAATAACATCAATATCCACGACTGGGAGTTGAACCCACGACGCGAAAAGAACAGCTTCTATTGCCCCTGAACGAGACCACTATACCATCGCCGCTTTTTATAAACATATTATTTATTAGAGTGTGCAACGTTCTGTATACATGAACTACCAACAAAAAATTTCTATTTCTGCTGAAAAAACAAACAAACTCTACATGAGTTCTGACCTTCACCTTGCGCCCCTTACAAGTTGTTCCACAAGACATCATTATACACATTATTTAACGCCGTATCAAACAAAAATTAATGCCTTTAAATATTCTTTTTATCCACGCAATATCGAGGAATAAAACAAGCTGCCTTCTGATGTTATCATGTCCATTGATTTAATTGACAAATTGTTGTCGTCTACCTCATACCCGTGTTTCGTATTTATGCATGTTTTATTGTAAGAGTTGAACATGTCTCAGTGTATTTTGCTTACTTATGTTTCGCGCGATGAATTGATATTCACAATGCTGTATTTTTTTTCGCTTCTCCTGCTAGGGCCCACTTAGGGCCTGCAGTATTTGTTAAATAAATAAATAAATAAATAAATAAATAAATAAATAAATAAATAAATAAATAAATAAATAAACCGCGAAGAAAATAATCGCAAATCAACACAATTCGTAAAAAAGACGCATCTAAACAAGAAAGCACGAGAAAAGACGCAACACAGTGCATGTAATTACTGCAACATAATACCACACACCGAAGCAACGATTCACTAGAAAAAGAGCAATGAAGAACACAGCACTATGAGTGGTTGCCACTCCGGTTCAAACTCGTTCTGAGCATATAATTCCAATAAAGATGAACAATAATTCTGCTGAAGCTCTTTATTTTGCCTTTCTGGTTTCTAGCATACTCACTGGTTAGTTTTCTAATCCTTTTCCGTCACAGTGATTGAGCCCGCCTTCTGCATATGTATTTAAAATGCCCTCTCTGCATATCTGGTATTGTAGAATTTCCTCCGGCGCTCTTCATAAAATACTTTTTTCTGAGTTAACCGCGCTTAATGATCGCCAGCCCATGACCCCCTGCGCTGCCTAATATATGGTTTAACCGTATGCACTTCTTGATAATCTGCCAATAGTCCCCCGATTTGTTTCTAAGCATGACTGAAGTTCTGTCGGTAGGCACAAAACCGCATTCCCAGGAGTAAGCCCACGCAGCATTATTAATGCGAAAGCTTCACATATACCTTTAGCACAAAGCCGGCGTACGCCGCTGACTACGCCACGAAATTCCTCAGTGGTGTCTCCATGCTCATGCATGTTCAGCACTTGGCCATAAGGTAGTGATATCTACAGCAAAGAAGAAAACAGAATTCTTTCCGAATGTGCGGGGAGAGCATGCAACCCAAAGGCCACAAAAGCGCGTTACTTCTTAGTTAGAGAGGAACCTAGTGTGTGCGTTTCCTTACGACTGTATGATAAAGAGCTGGTATGAGAATAGAAAGGAAGGAATTTACAACGCTTAATATGAGACAGTGCTTTCGCATTGAAAGCATGTAATCAGTTGGAAGCGCCCTCCGTAATGGCTCCTTTCCAAATACCTATCACCACTTCATACTTGTAACACCCCCATGACGCTCTATGTTTCACTATCGCGACATCTCTTCGCCCTTTAGCTCAAGTAGACTTTTCGTGCTGTTCTATGTATATCTGTTCTTCCTTTACCCACACCCCAAGATATTTGCATTTTGTAAGTTTGGGTATCTCGTGGCCTTATTGTGTAAGCATCTGATCAGTGGGATCGGTGAATATCGTCAATACTAACTTAATTACGCTAAACTAAATCCTAAAACACCCCTTCGTCGCCACACGTATTAATCAGAGGCGGAAAATCTGCCTGGCTGTCATTCAGTAACCTCCTCAGCGTATCATTAACCCCGGCAGCCACTCCTCCAGGACCATTTCGTCTAATTTGCGCCGCAGATTATAATCCAGATTACTGTCGTGCAACCTCGTTTCTATATTGACCATATAAAACATGTGAAGCAGCGGTGATTGAGGACCACCCTGCCTTAATCATTTGCGTACCTCGACAGTTCCCGTACTTCTTGTTCCTTTCCATCAAATTCCAACTTTATTATCTCGCTATGTTTCCTCCAGCAATTCTATTAAACTATGACGGACACCTTAATCTTTGAGCCGGCTCAACAGATGCTCCCTATTTACATTGTCGCACACATCGTTTATGTCTAGGAAGGCTAAATAGAAAGGCCTCCCCCCCCCCCCCCCCCCCATATATTTTTTCACATTTGGTAAGCACTAACTGGCCTCGTTTTTCGGTGGCCGCCTTAATATCCTTATTCCATTAGGCTCGTGGCTTGTTTCTTTTCTGGCGGTTTGACACTTTTACTTATTTCGTTTGCGTATGAATAAGTCTTCGCAACGAATTATAACCCGTTTTCAACAGGACAGTTGTGCATTCCTTCTTCAACGACTGCTGCTATTGGCGCCATTTGTTGGATGATTGGTTTGTTTATTAGTTTATTGGGATTTAACGTCCCAATGCGACTCAGGCTATGAGAGACGCCGCAGAGAAGAGCTCCGGAAATTTCGATTACTTGGGGTTCTTTAACGTGCATTGACGTCGCAAAGTACACAGGGAATTTCGTTTGCTTTGAAATTACATCGACGCGGCCGGGATCGACCTCGCGTCTTTCGGGTCAGCAGCCGAGCGCCATAACCACTGAGACACCGCGGCGACTGTTTCACGATGGAAGCGTTTGCGGCGCTATAAAGTGATGAAGTTCCGGCCATCTCTTGAGCGATCATCTGCACTGCTGCCTGAACACCTTTTTCTGTCCCACAGAAATCTCAGAATGGCAAAAAAGAACGAATGCGGAAGCTCTGAAATGATGATCTGTGCCACCTGCGTCTCATTTGGCGTATGCTAGGCGGACGCGACCACGCATACTAGCATGGAGGTCTTTACCAGCTTAGGCACTAGATGGCGCCATCTTCCTAAGAGGCCGGAACGCTTTATAAAGAGATTTATAGAAGGTGGCAGCTTCCTCGAAAATGTGTACGAGAAAAGTGCAGTGCGCGGTCATTGGCTTTGTAACTAGCGAGGGTGAAAATTGAATTCATATCTGAAGATGATTAAAACGTGATATCTCGTCTTTCTGTCCAGCAGGTTTTCGAGCTGGACAGAAAGTTTAATATTCGTGCGGCAACAATGGCAGACGAATTTCAGTAAGGACTATTAGGTGCAAGCATCTGTACAAAAAAGGATCAACCTCATTAATACTTTATGTTCTTGTGGAATCGAAGCAGGAACGAAACATTCTGGTCCTTCATTGGGCATGTTGCGGCCGGCGTTGATAGATGATTGAATAGTTTTTAGCTAATCTGCATTTATTGCAATTAAAATAAATTCTTAAGATGACTTTCTAACTCCTCCTGATTGCAGCTGAAAGAGATGTGCGAGCACTTTCCATTATCACTTCTCCACGCCGTTCATCGCATTTTCCACTTCAGCCTCAAACACGCAGCCGTTGCATATATCTTAAAACTAGTACTGCATTCCGCATTTCATGTTTGAGTCGTCCCGCTGACGATCAGTTTATGCCAGATTCTAAAGGAGAGGCCATACAAACACGTAAGGCTTGAGATTTCTATTTACAAACGTTGCCTAATGTTGGAACGCAGACTGACTATCCTGCATATCCATTGCTTGCGCGTGTAAATGTTGCCTTTGTATCAAGCGTTGGCTCTGATTTACTGGCGCATACGGACCGACCTGGTTGCCTAATTCGGGGTCAGTTTTCAAATCGTGCCCCTCTCCAGATAGGCTCAATACCTAGCTGGCCGCATGGAAAGTTACCTTGCTCTCAGTTCACTTGCTGCTAGTGGGCACTAAAGAGTCGTGAACCGGTTCTACCGAGTGCTGAACTGATGTCATAACTACTCGCATCGGTATTAGTAAGCTCTGCCGCCTTCCTGCTCAGGGATGAAACTCCGCCGCTGTTGAAGTCGCCCTACAAGCGCCAGGAGTGGACACCGAAGAAATTTTTTTTTCTCCGCCTGTGCTGAAAACCGAGAACAAGTGGAGTTAAAGCGAACCAGGTCGTTTCCTAACCGAGCTCCGTCTGCGAATCACGCTATGGTCGGGAGAAGCAATTCATCCCCTGGGCTCACTGTTGACAGAGCAAACAATGGCTTAAAGCAATTGCTGCTGGGTGCAGTGCTGGAGGGCCTATACGGCTGCCGGGACGAGCCAATGCACATCCTAGTGGGCGTTTCTGACTGTCTCGGAACCTATAGGGTCGGTGGCTCGGCTTGGCTGGGTTTTGATCAACCCTTGCTGGTATTCCGGCATAGCAGCACGCTTACTGGGAGACGGCGGTGAGTCCTTTGCTCTAGACACCATAGCTCTGCCGAAGACCGATACACATGGACGAATGGGGAGCTTGATACAGAGAAACCGAAAAACAGGCCTCAGCATTCTTGACTCATAGGGTGTGCTGGGGATGGGAAGACCTGGTCTTAAGGGTGGCAGGATAGGTTATTGGGAACATTTTTATCGGTGGCAGGTTGCAATGCAGAAGGGAGGGAAGAGAGGAAAGGCTTGAAGGGAAAGAAGGAGAAGAATGGGGAAAAACGGGAAGAACTCGCTTTCAATTTCTGCGAGGCGTTTTTCCTCTGATTCCCGGGGCCTGCCACTGACGTGCCCGGTTTGCCAGGCGCGACTTCGTATTTTTTTTCTGCAGCTACGCGTTTATTGGTATAACCCCGCCGTCACTGCCGCCACCTCCAGGGCCACCGTGGTTCGGGAAATAGTAAAGGTGCCATTGGTGAGAAAATCAGGAGAATGCACGTGGGCGCGAACGTGTAAAGAGGGAGAAGTTAGAGAAACGCAAGCAAGCGATGGGTAACGTATACTAAGGGAGCAGTTTATTTCAGGGACCTCCAGCGGCAACGGCCGCTTTATCGTGCGATGAACATGCGCTTGTGGGGCAGGCAAAAGGAGAACCTTCGGCTGAAAGTAATCACGGCACGTTTACTGCCCCCAAGGGGACCGGTGTCGCAGGTAACTGTTCTTTGAGCGGCTTGAAGCGGCGCAGCCGGGTCCCGCGGCGTACCTCGGCGGCGGCGCCGGCGGTGCCAGCGCTGTAGCCGCTGAGAGGCCAAGCCCCGGGTCATGGGCACTGTTGCAGAAAGCCCCGCTGGCGCCGCACCGCTTATCGCCCGCCCTTTGCATGCCAACTTTCTGTTGGGATCCGCTTGTTTCGGGGCTAACACCGGAGTTCGCCGCTCCCATTCCGAAATATTAAGGTCCACCGCACATGCGCCGTGACGCGGAGCGAGCGTTCTTGCGCATATTTGAACGCGCAGATTTTTCGCCTGTGTTTTTCTATTTTTCTGCTAGACACACGAATGAATCAAAGCGGAATATTGCAAGTCTCCCTGGCAGTGTTTCGACAGTGTGAAATCCAGGAGCACTTGTGGAAAAATGTTTTACTGACGCCGTCTATGTTCTCGAAGGCCCCGCGTACAATGACTCGAGTTGCTGCATTCAGAGAACTAGCTTATAAGTAATGCCGAAAGCGTGTGCCTTATGCTGCCGTTACTAATCGCTTCTTACGTCTCAAAAAATTATCGCTTTAAGAATGGCGCGTGTTTTAAGATTGTAGCAATCCTTTGAGAAAAGTGATTTCGTTTGCGCCAAAAAGGCGCACAATAGAATTCAGGTGCTACTGATTTCCCCTCAGTTAAAGAAGAACGAAAAACGGTACCACCGCTTCTGTGGTTATCATTGAATGAAAGCTTGCAGCTGATGTTTGTCTCCAGGCAGGGGAGTGTTATGAAACTGCAGTAGAACAACAAATAATTTTAGGAGCGCAAATACAGCTCTCATATTTAACATAGAGTAAAAGATGTCATCGCTCCGTAGGTACGGAAAATTCTGCATTCAAAAGAAGGCCTGGTGCAAAAAAAAAAAAAGACGTTGGAAGAAGAACAGCACACGCTCGAGCGGGGTTCTTCTAACCTTCTGTTTTGATCTCTCCATTCATTCTTGAGAAGCTACGTACCAACAAGCCCAAGCAGCCCCGGTTCTCAACATTGTGGAGGTCGTTTTCAGCATGCGAACTGAACTTGTGCTTAGCTCATACCGGAAACTATACACACACAAAGACACACACACACACACAGAGAGAGAGAGAGAGAGAGAGAGAGAGAGAGAGAGAGAGAGAGAGAAGCCGTATAATGAAAAATAGAGAACTTAACCAGCGTTTAGAAATCGCTGGCATGCTACTGTGCGTGGGGAAGGGAATTTGGGAGATTTGGGACGGAATTTGGGAGAAAGGATTTTGAGGAGGAAGGCGAAAGGAATGCGATGCGTGAAAGGTAAAATAAAGCAAATAGAAAGGGGAGAAGATAAAATGTGGATATTAAATGCATACTAAGGCTCATAGGCAAACATATGAAAGGCATACATACGAAATGATGAAGTGCATAGTCCGACAAATTAGCTGACAAAGTTCACTGCGTGAAGAATGCATGAGAATACATGCAAAGTGGAATTAGAGCTTGCGAAGATGTCAAATTTCCTCTAAATATGCAAACGAAAAGTTTATTGCATTTCTCTGTTGCCTAGCGCAGGCTAAGGGACCTTAAACATTGTCCATTGTCCACTGGGGAGAGCTTCTCCATGCAATGTTCATAGTACGCATGCTCGTCCGCATACTTAGGACTCTCAAGCAGAATATGCTCCAGAGTTTCGATCGACCCGCAGTTGTCACTAACAGGACTGTTCATTTGACCGAAACGGCATGACGTAAATGCAGAGTTGAGGCGAAGTCGGTGATAAAGTGTTTCCGGAGGGCGAGGAATTTAGGATAGGAGTCTTGGTATGGGATGTGAGTCGACTGAGTAAAGAAATTGGTACCGATGTGTCTGCAAGCTCCAGAGCCGATACGTTTCTTCGGAATCAAGTCTTTTAGCCATTTGGGACGCATCAGATTTCGTGAAGTCCGAATGTATCGCCGATATTGGTGGCCTTTACGGACCGTTTCATTTGCTTTTCCATTGGCAAGATTGCCACAGTGTGCTGGTATCCTCCGAAACGTTATGAAGTGGCCTGCGACAATTACCAAATGATATAGATTCCCGATATCAAGGAAAACTGGCTGATGATTGGTGTTCCTCAGCAGGTTGGATAGGATCCGCAGAGATGCTTCGGAGTTGGTAGAGATAACCGATCGGCCGGGGATATGGCGCACGAATAGGAAACAGCTTCCGGAAACCACAGCGGTATTGTGTGGTCGTTCCATTATAGCTATAGAATGGCAGAACGCCCTAGCGGTGCCGTACGTTGGGAAAGCTTAGTTGTTTGTTTACATAGCAAATAGACATTAGGAAAGAAATAACGTACTGAAATAAAACAAACATGATCAACATGCTCCTTGAGGAACTTCTTCAGGAGATAATCAGATTTAATATGCTACAACTTTTCTGTAATTATAATAGCGAGTAATGTTCTCCGAGCAGGAGACCTTGAGGGGAGAGGTGAGGTGGGTGGTCCTGTGTAATTTCAGAGCGGACTTTTTTTTTCGTTGTTAGAGTGATTTCTAAATTAACAAGATACTTGCAGTTCGATCAGCAAAAATTTGGCATCTTGAAGAACTGATTCCGGAAAAATAGAAATTAAATGTACAGTTTTCTATTTCTATACTAACAAGAAATATTCCCGAGCAGAAAATGTCAAGAGAGTGTGAAAAAATTCTTTTATTGCTGTTAAATGGCTGAGATGCTGAAGATAAAATTGAAAATATAGTGCCTATATTAAAAATAGCATTCAATGCTGCTTGCATTGAACGCTGAAGCGTCACACAATGGCACGACTAGTCATTTTCATGTGCCTTCCGACGCATCTGAGCAGCAGCTTGTTTATATTATGTGGTTGGTCGAAACGTGAACCTTCTTTTTGGCACCATACCCAGCAATTCTGGAGAAATGTATTTTTGAAAGAAAAAGTTTACGAACGCAATTTCTCCATTTGTTGTAATATGTACACATAGCATTCAATACATCCGCTGATTTCCCGTGAGAAGGATGGCATTTTTTAGCTATGAACGTTTTTCCGATCGTCAAAACCTTGCCCATTAGTTTTATATGGCAGTCTTAGCTGCTCCATGCGAGTCATCGAAAAAGTAAAAAAAAATGTTATTCCGCACATGGGAAGAAGGAACCATTACCTTCAATATTTTCATAACAGTACCTTATAATATTTAAATATTCGTAACTTTTGTCCCTGCCATCGCGGTGGCTCACTGGTTATGGCGCTCGGCTGCTGACCTGAAAGAAGAAAGACGCGGGTTCGATCCCAGCCACGCCGGTGGAATTTTGGTGGAGGCGAAATTGTAGAGGCCCGTGTACTTTGCGATGCCAGTGAACGTTAAAGAATCCCAAGTGGTCGAAATTTCCGGCGCCCTCCACTGCGGCGTCCCTCATAGCCTGAGTCGCTGTGCGACGTTAAAGCCCCATAAACTAAACCAATTTTTGTCCATGAATGTTGGACATGATAGCACCCCACTCAGCGATTTCACCACCGTCTGGCGATGAGGGTCGCTCGGGGAGAGTAACTTGATCTCACAAGCTCGAAAGGTGGCAGCACCTGCTATCATAGGGCGGTGGCGCATCGCTTAACCACTGCACCACTGCGCCTGCAACAGTGCGTGCTCTTAGTGCACTAGCACTAATGCCCCTACTCACCGATTTCGCCAATGTTTTCTCTGAAGCTAATTGACCTTAAAAACCAAGCTTCGAACCAAAACCGAAGTTACAGCAGTAGTGTAGCTCACCTATTTTGAATTTGGGCTAACCACGTCAAATCGCTCTTTCATTGTTTTTTTTTCGCAGTACGGCATAGTTCCGGGCATTAAAAACAATACTTTGAGACTTGTAGGGATGATAGAAGGACTTGCTTTCGTGTTATGCACCTTCAAATCGCCACTGCTAAAGATGAATGGTGCAGCTACGGGAAGCTAGCTGTGTAGTAAATTTCAAAAGGAAGAACTGCTAATCTAAGGTCGAACAGAAGAGGTCGGTAGTTTCCAAGATAAAACTCTGCTGAAAAATTGCAAAATAAGGGTTTCCAAAAAACCCCCAATCAGCGCGTGTGTTTCTCTTTTTTTTTGCGGGCTTTAACTACCAAATAAAAAGCTATGACATCCATTTCAGCAATACTTCTGTTTTTGATTCGAGAAGCTTGGAACAATATGTTGCTAAGAAAAATTCTTGTAGGCTGTGAGAGTCATTATTCTTTATTTTTTCTCCTCCTTCTTGATTATATGCTGCTCATGTAGCATGATTAAGAATCTAATCTCTAAAAGCTAGATGGCATTATTAATTTTTATCCCGTCCAGTTTCCCAGTGGACACGAGAACGTACAGCACTCAAGCGAGTCCTTGTGTTCCTTTGACCAAAAATTTCCATTTTCATTTTGGTTTTAATTGACCAGCTAACATTGTCTGTGACCTTAGCTCCCAACTTCCGCACGCTTTGGCATGCGCCGTGTTTCAAATTACAGGTTTCGTCTGCAGAACCGTGGATGTCAAGCACCGCGCATATCATTTTCCCTTTGTTCTTCTCTGGCAGCCGAGTTCCTTCTTTGCACTTTGCGGCAGCTGTTGGAGTTCCTTGACGCACACCGTCGTGTCATTAGGCAGTGAACTGTTGCCTCTCGGGTTGAGCAGCGTTGGCTCCCTTTGCCTCTACGCAGAGCTTATTTTCGAAAAATCGAAAATCAGGAACGCGACGCTCTCTAAAAAAATGCACATTCGAGAAGAACGCTCAAGAAGACATTGGAAATGGAACGTTGATCGCGGTGTGGCTAATGCATCGAACTTATGAAATCTGCAGGTACGGAGGTAAGTGTCAAAGACATAGAGAACTCTTTAAAGGACTCCATTTTGCAGTGGTTCTCGTGAAAACAATGCTGGCGAGAGTTTCTGAAAACTTCTTCCTCACCTTCACGAGATCTACCAGCATTTCGGTGCTCTGCTATCTTTGGTGTAAGAAGCTTTTCGTGCTTTTGGGGTATCGTCCACCCAATGAGCTCAATTTAAGGGGTTTACAGTACTGCCAAGGACTACCGGCAAATGCAGACTCGCAAGTATTCATGACGTCGGGAAGCTGTTGTCCCTAAGACGATATAAGGAACCTCACTCACTCACTCACTCACTCACTCACTCACTCACTCACTCACTCACTCACTCACTCACTCACTCACTCACTCACTCACTCACTCACTCACTCACTCACTCGCTTACTCACTCCACTCACTGACCCACTTACTCACTCGCTCACTAACTCTCTCGCCCACTCCACTCATGCCCTCCCTCACTCACTCGCACACCCACTCACTCACTCGCTTACTCACTCCCCTCACTGACGCACTTACTGACTCACTCCGCTTACCCACTCACCCACTGGCCCACTCACTCACTCACTCACTCACTCACTCACTCACTCACTCACTCACTCACTCACTCACTCACTCACTCACTCACTCACTCACTCACTCCAGTCACCCACTGCGTTCACTGACGCACTCACTTGCTGCTCACTTGCTAACTTGCTCGCTTACTCCACTCACCCACTCGCTCACTGACCCACTCACCCACTCCAGTCACCCACTCCACTCTCTCACTCCAGTCACTCCGCTCATCCACTGCACTCACTAACCTTCTAGACGCACTCACTCACTATCTCGCTCGCTCACTCCACTCACTATCTCGCTCGCTCACTCCACTCACTGACATCGCACACCCAGTCACTCCACTCACCCGCTCCTTTCACTCACCCACTGGCCCACTCACTCACTCACTCACTCACTCACTCACTCACTCACTCACTCACTCACTCACTCACTCACTCACTCACTCACTCACTCACTCACTCACTCACTCACTCACTCACTCAATCCAAGAGGCCCGTTGGCTGCACTATACCAGTACACTTGGAACCATAGGCAGTAAAAAAAATTATCCCGTAGCCCCCCACTAGGACGCCTCTGCCTCACTTTTCTATCCCCTACTATATCCCAGACTTCATGAAGCGGTTGAGGTGTCCACTGAGAGAAGTAAAGCACTTACTGCAGCTTCTCTTTTTTAACAGAAAATTTTATTTTATTTTTATCTTTCACCCGCTCTCTCTCTCTATCTCATAGACACAAACACGCAAAAAAGAATCGGTATAGCGCAAAACTGCTGTTGAAACGCGTGCGCACCATTTTCGGTGCTAACTCTCAAAAGGTATCTTGGGACGCAAGCTGTGCGTGGCAAGAGAGAGAAAACTGTCCCCGAGCTGGTAGAAGTGACCGCTAAGATAAAGAGGCGAAAAAAAAGCACGCACAGTGCCTTCCCAGGTGCTGTTCCTTCCGACGAAAGCGCGCGCACCTTTCCCGGTGGCGCCAAAATCCTGGCCCAGAGGTCGCCTTGCGGGGGCGCCTGGGGAAAAGCGCGCGCTCCAGTCCGATATTCGGCAGCGCACTGCATCGATCCCCGCCAGAGAAGCGAGAGCCGGCGCGGCGGATAGGACACCTCATCGCTGCTCGTTGCCTGCTTTCGACGCCGCCGCCGGTGTTTTTTTTTCCCAGCCGAGTACTAGACGGACGGTTGCCTTCGTGCGGTTTTGACGCTTCTCTTCTGAAGGAGGCGCGCGCTCTCGTCACGCGTCCTCCTCCGTCGTCCACGGCCGGCCCATCGCGCGCGCCCTTTTCGAAGCCGGTGGTCGCGCGCAATTTTTGAGAGCGTCGCCTCGTCGCATCAGAGAATCACCCTTGTGCCCAATTGCCGTATTTCTTGTCTCCCCTGTTACTCACGCGGTGTACTGTCGGAGCACTGACTGAAAGATTCTCCCTGGTGCTGTCGAATCTTATAGCTTTTAAGGGGGGCCAAATGGCTTAGTGAAGTCGTGGCGGTCGTCATCCTCCAAGTGTTCTGTGTGTGCGTACTCGATCTTGTATTCTTCGCGTCTTCGTGCCGTAAAGACACACCTGAGTGACTCTTCGCTGTTCCTCAGCCGAATGTGGGTCACTCGCAGATGTTGAGTGCCATTTCGTTCTTGGTCACGGCGGTCGCGACATGAGGCGACCGAGCGTCGGCGAGGAGCCGGGCCGGGGGCGGACGCTGCCACGGACGGTCGTCACCTGTGCGGTGCGCGTCTGGATGTGTGCAGTGGTGGTGCAGTGTCGGATACAGCAGCGGCCGGCCAACAAGGAGCAGCCCTACGGTGCGTTTTGGGAGACGCTGCATTGCGCTCTGCCGTTTATTTGTTCTCAGATTGCTTTATGGCTTTCTGTGATGTGTTCCCAAATGTCCTCTTGTTTTCGTACGAAAGGGGTAGCGCTTCTTGTTTACGAAACGTTACGAAAGTTGCAAGACACGGAAGTCAAGAACTGCACGACTTTAATTTTATCTGTGAGGTGACTGAGAAATACGCTAATATACTGTCATAAAAATATTGAAAGGTTATCGCGCATTCCTGTGATGCCTAGCAATATCTTTCATAGTTTGTCCATCAGTCGCATTGGACAGTTAAGACCGATATAGAAAACCGACGGAGAACGCTTTTCACGATAGCAAAAACGTTAGTAGCGAGGAAATGCAAGATTTCAGAGGTGAGATCTGCTCTTATATTGATTTTCATAGTGAAATCTAACAATGTATGAAAAAAATTGAGCTTATAAGCTATTTCCGGTTGAAAAATGCGCTTCTCCACAATTTCTCAGCATGGGAGATGTATTGCTGGAGGCGTATGAAGGTTAGAAAAGTTAGAAAGTTGCAGGCGTTTGAATGGAGAAATATTTTGCTCTGGCAAGGAGACTCGGGTAAAACACGTCATAAGGTAAAACGCGACAACTTGTTACTTGGCGCTCCGTAAATTTGAAACGAGCTGTCATATTACGTAGACATTTACGTCCTATGACCCCAGATATGTTGACTGCGACTGAGCTCAAGGTTTACTAGTTTGGCCGCTCTTAAGCGGAGAGAAAAATTGCAGTGGGCTCTGGTAAGCGAGAGCGTGCACAAAGGGGCGAAATTCTGCACGCCAGCGCAGTCATCCTAGAGTACCAGAATAACTAATATGTTTAGTTATTACGGTCTTTTATTGGTCTTGTGTTGTTTAAAGTTTAAGAATTTTTACGCCTCGGGTAATTAAAATGCGAATATTTTATCAGCAGGCTGCATGTGGAGCAGGATGCAAAGTTGTGATTTTAGAGGAAGTAAAGTATGTGTAATCGCTTTACTGCTTGCTCTGAAGCTCTATTGATGCCTTCTCGCATGCCTTCTCGGATGAGCGGAACGCACAAAAGAAGAACCATGAAGGCCGATTAGGGCACACAAAACATGAAACAAGCTCTGAATAGACGCAGACAGTGTTTTGGAGCCCCATCAAGCGCCCCACCGCGGTGGCTCAGTGGTTAGGGCGCTCGACTACTGATCTGGAGTTCCCGGGTTCGAACCCGACCGCGGCGGCTGCGTTTTTATGGAGGAAAAACGCTAAGACGCCCGTGTGCTGTGCGATGTCAGTGCACGTTAAAGATCCCCAGGTGGTCGAAATTATTCCGGAGCCCTCCACTACGGACCTATTTGTTCCTCTCTTCTTTCACTCCCTCCTTTATCCCTTACCATACGGCGCGGTTCAGGTGTCCAACGATATATGAGACAGATACTGCGCCATTTCCTTTCCACCAAAAACCAATTATTATTATTATTATTATTATTATTATTATTATTATTATTATTATTATTATTATTATTATTATTATTATTATTATTATTATTATTATTATTATTATTATCAAGCGGTTTGGTGTTCCCAACGGCGCCCCCATTGAACCGTAAAGAAAATGAGAAAACATTAAAACCAGAAACTGTATAAAAAGTGTTGCAGTGTCAGCATCGGACTCTGTCCGGTGGGTATGAAGAGTTGAAATATACATTGTGACAACAAAGCAAGCAACGTTTTGTCTCACCTACAATCAAATTAAAAACCTCCTCTTCATGCGCTACGAATTAAACCAAATCGCATCTCCGTTCAACACGGCTGAGCGAAATAGCAACTGTCACATTAAAGCAGAAAAAAAGTTCAGATCACAATAATAATAATAATAATAATAATAATAATAATAATAATAATAATAATAATAATAATAATAATAATAATAATAATAATAATAATAATAATAATAATAATAATAATAATAATAATAATAATAATAATAATAATAATAATAATAATAATAACAATAATAATAATAATAATAATAATAATAATAATAATAATAACAATAATAATAATAATAATAATAATAATAATAATAATAATAATAATAATAATAATAATAATAATAATAACAATAATAATAATAATAATTGGTTTTTTGGGGAAAGGAAATGGCGCAGTATCTGTCTCATATATCGTTGGACACCTGAACCGCGCCGTAGGGGAAGGGATAAGAGAGGGAGTGGGGAGTGAAAGAAGAAGGAAGAATTAGGTGCCGTAGTGGAGGGCTCCGGAATAATTTCGACCACCTGGGGATCTTTAACGTGCACGGACATCGCACAGCACACGGGCGCCTTAGCGTTTTTCCTCCATAAAAACGATCACAGTGGGGAGTTGAAAAACATCACGTAGCTGGGCTGTATGCCGAGACCATCGGTAGAACAGCATAGACTGTCATGTGCCGTGGAGCAAAACAGCACCGGCTTTGGTCTTAGTGCGGTGTCTGCGGTTCGAGTAAGCTCGCTAAGATTTGCTACGTTTCCATGGAGCCAACTTCTTGCGCTTAATTTGAAACGATAAGATATATGGTAACTTTGGAAGGGTGTCACATTTAGTCCCCCCCCCCCCCCCCCCTTGGTTTTGTCTCATTTCATCCCATCACATGTGGCAAAATGCCATATTTGAAGTTTTAAATGTGATTAAATTTTGCTGTGCTCCTATTCACTCCAACATCTCATATTTATGGAACGGGATGCCAGGACAGTAGGGAATACCACTAGGGAATGGTAGGCAATAATTCGGTTGTATCTGTTTTTCGTATTCATGAATAGAAATAGCACTTGAATAACACCATCTGTCGGGCTAGTTGGTTGCGATCCATATGTATCAGCAGGGCGAACACAAAACCAGTACTATCTGTACTATCTCATATTAATTAATTGGTTTTTGGGGAAAGGAAATGGCGCAGTATCTGTCTCATATATATCGTTGGACACCTGAACCGCGCCGTAAGGGAAGGGATAAAGGAGGGAGTGAAAGAAGAATAGAAGAAAGGGGCGCCGTAGTGGAGGGCTCCGGAATAATTTCGACCACCTGGGGATCTTTAACGTGCACTGACATCGCACAGCACACGGGCGCCTTAGCGTTTTTCCTCCATAAAAACGCAGCCGCCGCGGTCGGGTTCGAACCCGGGAACTCCGGATCAGTAGTCGAGCGCCCTAACCACTGAGCCACCGCGGCGGGGCGGCCGCTTAAGAGCAAGTGCGCAAATTTCTATTTTGAAATTCGGCGATAAGAATTCTTTTTTTTGTCATAAATACATATCAAATATACGGGCACCGAGAAAGTCAAGTTCTCTTGCTCGTGCTTTGTTTGCAGTGTCGTAGGTAGCTAATGCTTGTGTGTTAAAATAGTATTCCTCTCCCTGGGATACGTTTGCTTTCCGCCAATAAACACCGCTTTTTCATTTTGGAAGAATCTATCAAGTGTTTCGTTTTTATGCTGATTTTTAGGGCACCTGAGTACTTATATTTCACGAAAAACGAGTTTTCTTGCACTTCACTCTGACAGCCCTAATCAATATTTTTTCTTTTGGAAGAAAAACAAACATCCTCAAAAACGTTAATTCTGTAGTCCTCTCTAATCTATTGCCTTATTTTTGGCGGAGCTTTTATCTGGATCTTTCACTACGGCGACGGTTCATTCTTTTTGCGTCAGAGTAATAGGGCGAGGATATCTCTAAACATTGCAGTACTTGCCGTTATGGCTCTATATATTTTTCTGGAGAAGTAAGTAAGAAAAAGAACGACTTTGGGAAATACGTTATCCTGTTTTCTCCGCATATCTTTCAATCTCTGCGGCGTGTGATCCTCAAAACGGGAATTGAGTACTTTGATAATGAATCGGGCCAACGGCAAAGCGTCATGGTCCAAAGGGCCACCTTGAGAAGCGGTAATCTCTTTGACGGGCTTGAAAGCACCCTCGAATAGTTTGTGAGAACCGGATACATTTAGCATATCCGGGCTGTCTCTTTCGTTTTGCTATATTATTATGGCATTAGGATCTTCTTCAAGAAACATTTAAGCCACTGTCTCTGAGGTATAAGTAAACTATAAAATAAATATCAACGCGTCCTTTTACGCTTTTATTGGTCCTCTCAGAAAAAAAACATAAATGAAAGAGAGAGGGAACCCGGACTAGCAATGCTTTACCGGACTTAAAGCCAATAAAAAAAAAACTTAATTTAAAGAGAAAAGCAGGAAAAATAAAAAAAACATAAAACCCCAAAGGCGCAGAACAGACTGAAGCACAGATAACGTCACACAGAATGTCAGCACAGATGCAGTCACAGGCACAGATGGTTCAAACACCACAGACAGACAGAAGCACAGATAAAGTGACAGGTAAAGTAAACACAGATAAAGTCACAGGCACAGTTGGTCCAAACACCACAGGAAGTCAGAAGCACAGATTAAGTCACAGAAAATGTCAGCACAGATAAAATCACAGGCACAGTTGGTTCAAACACAGTGACATACCACAGAGAGATACATCGTTGTCCAGCAAAGGAACACAGAGCCCTTCTCTGTACAGACCTTATGCAGGAGAAATGAGACTGACGAAGGTACTCATCGGGAATAAGTAGGAATTGTGCTGCTGATGAGATGAACCATTTTAATGAGGACAGCACAAGCAGCAGGGTTATTCAAAAGAGAGGGGTAAGTAGACAGTGTAATGTCAGATGAGCAGAGAGGCTTTAAACAGGAAACTAAAGGAGCAGTAAGGGAGCAATTCCGGAAGTAATGACTAACACCTTCGCACAAAACACCGCATGAGCAAATTGAAGAAGGAGATATGCCAATTTTTTTTAAGTAGAAAGGGAATCGGCCATGCCACAACAAGAGTAGGCTGATTTCCTGTAGGGTGTTATTACCTAAATATCCGAGCGTTTAATATGCACTTTGACATCTGGACATAGCTTCGCCCCAAAGGTCTAGCTCCTGTGAGGTGGCGCTGGCGGCGGACGTCAGGTGCCGCAGCATTTAAATAAAGACGTCGAGGGTTCGACTTCTGGCTAAGCATCAGTATATGGTTTCTGGTTGGCTCCGATGAACCATGTGCGATATAATTTCGAAAGAGTTTCGTGAGTGATTGTACTGGAGTCACCCACAAGGCTGTTGTTCATCGACCGGCGCCAGGCTTTATAGGAAAAACATAAGCATGGGCAAACAGAACGGCACTACGTCACTGTCGCGTTTTCGCTGGAAAGTGCAAAAAATTTGACTTCCAAATACCCCAAATCGATTCGGTTTTGTATGCGGCACGCAAAAAATCTGTGGGAGTCAAATGGACTGCTTTGTAGCATTTCATCGCAATAAGTTGGAAGTGTCTGGTCATGTGTTTCGCAGAGATCGGAACTGAATAAACAGTAGCAGATCATTTGTCAGGGGAAAAAAAGTAGGTATAGCATTTACCATCCAGCACTGAAACACCGCTCAAACTCCCACACATACTTAGACGCGGAGCGTATGCATACCAACATATGCATGCTAGGCTTTGTGCAAAAAGCTCGATGTTAATATCAAAACTGCGGGCACTAGTTAGGTTTGCGAAGAACCCTTCTGATAATTCATTCTGATTCTTGCATGCCGCTCGTGTCAACACGACAGTTTCCTGTTCCTGCCCGAGTCTGCCACGTAGAAAAAAAAGAAGCGATGTTTTCTATTTCGAAAAGAAAATGTTTCAAGCAAATTCTCAGTCCTATGAGCTGAGCATTCCCCCTTTTTGTTTTATTTGCACGAGAGCCAATACTTCCGTCCTGACAGCCTAAGAGCAGATGAAAACGATGGAAAGAACAGCCGCGGTAGAAAGCAGCACCACAAGATTACATTTTTTTTTTTTTTGCTCTCTTGCATGACTAACCTTCGGAAGGAAGCGTTGCACACGACATCACAGGTGTCGCAGATGCCTGCTTGTGCCCGGAGGCCTTTTAAGTTTCTGTTGTGTGAACGAACAACATAAGGAAAGTAGCGTGATGAGAAAACAGCATCTCAGATGGTGGAGAGGGCAACAGGCGAAAAAAGAGTCGATAGAAAAATAAAGGCTTAATGGCACCTAGTTTCGTTGCGTCGTGTGGTCCAGTTTGCTTTTTCCTGAACTCCAGATTTCGCTTTTTATTTTAAAAAAAACCATCTCGGGCAACATCACACACCACCATTGTTATATCAATAATTAGCTATTTAATTCCGTAATAATGTGAGCCGTTCTTTACTTGCCCTTTCTTGAAATGAAAACGGGTGGTACGGGCATGGTAATGAATGAAGTAAGCGTGCTTAAAAATGTTTTAATATGCATAATACTTCTAAAGAGGTTTACTTCAACTCGTTTTACGGCATTTTTAGAATAATTGTTGTTGTGCATGCTTATTGCGGCATTATTATCCGCCTGCTTGTTAAAACTGTCCATTCTGTTAGAAATCGATCGTATTTCATGCCACAACATCGGCTTCTTCTTTCCGAGTAGCGTCGATTAAAAATTGAAACCATAGATTAAAATAAAGTGTGAATGGCGCAGCTGACTAATGACTCGAACGTAATTTAATTTGTTGCACTCTTAATTTTGGGGTATTCGCCACCCGGTTAAGAGTATCTTCAACCCTACTTGAGGAGAGATAGTAATATAATAAGCCTCTCCCCGAAGAGGCTCTGTTGAGGACTTGATAAATTAGTGGCGTCAATTAAGGAAAGAAAAAAAAAACTTTTGTTTTCCATTGAGCAGTTTACTATGAACGCTTATTTGTGTTACAAGTAGCCTCTGCACCGACGAAGTTGCGGTAACTTATAACTCGTGCGCTCTGACCTTGCCTATGCTACAGAAAAAGATTCAGAATGCCATTCAAGTGGCTCTGTGCTTGTGAATGTATTGCGAATAATTTTCCTGTACGGCATTCGCGCGTTTAGGAAAACTGACTAACCTTACTACGTAACACTACAAAGTGCGGCTGTTTCGAGTCTTTGGTATTGGGTTCGTCATAATACCACGAACCGAAACAACGCTTTAGCGCAGCTTCAAAACAAGCAAGTAATTAGTCTTTAGTGTCAACCCAAGTGCCGCCATACGGCTGAAAAAAAAGCTGCGCAGTTTTGAGATAAAACCTACCGGTTCAAAAATTCTCCTTGGTACTGGGAATGTTTCAAGCCATTAACTACAGTTTTCTTTCGACATCTACGAAGTTTGTGAGAAGTATTTCTACCCTTTTTTTAGGCATACCGCAGCGCTTGGGTGGATGCTAATGAGTATACATTCCCTTATTTGATAACTCCTCAAGATTTGTAAATTACGCTAGTCACATTGGACTACGTCAGCTATCTGTTATGCCTTTATTGGCCACTCGCCTTTCGGTAAAGTGTTAGAAGTTGATGTATCACTGTGACGTCTAGGCGGACCTATTGCGGACAACTGTTTTGTTGAGCAAAGCCGTCGGCATCACAGCGCCGTTGATAGAGCCGGAATTCAGTGCTCAAGACATTACCGAAGAGGAAGTGTGTTCGGGATTTAAAGAATGACACAACTCCTGCCTCCCAAAATCAGTCGGCAGAGGGAGGACGCCTACGAAGCCCTAGCTTCGTTTGAGGTAGTTCCTCCGAAATGCCAAAACGTGAAAGTTTTGTAAAAACATATTTAGTGTTTTCTGGCTATGTTCCTGTAGATATTTATAACCAGCCAGCAAAGTGTGCCGAGTGCACAAAGTTCGTTTTGGCATATCAAGATGTTTATGTGCCTTCGCCGGATAGGTTTGGACTTTTTGTAAATTTTTTGCGTAGTCATAAATACAGATTGTGTATAGCCTCGATAGTTTTCTCGACCTCTCCATTCGAAGCTCCGCCACCTCAGTCGAATGACATTTTAAAAGGTGTTTCTAAAGTATTTAAAGCTGAAAGAAAATGACTGTGTTCTGCACCTGAGCGTCTCGATTGTCGCGCGCTGTCAGAGATGAATGTTCTCGGCGGGTGACCGCAGCGATTGTCGGCTCTGAAGGCGTCTTAGGCATGGTTAGATTTCTTGAAGACGTCCTGCCAGCCCAATTGGCTATCACTTTGCCGTGCGCGAACTCTTTTCTTCCCTTCTATAATCGACTACCTTTTCTGCTTTTCAATTTATCTCCCATCTCTTTCCCTTAGGCCAGTGTAGCAAACCGGCTCATTCTCCTCGTTAACCTGTCCGCCATTTCTTATCCTTCTTTCTCTCTTTTAGACGTACTTTAACATATTTATGCGTAATCATTAAGCAGTAAAACACGCGTATTTATTCTGTGCATTGCTGTGTGAATAGTGGCAGTAGCTCTATTGAAAGAAAAACCTTAAACAGTGCAGCTTCCGCAGCCTTTCCGGAAAACACATAGGACTCTAAGAATAGCTGAAAGGGTAGTACTGCTGAGAGAATCCTGAAACCGTTCCGAGAAATTTCTGCAATAAGGTAATAGCATACTACTAATCTGACTTTCAACATTGATTGGAAAAATTAACAGAAAACTATACTAAATTGTTATGTGAAACAAATGGTAGCATTGCTATGCACACCCGTTTATTATGCCAAACCGCAAGCGCCTCTTTAGTTATTCGACAGGGTGAAGAAAGTTCAGCATGCATGCGTAGTCTTTGCTCTTTTGCTGATTTTTTAAAGACGTGGGTTTGGAGTGAGCAAATACAGCACATAGCATTACCACGAATTCGGGACAACTCCCGCACTGTGCAGCTAAGCCTAGCTGCACACCACGTTGTTCTAAGGCCACTATCGGGTATTCTCTTTCTTACGTCACGGATTATGTCAACGCTTTATTTTTTAATGTTCAAAGCCATTTGCCATGTAATGGCAGCCAAGGGAACTAACAGCGCGTGTGCCGAGTTCATGGTAACACTACAAAAAAGAATAGTTACCTGTATCTTGTATTTTGTACTGCGCGCCGTCGGTTATTAGGTTTGAAACTCTCCAATGCTGGCGAGCATGCTTTTTTTCAAGTGTTCTTAAAATCTGTGTTTTTTTTTCAGATTTGGCTTAGACAGCTGAAGGTATAACAAAGATTTTGCATTAGTTAGGCGCACTCCTTGCCTCCTTGCTTTGGTTAGGAGGTTAGGAACGGCTCTAGGCGGGAGCAGAAAATAAATGCATTGCGGGGATGATCGCGTCATGTAATTTACTGTAGATGTTTATTACTTTTCGAGGTGCTACGTGCGCCGAAGGATGAATAATGAATGAAGCAAAGCTTGCGCAGAATCATTGCTTGCAAAATTTTTTCGCGTTCCTTCAACGCTACACTATGGTCTTGTGGATACCGCTTGCTTTGAAGGTTTCCGGTGTGGTAGAGAAAAAAAAAACGAGAACGAACTTCGCGACAGGAGTGCATAGCAGTTTTCTATGTTTAAGACACGACCGCGCCATTTAAGAACGTGCAGTACATCCAGGTGGACTACTGTGGCTAGTGGTGCGCTTCATAAGTTCTGCATCAACGAAGGAATGTATAGAAAAGAACGAACTACCGAAACCCGAATCAGTGCGCATTCGTAGGCAAGAATTTGCGTCTTCAAGAACATGCGCTGAGAAAATAGTTGAACTTAGTGGCTTCAAGAACGTCGCCCAGAATTAAGAAATCAAAAATGAAATATCCTGCAAACTGGACTTGTGTGCCTATCACCAATCGAAGTTTCGAAGTTTCGCTGGTAATGAAACGCAGCCGAATTATGCAGGATTGTAGTTATTTCATCGATCAACTGTAGTTCTTTGCATAAGAAAGCGTGACCGATAAACAACGAAATCGATGAAAGCCTAGAAAAATTATTTTTTGCTCGTGTTGTTTTGTTCGAATAATTTTTTTTCATAATCGATTTAGACAGCTGATGTTTACGTAGAAGAACCAAGAAAACCCAACCGAAGATGCCGCTACCGTCAGCTTCTGCTCGTCGCCTGCAGTGCTCTGCAGTCTTGCCTCCTACTACATTACCACCAGACTTCAAAGTGCATGTTCGTCGCTTAATACCACACGAACCTGACGGCACAACCATGAGCCACTGTGCACATCTGCCAACGTCCGTGTTTGCCACTAATGCCCCGCATGTCAGAAAATTTGTTTTCCAACGGAGGAATCCGAATCCGCTCCCGGTCGGTGTCGAGGTTAGCGGTTTAGGCCTCTTGAGCAAGTCAAGGGGCGCCTTAATATCGCAAATTTCGGTTACCGTCAATTGGTTGAAATGTCTTATTCATCACAGCCGATGTATTCGGATGGAATTTCTATGCCTCAGTTGAAAATGTTTTCTCGTAAAGGCAAGAGATGCGGTGGTAGAGCTTTAGCGGCAACTGAAGTGCAGGCTCCTAACAATATTGAATGATTACTCTAGCAGTATCGAAAGGTAATTTGTTTTCGTAGAGCCGCTTATGGTCATCCAACACTTGAGAGAATCTACCAGTCTCAAGGAAAGCTATCGCAGAGTCGTGAATATTATTGGAGCCTGAACACCACCTCTCGCATTATCTCACTGAAACTCAGCGAGTAAAATAATTACTGGGAGTAACATGCACCGCAGGTTAACCCAGGTAGTCCAGCTGCTCATATCAGCGTTATTTATTCTGCTCCATTCCGTATACGGTCTTCTAAACGTTCTTCCTTATATTTCTAGTAATGATGTCTCTATCCAGCCTCCACTTCGAGCAACTGAATCAAGTATGCTGGATTGAAAACTAACTGCAGACTAGAAAGATATACGGCCCCATTGCAGTCAACCTCTGTGCTTAGCACTGTGCTTAGAACTTGATAGTTGGCTACTCCACTTTAAAATAATATTGGCTGACATTTTTCAGAATGCCAGGAAGTAATGTTTATTAAATCCGGTTCCACACCGAGTTTAGCAGGGAACATCGAAATCACGCTCAATTTTGCTTGGAGAGAATAAGGCGTAATTTTTAAAAATAACAAACTATCTTCCCTAGCTTCTACATGAATGAAATTGCTTTCAGCGCTTATTTTTAAATCCCAAGGTAAGAAAACAAAAGAAAAAGTCGAATACCGCATTCGCAGTCAGTATTGCTGGAGAAAATTAATAACCTTCACCATACGCTCAGATGACACTAGGGCTGCGCTTGATCGTGAAAAAAAAAGGCATATGAAGACAGACTTCGCGCTTATCATCGATTTGCTTTTCGTTGCGCAAGAGAGAAAGAGGTTGTTAATGGCGGGGAGGAATGTGCATGTTTTAATTTCTCTTGATTGCGTATTATTCTGGCGGGCGCAAAACGGGGAAGAAGAGCCACACGCTCTGTTGGCATGGCCCTGAAGCGCCCTTAAAGCCAGTTGTGAGGGTGCGCTAGAAATGGCAGGAGGAAGCGAGGCTATAACTTCCCTGACAGCATCAGTTCGGCAGCTGCTCACGCAGGAAAGAAGGCACCACGTGACCAACTGGGCAGATGAACCGGCCCCAAGCAGTTGCTCCTCGCCCATGTGTTCTTATTCTCTCCCACGCTTCTCTCCCGTACATCCAAAACACTCCTCGCTTTCGTGACACTTGCCTTATCTCCCGAGAGCTTGTCTCAGGCACTCGCAGTTTGAAAGAGCCGATGGACTTTACGCCCAACAATCGATATTTATGTTGGAGTGCTTTCGTGGTGCTCAAAGAGGCCATGCAGTCCGCGTGCGTGCGTGCGTGCGTACGTGCGTTTGCGCGTGCAAGCGTTCGGGTGGGGAAGGCAAAATCCCTGGGGCGTTATGAGAGAAATGAGTCACTGCGATTAGCAGGCGAGTTTCCTCCGTCCTGTCGTGCAGCCCGTTCGCTGGCTGCGCGCCCATTATCGGCGATAGCGAGCTCATTTGCTCTAGTGGACGGCTGCTCCTGCTGCTGGCGCTGTGAACCGCATGAACGCATGCGACGGAGTATCGGCGACGTAGCGTGGTGGGGGTGTAACACATGTGCAATGCAGGGCGTTAACGCTAGATGCTTGCGGGGAACAAAGGCACATACCGCGAACGTTAAAGTTAGCAGTCCTGCATCGTGAGGGTGCATTCTGGTGTGCACAATACTAAATGTTGTGGGCCGATGCAGGGACACAGGTTCATGCCGTTAGTTGTAACGCCATTTTTAAAGTAACTTCTTTAGATCGTAGATTTTCCCCGCGAACAATTGCGAGCACGACTTAGAACCAAGAGTACGTTATTTTAGAAGGGCTTATTTGTTTTCTATTCATTACTATCCTAAAAATTACACCGTTGTGTATGCACAACTGGTTTCATATACACAGCAGGTGATTATGACGGAAAAGAATGTGCAGGTATTAAGGCCATCTCTTGTATCCACATTTTATATTTTAAAGGTTTAAGACTCATTTGCCTATCATTAGATGTACATTGGGGTGGACAGCTAGCTATAGCATAGAGCATGCACAATTCGAGATGACGTAATTGACGAGTGCCTAAATAGCGTAACCAGCATGGCTCCCTTCCAAAGGAAAAAAAAAGTGCACTGGTAATTGTACGGCAAAAAGCGACAACTCTTCGTTACTAGTAAAAGTTGAACATTTCGCTTTTTTATTGATCACCTTTCCACAGCCTCTTCGCATTAAATTTCGCCAACCTTTTAGGGCTTCTTGTGGGCGGACATGGGGCCCTCTAGAGGGTGCGAGGTGAGTGGAGAACTACTGCATGGTGAAGGGATGTAGGTGGTCGGTATGTAGTTTTTGTAGGTGTGGGATGCATTTTTACCCCCCCAGAGGTGCACACACCGGAGAGTGCTCTGGAGGGCGTCCTTTTCAGGCCTAAAGGGCGCCCGCACATTGCCCTGATCTTTTCCTATCCGCTATGGGCGCTGAGAAGGAGGCTTCCCACGAACGCACAAACACCCATGCCGCTGATTTTTTTCTAATATACGACTGTACCGTAAACGCAGTCAAAGGAAACAAGGAGTTGGAGCCGATGGGCTCATAGGGCACACGCCCACTCGGGCACACGCACCTGCCCCCTCGCGGAGACTCATTGCCGAGTTAAATTACAAGGGTGATTCATTCCTTTTACGCGATTGGGCATCACTTCCCGCCCACCTCCTGCTCCTACTTTCTCTCCCACTTCATCTTTCCCTCACTTTAAGTGCCCTCAGCGTCGAGGGTTATCAGTTGGGCTACGTCAACGTGTAGGCTCAGTGCGGACGCCAAGATGTTGTTTCACTCCGATGCTTCCCTCCTTTCGCCTCTTCGTCTCAACTACCCTAAAACCGCCCAGGATGCGTATATATATAGGGACAGGGTCATTAGAATGACCGGCCGTTTGGAGCCCCACGCCAGGAACGGAGAGAGCAGCGGCTTCCATCGAAGCCGACTAGGCCATTCTGCTAATGGTTTGGTGGGAAGCAAATGGCCCGCCCTCTCGTAGGTCAAGGGGTAGTGTATCGTCAATGTTCCCCGCGCCGGGCGGGAGGAGCTGATGTGAAGTTGAGCCGAAGGATAGACTGCGATTCATGGACAACCTTTCTGGGGGCGACACACTCTAATGCGCATCGTGTATAAGGTTTTTTTTTTGCTTTCAACCTCTTCTCACGTTTTGATTTGTTAGTCTTCTTCCTTTTTCCCAAGAACTGTGCAAGTCTTACTTACATGGGCTCGAAGGAACCCAGTAAGCCGCAACGCTGCCGTGTTTCCATTCGGATGGACCCGTTTGCTTGTACGGTGCGCCTTTACCAAATCTTATCTTCCGGTCCTTTTATTCATCGCGATCAAAACTTCAGTTGCCTACCTTTTTTTTTCTTCTCAAACAAACCAGATGTTTAAATAACGGTGTGTTACAAAGCAGATGCTTAAATCATATGGTCCTAAAATCAACTTTCTCCAAAACACTTCAAAAATATGCCTAGTGAAGAACTATCCGTTTACAGAACTTTAAAAACAAGAACTTTCTGAACAGAGTATTACATCATTACGTTGACAAAAGTAATTAATTTCCACTGTCAAACAGCAAATACATCCCTGATTTATGAACTGTTTCGCCGTGATGAAGTCATTGTGTTACTTTTTATTTCAGCATTAAAATATGAAGCTACTCCATTTTTTAAAATTCCGCCGAGGTAGATATTACATTTGAGGTTACACTTCGCCGCTCCTGTTTTCGCGTAGGAGTGACAAACATTAATCTAATAACTTCTCCCGCTGTAAGCAACAATGGCCGCGGATATGTGCAGCATAAAACGAGTAACTGGGAGCCAAATATAACCAGAGCTCGTCTTCCTTCGAGCTTCTAGCAAATCAGTACTTAACTGGGCGACGTCTGTTGAAAGGCCTGCAGCCCTGAATGCCGACGTCTAGGATTCAGCGGCGGTATTTGCCAAGGTTATTAGGTTGCTGACGTTAGGCTGGATTTAGAAGAGTGCTATTCATATTTAAAAGAGTGAATTAAGTGGTCTTCAAGCGCTGGAAATTATCAGAGTTTTAGGCTTGCGTTGTTCCGGGTCAGATATTAACGCGACGGAGTTAAAGGCCCCGTTGTCAAGTCAATCGGTTGTCGGAGTTGTCGGAGTCGTTGTTATGAGCGAAAAATCACGAGCTTGACTCTGGCAGGTGGTGCCCAGAGAGCAACCTAGGAGGCAGATGGGCCGTCTGGGGCACGTGACCTTTGATGATCGATGGCTCGGGAAGAGCAACGTGGGTCGCACAAGGCACATCACTGGGAGCACCTGCCAGGGCAGTGGCGCATCCTTGAACCGCTGCACCACTGCGCCAGGAGTGGTACGAGGACTCCCAGGGATCTAAGAATGTAAAGTAGAGAATGACATTTTACATATGTGGTAGCCCGCCGCGGTCGCTCAGTGGTTAGGGCGCTCGGCTACTGATCCAGAGTTCCCGGGTTCGAACTCGACCACGGTGGCTGCGTTTTTATGGAAGCAAAACGCTAAGGCGCCCGTGTGCTGTGCGATGTCACTGCACGTTAAAGATCCCCACGTGGTGGAAATTATTCCGGAGCCCTCAACTACGGCACCTCTTTCTTCATTTCTTCTTTCACTCCCTTTTTTATCCCTTCCCTTACGGCGCGGTTCAGGTGTCCGCCGATATATGAGACAGATACTGCGCCATTTCCTTTCCCCCCCAAAAAAACCAATTATTATTACTATTACATATCTGGGAATTAACCCAATATGCCATCGCGTCGTACCCTTAAGGCGAAGCTTAAGTGCCCTGTATTTTTTTATTTATTTCTTTATTTATTGACTCTAAATGCCCAACACAGGCCAATAATTGGGGAGGGGGAAGATAATTTTAAAAAAAAGCAGGAACATGCTAACAAATGTCTAAGACACAGCAGGTAGAGTTGAATTAACAGCTGAACGCGAGAAGAGTAAAAAAAAAAAGCCAAACAGTCTAGTACCTAAAGCAAGCTCTGATATCGTTCAACATATCATAAACAACAGAACATTACCAAAGCAAAAAGGTGCCGGAAATATGTAATGGCTTTTCATCAAGCGCACAGAAATCAAGGACAACGAGACTTTCTCGTGTTCAAAAATGTTACCAAAGATGTTAAGAAAATAATCGATCGTTCAGTGTGGGTGACGATGCTTGGCGGTAATTTGTAGCATCCATTTATTGCCAAGCACCAACCGCGAGTTCCGAGGTAACATTGTGCGAGGAGAAATGGAACGGGCATTATGCGCATGATCATATAATGAGGCATACTCAAGAGATGACCTGATCAGCTTGGTGTAAGTGCTGTGTGTTGTTTCTTCAGTAGCAGTTAGTAAACGGCGTTTGAAAAGATATTTTTTTTAATGCCTCGTTAGTTATGCATTTTATGTGAGCTGCCGCGTTACATCAGTTTTTGTGGTGCTCGGCTGCCGTGCACTGTATAATGTCAATGCATGTAAAGAACCCAAAATGTCGAAATTACCTAGAGCCCTCCACTACAATGTCCCTCATAGCCTGAGTCATTTTGGCGGTTAAAACTCTATAAACCGAGCGACCAACTAATCTATGTGAGCATCTCAATTTAGGTCATGACTAAAAAATACTCCCAGTTATTTGATTCCGGTTTCTGCTACAAGGAGAATGTTCCGTGTTTAGATTTTCTCATGCTAACTTGCCTTTGCCATGCTCAACATCGTACCATGTCCAACATTCTTTGGACAAAATATTTAAATATGGGAAACAGTAACGTACTTATATATATATATATATATATATATATATATATATATATATATATATATATATATATATATATATATATATATATATATATATATATATATATATATATATATATATATATATATATATATATATATATATATATATATTGTTACGGTGTGGGATGCCACGGGGTGGCCACGGGCCCGCCCAGAGAAATATAGCAGCAGTACGGAGGAGAGCCGGCGAAGCACGACCGGCGGCGGCCAAGCTTTCTCGTTCTATCTCCCTCGTGCTAGAGCCGCGCCGCTCGCTCTCCGCCTCTTCTTTTATTCCCGTATCACCTTTCCACCGGGGGGGGGGGGGGGGCGGAGAAGTCAGGCCGTGCTTTGATGCAGGGTTTCCTGGGGCGATGCAATGTGGGCTCGCAGATAGGAAACGGTCACACTCTTCGTTGAATTCGAAGTGTGTGAGCTGGGCGAAGGTGTCTGCAGTCGCCGAAGAAGGTCCCACACCGGTTAGGCTAACTTCAGGGAGTTTTATGCATATTGAGCGGCGATCCGTTTATGGGACTGCATTGCGTGGGGAAGGCATGGAGCCAGCAGGCGACGACAGCACTGATGAGGACCCGGTAGCTAAGTCGGAGTCACCGCAGGCGCCGTAGACATATCGCTTCATGTTTGAAACATGCTCTGGCAAAATGTGGTGCACACCGCATGGTCGATGCTCTGGCAGGTCTTCGAGGCGGTATGTCACGGGGCCGAGTCGGGCAACGACACGGTAAGGGCCGCGGTATCGGGGCAAGAGCTTTGCGGCACGGCCAGTCGCACGGATGGTGCGGCGAACGAGGACCAAGTCACCGGGCCGGAAGGGGGGATGTGGTGGTGCTGCCGCGTTGGCCGCTTGCACACGCGCGTGAGCCGTGAGGAGGTTGCGCTGGGGGTCGAGGCGGGCGGAATGAAGTCGTTGAGCAGATTCAGTTGGTGACGCAGTAGGATGGGGAAGGCCCAACTGCGCGTCGAGAGGGATGGAGGGCGTTCTGCCATAGACGACTGAGAACGGCGTCACATGCGTTGTTTCTTGCGCTGCAGTGTTGACTGCAAAAGCTGCAGCAGAAACAAAACGATCCCAGTTTGTGTGGGACGGAGCGACGTAGGATGCGAGTATATCCGTGAGGGTACGGTTAACACGCTCCACGAGGCCATTGCACTGCGGATGATTGACGGATGTAGTGGAATGCGCAATGCCGAAGGAGCGGAGGGCTCGCTCGAATTCATGGGACAAAAAGCAGCTCCCACGGTCCGTGATGAGGCGCCGGGGAACACCGTGCCGAAGAACGAGATGCTGTTTCACAAACGCGACGGCATGAGCGGACGACGTGTCTGGAACGGGCAGTGCTTCGACCCACTTGGAGAAGTAGTCGATCGCAACCAGAACATACCGGTTGCCGGCACGCGTCTTCGGAAACGGGCCCAAATGATCCAGTCCAACCAGCGCGAAAGGTGAACTTGGTGGCGAAAAAACCTGCGGGTGTGGCTTGGTTACACCTGTGGACGGTTTTCTGTACTGGCATGTCTGGCAGGACGCCACGTGTTCCTTGACATCTCTGGACATATTAGGCCACCAAAACCGCTCCGACACTCGTGCGTAGGTCTTGCCGCGACCAAGGTGACCAGCCGTGGGAGCGTCGTGTAAGCCGCGCAAGATTTGCGACCGCAGTGTTGCCGGCACAACTGGCAACCAGACGGGTGGTCGACCACGGAGCCGCTTCACATGACACAAGAGGTCGTCCTTCATTCGATAGACCCGGCGTAGTTGGCGGAGGCCTGCGCCGGCGGCGGTGCCAAGGGAGTGGATTATGGCAGCAATGGCGGGATCTTGCGTTTGTGCAGTCCTCAGGTCCGTCAAAGCCGTCACGGAACAAGGGTGGCGAGAAAGGAAATCGGCATCTTGATGGGCAGAGCCGCGCCGATGCACTATTGTGAAATTGTACTCTTGAAGTTGCAGGGACCAGCGTGCAATCTTGGCATTCAAATGTTTGGCGGACTGCAGCCAAGTGAGAGCGCTATTGTCCGTGACTATGGTGAAGTGACGGCCGTACAGGTAGGGACGGAACTTCTCGACGGCCCAGACAACGGCGAGGCACTCGAGTTCTGAAGAGTGGCGGCGGCGCTCAACGTCGGAAAGCTGGCGGCTGGCATAAGCTAGGACTTTGTGGTCACCAGACTCGTCTTCTTGCAGGAGGACAGCGCCGAGCCCATCTTGGCTGGCATCCGTGTGGAGGACGATGGGGGCCGATTCGTCGTAATGGGCCAATGTAGGAGGCTCGAGGAGGGCGTGCTTGACGTCAAGAAACGCGAGCTGTTGGGCCTGCGTCCAACTCCACGGTGCATTCTTCTTCAGCAGGGCGGTCAATGGAGCGCTGCGCTTGGCAAAGTCCGGAATGAAACGACGGAAATACGAAGCAAATCCAAGGAAACTTTTGAGCTCCTTGGCGGTGGTGGGAGCTTCGTAAGCTGTAAGCGCTTTTAGCTTTTCGGGGTCGGGACGGATGCCATGCCGGCTCACAACGTGACCCAAGTACGTCACCTCCGCGAAACCGAAGAAACATTTTTTTGGTTTTAAGCGAAGCCCAGCAGAGGTAAGGGCTTTGAGGACGAGTTTGAGGCGTCTCTGGTGTTCTTCAAATGTAGCCGCGTAGACAATTACGTCATCCAGGTAGACCAACGCCATAGTCCACTTCAAATGGCCTAAGATTCGGTCCATGAGACGCTGGAAAGTGGCTGGAGCGTTCGAGAGACCGAAGGGCATACGGTTAAACTGGTAAAGGCCGTCGGGAGTCACGAAAGCCGTCTTTTCTGCATCATCGGGGTGAACAGGCACCTGCCAGTAGCCCGAGAGCAGATCTAGCGTGGAAAAATAACGGGCCCCCTTCAGGCGGTCAAGCGCATCGTCGAGGCGAGGCAGCGGGTACACGTCGCAATTAGTAATAGCATTTAGCTTCCGATAGTCAACGCAGAAGCGGAGTGTTCCATCCTTCTTGCGCACAAGGACGACAGGGGAGGACCAAGGGCTACAAGAAGGGGCAATGATTCCCTGGTCAAGCATGTCGCACACGTGCTGCTGGATGACTCTCCGTTCGGCTGGCGCTACACGGCGAGGTTGGTGATGAACGGGCCCGCGGTTTTCGGTGTTGATCCGGTGTTGAGCCCAGGGAAGTGCACCCGAGTTCACCGGCGCTGAGAGCAAGGCAACTGCGATGCTCGAGCAGCAAGGTCTTCAGAGAGGCGAGTTCCGCGCAGGTCAGGCTGGGTCCAAAGTTAAATTCTTCCCATGATAGGATCGCCGGCGCTGGAGGGTGGCGAGGCGGGGCTTCAGGTTGCAGAGACGCCACTGGTGACCCGGGGTCCAAAACTGAGGCTGTACCCAATTGCGTGCCGGGAGTCAGCGCGAGAGGTACGCTGCTGATGTTGAGTATAAATACGTGGGCCTCTCCTTTGAGCACAGGCAGAAGGCTTCGAGGGGAGGTCATCTGACGGGCTGGAGCTGAACACCGGATGGGTTCGAACAGCACGTCTGCTGTGACCGGACTGTCAAGCTTGGCATACACCCACGTTGCCGCACCCGGTGGCAGGGTCACGGCGGACACCACAGTCACGGTAGTGACGTCGAACGGCTTGACTCGACACGGCCACTTCGTCGCGAGGTCACGCAGAGATGCTGAGGCACGCTTGGTCGCCGACACCAGGGACTGCCACAGGGCGACACCGAGGCTGGAAACCCGGCTAAGCCAGCCCGGCCCACAGAGAGTTCGGCTCGCCCGTGGTTTGGTTCTAGTAAAATTAAGGGAGACTCCGGCTTGCTGGCACCACCCGCACCCGAGGACCACTGGCCAAATAGGGCTGTCTGCGACAACAAACTCGGTGGAGATGGTATTTCCGAGTGCTGTCAGGTTGACGACGACACGTCCGACTTGCTCCACAGGGGTGCCGTTAAAAGCTAAGAGCCGGGTTTTGGCGGCTGGCAGAAGCAGGTGGGGCGCGTTAGCAACAAACGATTTGTGCAGTACATTGACAGCCGCTCCAGTGTCAACCAAGGCCTTTACGTGCCGGTCAAGCAGGGCGACGTCGACGAGCACGTAAGGAGCATCAGTGGTAATCGGAGCCGACGAAAGGAGGGGACGCGGAGAACGAAGGATTGTGGGGACGGACTTTATTCGGCGGAACGGTGCCCCCGGAGTTCCGCCAAATCGTTTCCCGACGTTGGAGGGCCGGCACAGTCCCTCGCGTAGTGTCCCCGCAGGCCGCAGCGGAAGCAGGTCATGCGGACGTCGTTACGCAGGTGTCGGATAGAGGCCGCAGTTGGGGCTGCGGACCGAGGAGCCTGCACCCGGACGCTGCGCTCGGCAGACGGTGGCGATCCCCGCGTGGCCAGCAAAGTCAATTCCGCCTCGATGCCGAGCGCCATGGCGGCGCGGACGGAATCAGGATGGCCAGAGCGGACCAAGCGCTGCACCTCGGGGAGTCGGATGGCGTCGACAAACGCCTCGGTGCCGACCAGGGCCACGGCGTTCTGAGGCGCTCCCGGCAGCGACTGAAGAGCCAGGCGCTCAATGGCGGCGGCGAGGTCCTGGTACGTCTCCCCGGGCTCTTGACGGCGGGCTCGCAGGCGGTGGTACTGCACACGGGGTTGACCTGAGGCACCATAGTGGTCGGCGAGGAGGCCCGCCAGAACAGTGTAAGAGCCCAGCTGGTCGGGCGGCACGTTCTGCAGCAGCTCGGTGGCGCGGCCCCTCAGTTTTGCAACGAGCATCCATGCCTTCATTTGCTCGTCCCAGCCTCTCGCCGCCGCAATAAAGTCCAGCTGGATGCGGTAAGCATCCCACGAGATGGTGCCGTCAAATGTGGGCAATTCCACAACGTCCAACGAACACTGCGGTGAGGACGCACCCGCGCCGAGCACGCCATTGGAGGCCACGACCGCAGGCCCAGCGACGGCAGAGCCGTAAACAGCGGCGGCGGGGACGCCCAAAGGCACCTGACCTGTGCTCGGCTCGGCTGGCACCAGGCGACGGAGTTCGCGCCGGAGAGCTTCCATCTCCCCAGCCTGGGCAGTCAGACGGGCCTCCCATGCGTCCATCCGTTGGGTGACTGTATCCAGGAGGCGCTCAACACCGGCGTCCGGCTGCTGCGAAGAGCCGAGCCTCTCCGAGCGCCTAGGTCTAGCGGCGCCGGCCGCCGCGTCGTCGGCGCTATCGGCTGGTGGTGGACTCCTGTCGTCTGGCACGTCGGGTGCTTGATTCTGGGAGCGCGTGAGCGGCATGATCCCACCGCTGCCACCAAAATGTTACGGTGTGGGATGCCACGGGGTGGCCACGGGCCCGCCCAGAGAAATATAGCAGCAGTACGGAGGAGAGCCGGCGAAGCACGACCGGCGGCGGCCAAGCTTTCTCGTTCTATCTCCCTCGTGCTAGAGCCGCGCGCTCGCCGCTCGCTCTCCGCCTCTTCTTTTATTCCCGTATCAATATACATACATACATAAATATATATATATATATATATATATATATATATATATATATATATATATATATATATATATATATATATATATATATATATATATATATATATTCCAGTATGTAGCAAAATCTTTCTTTTATAATGTTCCCATCGCTCGCATCTAGCAGTTAAGACTGCTATAGGAAACTAACTAGGAACACTTTTGCAGAAACGTTAATAGCAAAAATAAATGCAAGCATGCCGACGGGAGATTTCGGAGTATATTGATTTATGTAGTGAAGTCTTGCATTATGTGAAAAAATTGCGCTCACAAACTTGTTCCCGTTCTAAGATGCTTTTGTCTAGATTTATTGCGTACGTGTTCGTTTTAATAAGTCGGACTGAATGCTAATACATCGTTGGTGTAGCTCTTTTCTTGTAAATTATGCAGTTATCTGCGAAAAGGCGCACAGTTAAAGGGATGTTAGAAGCTTTCTCGTTTACTTAAAGAAAAAGCTAGGGCGCTAACCTCGAACCCTGCGGAACAGCAGATATTGCGCGAGTGGCTTTCGAAATGTTGTTTTCAATTTTGTCTGACTTGTCACCATCCCTTTAAAACTGCCGGATTCGAGTAGTTGTTTGATCGTCAAACCCAAATTTACGTGTCTCCATAAATAAACATTTTTGAGGGACACGGTCAAAAGGCTTAGAAAAGTGGACGAGAATGGCAGCTGTGTAGAGTGACATATGCATAGAACCGTCATGGTCAGTTACTAGCTCTAAAGGTTGTAACTGGTATGATCGATTATGTCGGAATCTATGCTGGTTCTAACGAAGCAAGTTATTTAGATTAACACAGTTCATGATGTGAGAAAGCAAGATATGCTCTACGAGTATTCAGCAGTAGTTATTTGCAGGGAGATGACCCTGCAGTTGTGTTGATCAGCGCTACCACTCTCTTTAAGTTTAGGGATCACATGTGCAAGTTTAAAGTCGTCCTAAAATATTCTCGTATCCAGAAATTGTTAGAATTCAGAATTTGTGGGGGATTTCGTCGGATCGTTGGGGTTCCTTCAGTTCCAAATTGTCAGCTGCGCGGGCCACTGCATTTCTTGTGATTGTAATAGGTGTGAATTGAAACCAGATGTTTCGTAAAGAAAAATAATGGACAGCGATAAAATGACGACCTAGTTCGACACATTTGTGACAATTATGCTGTCTCTGAAGCACAATGGTGATACCCGAAGGTGACCGGTAAACGCAACCCTGAAAGATGTTATTTCCTGGGGACTGTAACGCAAAAGAAAGTACTGCAGTCGCTTCATGTTAAAGTGTACACTTCCGTGCCTAGAGCCGCTCGACATGCCTCGACACCAAGCCACATGGGGAAGGGGGCACAAGTCAGTAAGGAAGGTGGGTGCTTTGGGTACAACTTCCCGCTTTGGATAAGAACAAATAGTCCGAGGGTTTTATTTTTACCGCAGGCTACTTTTTGCTCGCAGCAAAGGCATCGCCGTCAGAAATAGCAGGCATAGTGGGTTGCGGGCTGGGGCTTCTTGCTTTCCATGAACATTTCTCCCGCTAGAACATACGAAAAAAAATATTAAAAATGCTGAGCGCTAGGTACCGAAGCCAGTGTAACCGGACGCGTACGCAAGGATATGTAATCACAGCGTCGTCCTTGTGTTTTCCTGTTGATGTGTACGCGTCCTGTTCCTCTGGTTTCTCTACCAGGTACCATGCACCAACAAGCTCAAGAAGCTACGCTTCTACAATGCTGACCGCTAGCATTGGTAGCGTAATATCGGTGGGGAAAATGCGCTCAAGCAAACAAGCAAGCAAGCAAGCAAGCAAACAAGCAAGCAAGCAAGCAAGCAAGCAAGCGGGTCTCGGCGCATGGGCCTCGACAAACACAGCGTCCCCGCCTACATAAACATATTCACACACCCACATATATACTATGCGGGAGTTTCCATTCAACGTCTTTCGAGTTCGACTGCACGGGGACAGGCGCGTGGTTTCGTGGCCGTCAGGGCCTGACACCACCCATGCGCCGACGTGTTTCCTGTTTCCTAATGGAAAGCGCGCAGTACTCGGTGGCGGCGCATCGATTTTGTTGCGGTGCTGTTGTTGGAAGAAGGAGCCCACAAGGCGACGGCGGTGACCGAGGCGGTCGAGAAGTTCCACGGCTGTGCGATAATGCCCGCCTCGCACGGCGCGCTCTGCATGGTTTCTCCTCTTTTGACTCGCTGCAATTAGAAACACGCAGCCTGTTGTAGGGCGTCGTTGTGGTTTCGTCCGACGATATTATCAGAAAATGTTTTGTGGATGCCAGAACCTTCTGTTGCGTTGTTAATGGTGGTCCAGGTGTTCGACCTATGCGACTCCTCATTCGCATGTTCGCGCTGCGAAAATTCGACCTTTATTGAGCGGGTAATTCATGCGAGGACAGGAAATGGTGGCTGAAGGAGGACGGCGCGAGTAAAAACGGTGTTCACTTAGGCGGACAGGTGGTCTGCGGCTGACATGTCACGCATGAATGGTTACGAACTGAACACAAAACAGCAGTAAGTTGTGTGACCCGCTGCGACTGGCAGGCAATTTCGGTGTTACGGCAAATATTCCTGCCGACATTGTTTCCGTCAAAGATGTATGAATAGAGGTCGGCTGCCCGAGGCAATTTGCAAAACACGGCAAGTATTACGGCTAATATGACATATGCGTAAAAGAAAAAGTTTGGCCGTGCCAGTAGCATAATACGTTGAGTCTTCTATTCAAGTTTTTCTTCGCATGGCCCAAAATGTGCATGGTTCTAATCGTTGCGAGTTCGAAAGTGGATCAGCTTTCATTCTTGTAAGTTTATTTACACCGTCTTGTCGCATCAGTTTATGGTTTATGGGGGTTTAACGTCTCAAAGAGACTCAGGCTATGAGAGACGCCGTAGTGAAGGGCTCCGGTAATTTCGACCACCTGGAGTTCTTTAACGTGCACTGACATCGCACAGTACACAGGCCTTTAGAATTTCGCCTCCATCGAAATTCGACCGCCGCGGCCAGGATCGAACCCGCGTCTTTCGGGCCGGCAGCCGAGCGCCATAACCCCTCGGTCACCGCGTCGGCTCTGTCGCATCAGTTGTCAGACAGCTAGTGTAAATATAAACATGCATAAACAAATAAGAAATACACTTAGACCTTTTTCCTCTTGTTTTGTTGCGTCATGAATGCAAATATCTGTGCATGAACTATTTCGAAGTGCTATGCTATATTTTTAAAAGAGTATTTTTTTCTGCATCTAGTTGTTCTATCTTCTTCGAGTACTTAAATATAATTGTTACGCGCAGTACCGTGACAATAAAATGTAAGAACCTTACGCGTTTTTTCTTCGTCTGTTTCCTTTTTTTCAGTGAATTCTAAGCCTAGAAGCTGTAATACTTGGCTACACTAACCACAACAAGAAGGTTTTAGAGCATTGGGCTATTTTCGTCCTTATCAGTGCCGATGCGATTACACAAACCATAATGATACTTTCTTCCGTAAAGCCAAAGTTTTATCTCCACTCACTCTTAACAAAGTATCCTTCTTAAAACCACGCTATGGCTTGAACATGCTGGAAACAAGCACGCTCGATCCGAGATGGCAACAGTGTTTGTTGAACACTCGCAGCTGAAGTGAAACTCGCCACAGTGTCCCCCTGATATTCGAAATCGTTGTCTTCAGCAATAATTCCGAGCAATCGATGAAAGCGCAACAACGCTTTGCGCGCATAGCGCGACTCTAGGCACAATTAATAACGAACGATTTTATGTCAGAACATACAGCGCTTGAGGAGCAAACTTTCAAAAACACTGCGGGCCTCGCTGATAAGGCGCCGTTACTTTGTGTTCGAAGCGGCGCGGAACGCGCAGAGTCATTTACCATTTGTTTTCAATATCGGCGCAAACAGAAAGCGATAAATGAAACCAGAGGCTGAAGATCGGGCCTAGCTGCACGCCGCCTGGTAATTTCCAACTATTGCCAGTGCTTCACAAAAAGAAAAGAAAAGCGAATATAGCAGTGGAAACTCTAGAAGCGATGAACCAAGAATTGTTGCAGGCGCTTCGTTCTCGCTTCCAATATATTGAGGCAGTTGCTTGAGTCCGTTCACGAGAGGCAGTTCAAACAATAGTTTGTGGAGCGTTGAAATGGCAGCGTGTTTTTGCATTCAGCTGTGGCGGCAGTGATTTCTTTCTGGGTTGAACTTTATTAAAATTACTTTACTTCAGCTACATATCTAAAGCACGGAGGGTACTGGACCTGCTATGTAGGCGACTGGTTAGCTTAAAAAAATAAAGATACAGCGACATGTGTTTAAGACGATTGCGACCATAATTTTCCCTCGACCGCTTTTGGTGGCTCACTGGTCTTGCATAAGGAAAATTCCAGCGGAACTAAACTGTTCTTTTGAACACAAAAGATCCGAACGCAAATTTTCTCCCGTGTTTGTTTCCGCTTATTTCCTGCCAAATTTGGAGTCGACCGATAGAAGCTCTTCGAATATTAGGCGGTTCTAACAAGATGAGCGAATGTTCGGAAGCTCCAAACAACGAAACGAATATCAGTATTAATTCAACGCAACAGCTACTCGGGCAAGTTGGCCCTGTGTACATCGTCCCGTCTAATTCTGCCTATCCTCTTTCTCTTTGGTGCTATTGCGAAAACAGTATCAGTTACGCATGGAACCGAACTTAGACGTACAGATGCGGCCATAAGTAAACGGAGCACGCTGTTTTGTTCTGAGAGCAATCGTGCCTTCCTTGGGGGAAATAAAGAAACATTGTTTATTCATGATGAAACGCACTAGCGTCCACTACCAGCAAGGAGTTACCATCGCTGGCACTTTCAATTAGGCAACGCTTGAAAAATATTAGAAGCGAGGAAGGTGCTCTGTTTACTTTTGTTCTTTACTTTTGAAATTTCAAGTACGTCTTTTTGTAGTTATTTCTTAATATTTCAAATAAGTGCAGCTGGAATTTTACGACCATGATTGATATGAACGCATTCATTTTTGAATTTAATGAGTGAGTAGACAACGTTTACTTGGTTGAACGAAGCCTTCTCTGGCGATTGGTTGGAGGCCCTAGCTTAGAGCCCTTATGGAAACTGCAGTAGCTCTTACCCGGTCCACCAGGTGTAATTAGTCTTCCAGCTTTGAGATGGGAAAACTCTTCTTCCACTACTCCTGTCATGGGTTTTGTATATTGGGGATTGCTGTGTTACTTTGGGAGCCCTACAAGGCGTGATATATTGTAGCCACATCCCCGCGCAGCGAACAGGCGGCCGTGCAGACTGTTGGGTCAGTTTTACATAGGGTATGTAAACTAGGGTAAGCTTTTGTACGGAGCCACCACCAAGCTGTTGCCTGTTCTTTTGTGAGCTAGCTTTGAACAGGTTGAGGTGGCATTCTCCACCCTCGATGTTATTCCAACATACGTCTGTGCATTGGAACCGCTGGTCTGGATTCTAGCGGTTCCTCCACAGCGCGGTAAGTGTGCCCTCCAGCTACTTTGTCAGCCGCGCCTTTCCCACACCGGACGGCGTGTCCTGGTGCACTGAGCTCCGGCTCTCAATTCCTCACTGCGGAGGAAATTCGATTTAAAAATAAATTAAACCACTATATGCTGTCGCAGTCATTAAATATTCCTGTAACTGGGGCTTCGTAATCAGGACTGGAAGTAAAGTCGGTTATTGCGAACGATTTCGGGAAAGTGGGATGCTGAACAAAAAGACCCTACATACTCAGGCCGCCTAGAGTCGAAGGCTACGCTGAACATTCGACTTTGCAACCAACCCGCAATTCATCTCTCAATTTCAGGCTACACATTACAGATGTTTATAGTTTAGGGGGTTTAACGTCCCAAAGCGACTCAGGCTATGAGAGACGCCGTAGTGAAGGGCTCCGGTAATTTCGACCACCTGGGGTTCTTTAACGTGCACTGACATCGCACACTACACGGGCCTCTAGAATTTCGCCTCCATCGAAATTCGACGGCTGCGGCCGGGATCGAACCCGCGTCTTTCGGGCCAGCAGCCGAGCGCTATAAACACTCAGCCACAGCGGCGGCACATTACCGATGTGGAACTTTGTTTTCTAGCTATATAAGACAAGAAGCTGTCCCGGTTGTGGAGAGTATTATGCACATTAACTTTGTTCCGAATTACCTGAACTTTGCATTGATAAACTAAAACTTTTAACATTGCAGACAATTGCGTCTTACTTAAATAAAGCTCAGAAAGTATCTGGCGCGCATCTGACTTGTGGTCCTAATGGTCTAATAGATAAGAGCACTTTTTAAATGTGCCATACTCCTTCATACATATTCAGGCCACCGCAGTGCCATTGTAGTTTTATAGCGCAATACATTAATGTGAATGATTAATGAGCCTAGTAACAAATGCACGTATTTAATGCAGGAAATATAGTCGTATCGAAAAAAATATTGCCATGACTCTTGCCCAACTAATGCTATCTCATAATCTGCTAATCACGCAAGGCAGCATTGTACAAACTTGCCACAACCACCGATGTTTGAAAGAATTTTTCGTGAACAATTATCAGTGGGTGTGGTAAGCAATCACTGTTAAAAAAAATGTGCAAATGCTTTAGGGCAAATCGCTGCTGTTGGTGTTGCAGATAAGTACGAGTGAAGTGGGAATATTAATACAGCAGCAGCTTTCACAAAAGGTTGCTACTTTGCAGAGCCACAAGGCAGGTGATTTGCTTGAAGCTTTGCTTGCGCAAAACCGCAACAGTAAATGTCGCTAGATATTGAAACAGCTTATCTGCAGCCCTGTACAAAACGCTTGTCTCACAATGTACTTACTGAACACCGCCAGTGGCAGCACTATCGCGTACACGCGATGGACTGGCGTCGGGCAGCCTTTCACGGGAGAGGTTTATTCATTATGAACCATTCGAGCCATCGTTCCACCGCCTCGTCACTTCTCTTCACCTCTTTGTCCTGTCAACAACCCTCTCCCTCCACTACGTCCCCTGAGGTAGGACACATTTCATCGCTGTTAACTCACCGCTGCTGCGACAGCAATTTGCTACTGGTGCAAAAGTTTCGCGGCATGATATATAAGGGAGGAAATATGAAACCACCTTTTCTGACACGGAACTGTGCTATCAGCTTGGTGCACGGCCTAATTATTGCCCCTTATCAAGGTTCGCCGCAAGAAAAAAAAAGGCAGAAGCAAGGCCAAAATTCAGGAGGACGTTAAAGAGAAAAGAGAAAGAAGAGCAGGTGCTCAGTAATGAACGGCCAGAAGCGCTCGCTGGCAGTCGCTTCTTGTGCATGCACGTTATTTCGTCACGTTCACATCACGTGGGGCCGCGGGAGATACAATCTCGATGAGTGCGAGTCGGAGCCGAAACTGCGCTAAATGAAGACAGCAAGTTAAAAGATAAAGAGCGAACACCCGCGATTCGCCTTACAATTTTCGGTTATCCCGCGGGCGCGTCTGTTCACGGCTAAACGCTTGTTAGTTTCAGTCAAAATGACTCTTCCTTCTTTACTTTTCATCAAAGAAAAGTGTGTTGGTGGATCTGGCTGCCGTTATATTTATCGAAAGCTTCTCTTCTTCTAGGGGAAGCAAAAGAAAAAACACTGAGCGCCGCTTTTGATATTAGGCGGTATGAACACGCTTATAACTTTTCTTTGAATGGCTGTTCTCGCATCGAGGCTTAGTAGGTATTATATATTTAGTTATACGCTGGACACGAAGCTTCGTTAGTGTCTTACAAATTACTGCGAACACTGCAATGGGTATTTCTTTAAACTAATCTCCACTGCTTTAAAAATAAACGTTTAAAGTTTGGACATGGTTTAGAATGGCACCAATGCAGTTTTAAACGAAGCCTTGTGCGGTTTTGCAATGGAATAGGCACCGTTGGTGATACCTCTAAGAAAGCATGCCGTCAATGTCAATTAACGTGTTTCCCACGACTCGCGTGTTCCATGAACTTTGATGTGGGTGTAGATATCCTAGTTTGTATTGTTGGTTTATTTCGCTTATTACAAGGATATAGAAATTCAGCTTATCCTTGTTTTAGGCGTTTGCCTGTATCCTTGCTTCCAGAGCCCACACTATTATTAGCCCAAAAGATAACTTCATAGAACATCCCACCTCTGAGTGGAACCTATTGTCAGTAAAGTCACTTTAACGGTAGTGAAAGAGCGTAAAACTATTAAAGGTTACAGTAAGTCCTATCACAGTTTACAGGTAGACTGAGAGAACAAAATGACGAAGATAGTTTACTGCAGTGTCACTTTCAGGTCCCGCACATATTTGTTTGAATTTCTTGAAATTTTTGTCCAATACAGTTTTGCCGTGAAACCAAGACAAACGGTTACATACAGGTCACTTAACCGGACATTTGGCAACATAGTATCTAATTCTGACCCGGCTGCCTCTCGATGGTTCCAGTATTTTCTTATGTGACGCTTGGAACTACATCGCGCTTATGTAGAATTGTCTTCTCTCTGGCTACGAGGTCTGCTTTATTTACCTTAGGTATGCTGAACGCACATATGCGGACCTGCTAGCAACCCCTTTCATTTATTGTAGCCCCAGTATTCTAGGCTAGACCTATGTGACCCTTCGATTCCCACAGGGGCCTCCGTAGGCCGTCCCCTGTCCTGGTATGCCACGAGGCAGTGATGGATGGCACATTTCGCACTTGCAGGCTGCATCGACCAGCAGCAGTGAATGATTTATGAAAGCAGCCTACAGCATCCCCCCCTCCCCTCCGCAGTAAAGCTGCCTCCGCCTCTCCCCTTTGCGGACAGGTTAAAAAGGATAGGAGGACTAAGGTTATGCTTTGCGTACTACTGGTCGTCGTGCAAGCAGGCCTGGTGGAGCCACGAGAAGCGGCTGCCTTGCTTAATATTCTCTTGATTGAGGCCATAATATACGCTGCATGCCAGCGTCCACAGCATGTTTTGACCGGAACGACTCATGTTTTTTTGTTTTAAGAAGCGACCAATAAATGTTCGTGCTTTCAATTCTTATTCCTTTGTTTTCATTAAAAACGGCATAAAATAAATGATAACGTTTCGAAGTATAGCATGTTCGTATGACTCTGGTAATAAATTGGCACAGCCGATGGCATACGGCTACCAAAAGAATAGCTTGAAAACTTCAGAACCGGTGCTTGCATGAATGACGAACGAATGCACAAACATTTACGGAATACCGCCCGGGACTGGGGCAAAAAACAGACCACAAAAATATTTGTTTCCTTACTGTTTTTCCAAAGAAGCGACCACGTGCACTCAGATCGTTCGCAAAGTACGGGAGCAAAAACTTACAGCGAAAGTTTTCTTTCCCAGAATTAGTTTTGTTGGAGGCGCGGCGGCTGTAGTAGCTTCGAAGGCTATCATTTTCTCCTTTCTTTTCTTTTTTGTCAAAGTGTATGGTACAAGCAAATGGGAAGACACAGCTGAACACCACGTGTGCAATGAAATCTTGCCGTTATTTTTTTCCTTACTTCTCTATAAGCCCGGGAACTGTGCGGTGTCATGAAATTTTAAAGAACCCCAGGTCATCTAGATTATCAAGAGACCTCCTCTACGGCGTTCTCATAGCCGAGATGCTTCACTTCCTTTCATTTGCTTTCATTTCCTTTCCTTTCATTTCATTTCCTTTTCTTTCATTTATTTTTCCTTTATTCCCTTTCCTTTCATTCTCTTTCCTTTAATTTCCTTTCCTTTAATTTCATTTCCTTGCATATCATTTCCTTTTCTTTCATTTATTTTTCTTTATTCTCTTTCCTTTCATTAACTTTCATTTATTTCCCTTTTCTTTCGTTTTCATTTCCCTTCCTTTCATTGCCTTCTTTTCCCTTGTTCCTTCTAATCCACCTCTTCCTTTGCTCTTCGTTCATTCCTTTACTCTCACTTTTACGTATTCTTGGCCATGCAGCTACAACGACTATACCAGCTGTTGCTGCGCTTGCTGCCATACAAAGACTCATTCGAGTGAGGCAGATCGCCAGCGCCTTCTGATCCTGGTTCTGTGGCAGTCATAAACAGGCCGAAGTGCTAGCAAAATTCGAGGAGCAGGAGATAACTAATGAAAGAATTACAAATAAAGAAAGTCTGCGCTGGAATGTTACTGTTCCGGCATCTATTCGTCATTCTGTCCCCAAAGAGACATCGCTAACCCCCGCTATGTTAGGCACAATGCTTTTCATTCTTTATAAACACACCGCTCAGCGCTCTCGGGAGGGGGCCTCATCGTTTTATGCCGAATGGTGCTGCTGTGGCGTGGGAGGAGAGAGCCATCCTTCTTCGTCAGCCCAGTATCCCCTTCGCAAACCTTCCCCCTCATTTATCCCCCTTCACCCCCACCCCTCCCTCTTCAACGTCTGTGCCCGTCTTTTCAGAGCATTCCGCCCTGACAACTCGAGTGCGATGTAGCTCATGGGTATTGCCGTTCATCAAGCCTACCTCGAAATTGCGCGTGTGTCAAGGTACGCATGTGCGCCTTCTGAAAGCCTCGTGACTGCAGCGTTAAGACGGGCATCACTCTTTCTTTCTGCCAAACCTTTCCACACCCGCATATCATCGGGCCTCGTTTATGCTGTTTAGCTTAGTGGAAACTGATCAGGATCAACCAGAAAAGTGCGGAATTTTCCGGATAATTTGGTTCCTCTAAAACCAAGTATATCGTGTAACGCGGACTGTTCATCCCGAAAGTCCTCTGCAAATGTAAGCTTACGGTGCTGGTAAACCAGGGCAGTAACACAAGTTAACGGTGCGTAAATGGCACATGTGGCGTTGTATTGTGTTCTGCCTTTTCAGGCGTCTTCAAACAAAATGGTTAACTAATTATTCTTAACTGAGACTACTGATGACTTTATGACACACACGCACAAGAGTTCTTGAGAAATCACATTCCTGCAATCCGAAGGAGTGGCCGTCAGTCAGGCGAAGCGCGGGAGAATAATGAGTCAGCTACCCATCCAAAACGCAGCGCCAGGTTGAAAGAATGTGCCACGCACGAAAATGCGAGAACTGGAAAGACAAGCAACCATCCCGGATTCCCTTCCGTCCTCCCCACATAAGCTGCACTTCCCGGAGTTCCCAAGAGCTGTGCTCAGACGGGCCTCTTGCGTGACTCGGGGGAGCAAACAAACGACTTGGGCAGCGGCGTTGATATGCCACAAAAATAATGAAGCCCTTCAATCTGTCCATCTTTTCTTTTCCACTCAAATGGCTGCGGCCGGAGCTTCCTGCGTGCTGCGGAAAAGTAGAAAAATGTGGGATGCGCACTTCGTCTGTTCTGCTGTTGCTGGGGTTGAAGCTGCTAGAGGAAAGTATTGGTCCGTTTGGGCAGTCTTCTATCCCAGCCACTTTGGAGATGCGGTGCAGGTGGGTAAAAAAGACGTCAAAAATAGCAAGGCAACATAATGGAGTACCTTTCACGTAGATTAAGCGTCAAAAAGAAAATGCGCTAGTACCGGGTGGTAATCTGCATCACGTCCATGTGATCGATAACAGTTCCACCAATTGCCCACAACAAGGTACGCCCGCCTTGTAAGTTGCTTCTGTGGTACTTGTTCAGCTATGATTCGTAAGACTTGACTGTACGTATTTTCTTTGGGTAAACTCGGTGGGGCCCGAGGAGGCAGCCAGAAAACATGACAGAGTTTTTCAGGCTTAATTTCTATTAAGAGACAATGCATTCTGGACTGAAGGATGGCCAACACGCTTAAGCGGCGTGAAAACCGAGCAACGGTATTGTATGCCATTAGCGTGAAAATTAAAGCAACTATGTGCAGTTTTCCAAATTGCATCCGCTGGAGTTCTCCTGCAACATCATTAAAATCGCATGTTATGCTGGTCATGGTGCAATAAATTGCCATTCCTCTTTAGAGCAGGGACTCAAAAGCACAGTAAGTGGCTTACTCTTTCAGCGAAGATAATCAGGTGAGAAACTAAATATTTACAGTAATGAACCACAGATTCTTCCTTAAAAGGAAAGTTCGCAGATTATCAGGATTATTTTGAAACTATAGCCATCATGTTTTCTACAACCGGATAAAGCGCTCTCACAAGAGGAATAAGAAGCGCTTGCTTACGGAGCTCATCGGCTTCAACAATGTATACGGCACCCCCCAATAGGCTGGCGCACGCGGTGAAGACTTAGAAATTTATCGCAGCTTCATAAGTCTCGTAGAAACTGGCGTTGAACAACGAGTTTCAGAAAGTTCGCAGACCTATTGGAACACGCATGCGGTGTGTACAGAGAGGTTCTAATATAACCATTACGGAGGGAGGTTATGGCGCAAGCCAAGGAGGTCGCCTTCGGAGCAACTTCCATCCACGCTCCCTAGCGGCAGTGTTCCTAGCAACCGAAGCATCGGCGACGGCGGTGTGCGGAGGAGCCAAATAAAAGCGTATAGCTGTGAAACTGTTGGCGCTACATGCATATGGAATGGCTTATACCGTGCCCGAGCACCAGAGTGCGCGGGTAACACATCAATTTGATCCTTGAGAGCACGCCGGAAGGGGGCTCCCTTCGAGACCGTTACTCTTCATCCTAAGTCAATTTTAGCCCGAAGAGGAGCATCTTCACAGCTTATGCTGCATGGAGGAGAAAACACGAGGTTCCCGTAGTTTTATCTCTATTTTTTTTTTCCTTTTTTCTGCGCAATTCCCGGTGCTTCAGATGTGCGTAGCGTTATTCGAACGGAAGAGGGGGGGGGTGGGGGGGGGGAGGATGATAAGGAAGAGAAGTGAGCTATGTGACGCACAGTCGGCACAAGCGCTGCGATTTTCTTTGACGCAACAATCTCCTTCCGACGGCTTGCTTGGGATCAAGGAACAAAAAGAAAAGAAAACGCAATGCGCTGACGAAGCCTTGGCGCGCGCAGATTTTACGCCTTGTTGCCTGTGTTTTCTTTGAGCGCTGTCAAGCTTTGCGCTGGCACTCTTGGGGAGAGGAGGAGGGTCTGTTGTTTAATCCACTCATGCATAAGGAATGTTCTTGATGCGCGTGCGCTTTACGCTCACGGAACAGCCGAATAGCCGCTGCTATGACTGCGAATATTGGTAGCAGTGCAGACATCCAGACGTCTTTTTTTTTACTGAGCTTTCTTCAGCTTCTGATTTGTTTACACCCCGTCGCGACACGTATGCTTGGAAATGCGCTTGCTAGGAGTTTTCGTTGAACTGCTGCCCAGCGGCTCAATTTTCCTCTTCTCTTCCATTTTTAGAAGTATTCTGTTCAGCTTTCTCTCCATGCACGCTCTTTAACTGACTGAACACAAATATGGGATTGCGCTGTTTTTATTTAAGGCATATTTATTTGCATTACCACTCGTGTTTTGCGGTTGGACGAGACGAAGAATAGGCAATTCCTGGTACAAAAACACGCCTAACACCGCCTGTCTCTCTAAAAACGCCAGCAATCCACGCTTGTGCTAAGAGGCATTAGATGTTGCTTTAAAGTAACTAAAATTTTAAGGACATCTACTTCTCATCGTCGTCACCACAAGTCTAACTACCGTCCACTGCATGAAAAAGGCCTCTTCCGAATGCCTCCAATTAACCCTGCCCAGTGACAGCTGCCACCACATCATCCCAGCAAAATTCCTAAGCTCATCCGCCCACCTCAGTATCTGCCGCTGTGCCAAGGTGTTTGCTCACCTCCCACAGTGAGCAAACGCCTTACAACCCGGTGGCCAGATACCACCTGCCACGGTCGGCAGGTAAAGTCACAAGGTCACGTGGTCTTTCTCGACCAACCAGCGTTTTCCGTGACATCGTATGGCGGATTTCGCTGCTGGCGTTAACTCTAATCCTGTAGCATTAATACGCATATATAACCTAAATCCAATTTGTATTAGGAAGCTTCTTCAATAATTTCGGCCTTCAACACCCCCTCCCCCCCTCCCCCCCCCCCCCCCCCCCCCCCCGCCCAGTGAAATGCGGTTGCCACTACAGGGCCACAGTGCCTCAGCAATAGAATGCCCTAACGTGACACCTTGACACGTGGATACTGGCGTGTATATAGGAATAATACTTATATAAAGGAGTTCACGTGTAACTTCTCTGAACCACAATGTTTAAGGCAAACCGCACCAGAACGCTTGACAAGGCAGTGTCTTTCCAGGAAGCTGCAATTCTACGTCACAGTAAAAATAGAAACCTTCTCAATGATCTCCATCTTCTTTCGCTCTTTTTATATAAAAGGTTTCTTGGATGGTCGCGATTAAACTATTAGCAGTTTTACTGTTAATTTCATTCCACCTCACATACCGAATTGCATGAAAGTCGGAGGAGCAGGCTAGCAACCGCGCCATTCAGAAGGGGCGCAACATCTTCTTGCTCATTCTTAAAATATTTTCAGGGCAGTTTTATAAATTTTTCATGCAACTTTATAATGGTTGTAATACGAACAAATAAAAATTGTGCACAAGGTGAAAGAAAAGAGCGAAAAAATAACCAGCAAGCTAATTAATGCACGCGACAATTCTTACAGTACAGAAAACAAGAGAAACGTAAAATAAATTCTGCATGGAACCCACAGAACTCTGCTCAAAATATATTACTAATGGAGAGTAATCAAACGCCGAAGCTCGCGGCTGGAAGGCCAAAGAATACGGCGCAAGAAAGTACGACGGGCTGCTATATCTTGCCTGATGAGTTTTCTGTGCTTGACTTGGAGGTAAGCGCCTTTTTCTTGTGAAGGCAACTTCCACAGTAAAGCTTGGTGAAATTACAATACGTCTCTTACAAAAAAATTCGAGAAAAAAGCCCGAAGGCTGGAGACAATGTCTGGTGAATTATATTTCAGAGAATTACCGAGTAACGCACATAGAGAGTTGGCGAGGCCCTGAAGGTAGAGCCCTTATAGCCAACCAGATTAAAGAAATGGCACAGTATGAGAAGACAGTGGCACTGAGAGTTCCATGAAAGCAACAAAATTATTAACCGGCAATAGTTTCCTCCTGCGAAGAACTCCGCAAGAAGTGCTTGCTGAACGACGGTGAAAGTGTAACTGCTTTGGGAGAAAACCACCGGCACAGATGCATGCAAGTGGCGCAAAACGTCGAAACTTCTTTGACGGCCCTGTTCCGCAAATCTCCAAACACACCAAAAAAAGAAAGACAACTGAAAAGAGAAATCGCTTTATCCGGGAATGAGGAGAAAGAACGTGGAGAAAAGGAGGCTGTCAGTAGGGTTTACAGCGGTAAAATCGGCAGCCAGTTCGAATCCAGATGTCTGTCATCAAGTCCGTCTGCGTCTCGTTCTTCCTGGCGCTGCTCATTCTTCCGCTGGAATTTGGAGACCGAACGAAAATATGTCACGTTACTGGGATTTGGTGAAAACTCTAAAAATTATCATTCGTTCTTTCTTAGCTGTGCACATACTAAAAAAACAGGCTGATCAGCGAGTTACCGCTTCTCGCCCATTCTTTTTTTCTCGTCAGTTTAGGGCTATATCGAAACGTCTCGAGTTTATCGCATAGCTGAGCTAGCTGCGTGCCGGTATTAAGAATGTCTGGAACCATTCAAGGGCTCGCGCTTTGTCTAGGTTTGGCCAGAATCTTGGGATTTCTTAAGAGGATGAAAAAAATCGCCTCCTGTTGTTTCAAGGCAATAAGCTAAGCGGAGGCACTTCGCACCACATTTTCAGCGAAAGAAATTCAGAGGAAAGAAAATAACGAGCACGTTACCACCATTTGTGAACGGGCACCCACGCGAGCGTTGTGCAAGAAAGGAAGAATATTAAATTTATAACCTGTGATAGCTCCGGCAGAAGGTTGAAGAGCATAATGGCAGTGGATCTGCTGCATATGCAGGCACACCTCTAACAATAGGCATATCTTCGATCGGAAGCGTCACACCACAATTATGATCCGCGGTTTCTTAGTATTTTTTTTTCCACTGCCATGAATAAACGATAGAAAAATGGGGTGCGTAACTAAGGCCTCACATATCACGTTTAGCTTCATTTGCACGGCTTAATTCTTGCGATGCATTGGCCCCATGTAAGTTCACACTTCCACGGCTGTAGCTGCAAGCGTCAGTGCCTCACCACCGCTGGTTAAATAATTTTATAACATCCTCATCTTTAATGTCGCAGCGCTATTTGAAGCTGGTGCAGAGCCCCTAAAGTTCAATGCCGCCATTCCACTCTTCTATACGTGTTCTACACAGGTTCCTTCACGGTGCTTTAATCACGTCAACCGTTTCTACTGCCAGATGCCAACAGGCGACCTTGTACACCCTACTCCATATATAGGCGAATTGGACTTAACGCACCCCTTTTTCTTCCTGTAGTAAAGCTAACAGACGGGATTACTAAGCGAGGATGAGTTTCGTTTGAAGTTTGGCTCTAAATAAGTACTGGTGGATTTTCATGGTATAATAGCTGTGGCAACATAATTAGTTCCGAAAGAGTATAGCCTGTACAACTTCTCGTCGTTTCTGGCTTGAACAATACTCGTGACTCGATGGACAGTTTCGTTTCCATGAGAGCCTGCTTATAGAGCGAACCGTCCGTTGTAACAAATCGTGGACCAAAATAGAAATAGTAATAAAAAAACATTTATCTGTGATCTGGTCTGCTTCTGCTTATTCCAGTGTGCAGCGAAGTTAAGAAAAGAAACATTAGGAACTCCAAGCTAATTTTTGTGATAGGCGTAATCTTGTAAAATTCAGTTCAGTTTGAAGCGTTTGGTAATCATGGGGCAATGACAAGACTGTTTACACCTCGCGAACCAGAAGTACCTTTGTATACCCACTTAGCTGACAGATGCTGAACTCGGTTTTTAACGGAGTGCAAGCTGCAGAGAGGTTTGTTCACAAGCACTGATGAAATATTTGAAATAAAAACCATCATTAACGAAACACGTTACGTGTACAGAATGAAATCCTACAACAAAACAAAAGCGCTCACTGAGGTATTCGCAATTTCGCTCTGCCGTCTATCGGTGCCCTGCACTCTACAGATAACAATTGGAACAATTGTTTAGGACCGCAGTAGTTTTTGTTCTCAATCGTGTCCATATCAACGAGACTAAAATGCCTCCAAATGCTTTAGTGCGTTTTCACATTGTTTTTCTGCGCAGCAAATTTTCCCACTGACGAAGGACATATCTGGTGTAAAAATTTGTTTCTGGAAATACTGCTCATCATTCCATGGGCCGAGGTGAACAGGGTACGACTGCGATCCGGTATTTGAAACTAAATCAAAGGTTCCTTTTTTATTAGACAAAAAGCTTCGTCGTACGTTTTTTTTTTCTTTTGGGGAATCATCAATTATCAGCAAACAAAAAGAAAACTTGATGATATGCCCACCATCCTTGAATTCTATATAATATGGCTTTTCTTTCACATACCTGCTGGCTTATTAGATACATAATTCTTAGGTACTATATTGCTCGTATGTGATGCGTGTAATATACTGATTTTTATCATATCTTTTTCTAATGAGGGGAAACCCAAGAGCAAGAGAACCCTTTTCCTCTCCAGTGCGTATCATATTCAGTGTTGTTCGTCGCTTCTCCCTAATTGTACTTTCTTTTCTTTACTTTGATTCGTTGTTCTCTTTCTGGGTCCGCGTAAGGGTATTACAAAATTCGTTTCATTAGCGTCTTGCAGCCGAAGTCTGTTAGTCCGGGATATGCATTTATGTCCACACCGTCCCTCGTTTTTTTTCGCCACTCCATTTCAGGAGAATCCGATTAATTTTCCTCTTTGATTTCAAAACTTAGTCCAGACCCTATTATACGTGAAGATAACTTTGCTTTTGTTGTACTCTTCATCCCTTCCTTCCGCCTTCCTTTCTATTTGGCGCCCATCCTCGCGTACTGCATAGACTGCTTGTCTTTTCCTGTAACTTTAAGAACTTGTTTTCGTTCAGTTTCGTACTATACTGCAAAGACTTCGTCGATGCCTTGTTTTGGTCCGCCTAACTAGCATGAAACGTTAGATCGTTTTCGTTTTATTCATTAACCGCGTGTTTTTGGAATAAGAAACGACCTTGTAAAGGCAGATACCTTCTTTATATTTTTAGGTAAAACGCCTTGAAATGAATAGCCCGTGCTACATCGATGTCTCCTCGCAAAAATGTACTGAATGGTATTGCACCATTGTTGAAAAAAAAAAAAGCCAGGGCAGCGCATGTGATCCTTTTTACCCACAAACGTGTCTTTTTTTCCTAACTTGGCCTTATATTGTTAACTACTCTTAACGAAGTACACTAACGTAATCGGGAATATGACATATGGAAATATGAGCACTATTCTGGCTTTAGCTATCTCGAAAAATTAGGGCCTCCTTCATGTAATTTTGTTTTGTATCGAGCTGAAAGTTGCTTGGTTGGAGAGGCTTGGCAATGGCCCCTGCTTGTTCACCTGCACGTCAGACTGCGCGTGCTTGCCTTTGCGACTGTACCTGCGTGAGTTGTAGTGCGCATGCGCTATCTGGTGAGCCGAGACACTTGTTGAACCTACCTGTACACGTGCTCGCAGCGTGACCTCATGACTTTGTCTGCGCGTGAACTCAGAGAGCAACGACGGTTCGTAAACATCGGAACGCGCAGTGAATAGTAAAATATTCATGAGACGATCAGACGCGACCGAGGATTGCGGAATTGATTCTTCACCGGCGTGACAAGGATACAGACTTTCGGTGCACCACCGTTCATTATACTCTGAGAGAATCCGGCGGCACGCCTTAGAAAATGTTGGAACCTGCAATCTTGCACCCGGTGCTCTCTCTTGGGCAAGTGCTCGCAGTTTCGCATTGAGTACGCGTTTGTCCTTTCTTCGCATTTATTTCGTGTTTGTTTCTTTCAGGAATCATTGGCTGGAACATTTGAACCGCTAGTCACGTGTAGTGTAGCGGGCCATATATATTGCTGCTTTCTTATTTTTTTTCCTGACACATCGACCATGTAGAAGTCTTTTCTTACAGTCCTACTTTCTGTCTTTGGCAGTAAAGAAAAAAAATACAGGCAAAAAAAGGAACGGGAATCGTGCTCGTGCGATTACCACAGTTACTGCACGGATGTTCTGCCTTTCTGGCTATCTTTCAAGAAAAGTCAGAGCCGAGCTTCAGTCAATTACGTTCTCATTCCTTTTTTTCTTCGTCTTCTGCTGGCTTCTCTCGCCCTCGTTCTCACTCTTATTTCTATCTTGTACGAATCTCACGTCGGACGTCCCTTCCTAATGAAAGAGTCCGATCCCGTTACGTGCCAGTTGGGGATCGGCTGGCTCACCTCGAGGCAAAGCTTGGGAAGAGTGGGACCAGCTTTCACCTTCGTGTCTCATTTCCGTTCCCTGTCTGTAAAGGAGAAAAGACGTCTGAATTAAGAAAAAATCTAGTTAAAAATGCATGAATGAACCAAGTGCCGAACTCACACGGGCGTTTCTCTAGTTATGAAGTTTTTAAATTTTAAATTCATCACGCCATGCGCTTTTGTGAAAGGCCAATTTTCACATCTCTGGGCATTCTTTCGCCAGTAGCGGGCGTTCAAAGCTTGTTTTTATTTTGTTCTTGTGTATTCCTTTTATATACCATGCTTCCAGCTGTCGGCATTGGGGAGATCGAATGGGTTATGTACAGGTGCGGACAAAAGTAAATGGAGCACACAGTTGTGTTCGAAAAATGTTCACGTGTTGCCTAATTGAAATTCCCGGCAATAGCATGTGCATGCTGGTAGTGCACGCTGGGGTGCTTTCTCTTGGACAAACAATGTTCCAGCTCCAATAAGGAAGACGTGATTGCACTTAAAACAAAACAGCAACAAGCCGCGGTGGCTCAGTGGTTAGGGCGCTCGGCTACTGATCCGGAGTTCCCGGGTTCGAACCCGACCGCGGCGGCTGCGTTTTTATGGAGGCAAAACGTTAAGGCGCCCGTATGCTGTGCAATGTCAGTGCACGTTAAAGATCCCCAGGTGGTCGGAATTATTCAGGAGCCCTCGACTACAGCACCTTTTCTTCCTTTCTTCTTTCACTACCTCCTTTATTCCTTCCCTTATGGCGCGGTTCAGGTCTCCGCCGATATATGAGACAGATACACTGCGCCATTTCCTCCCCCCCCCCCAAAAAAAAAACAATTATTCACAAAATAGCGTGCTCTGCTTACTTACGTCCGCACCTGTACAGTCCTTGTCAAAAGTATAAGGCCCAAGGGGTGTGGTTCTGAGCCCTCAAGCCAGGCTCTCTTTGCATAATCAAGGACCCTAATCTTACAAAGGCGGAAGAAACTCAAGTCCCCAACCACTGCAAGCTTAACTCTGTCAGATGTTCTTAAGAGCTCCGCTACATGGCTTGGAGGAAAACTCCTTGGGCTGCATATTTTTCAGAAAGACCGTACAAAACGTCAAACGAGTGTAAGTTCGGGCACGAAGGCCAAATATTTTATAACGCCTGCAAAGTCGGGTTGCGAAGGGTTAGGAATGCGTATGCCCGAAAATAAAAATGGATGGACCTCTGCAGTTCTCGCGGCTTTTCCGTTGCTACGTCCGGTGGTGCCGAGACCAAAACAAATCTCCCTGACTCAACAAGTCTTCGGAGTGGGATTAAAAGCGCTGACGCCTTATTCCGACGCTGCTTCTTTTGTCGGATCCGTTTCCGCATTTATACTTGCTCGCCCCCTATTGGGGTTCTGTGCTTCCATTGCACTCTCCGGCCTCGGCGTATGCGGCTGCCGCTGAGTCGAAAAATGGCACCGGACAGAGCTTAGCTCTGTTATTGTGTTTCCCGGCATGAAATTTCAGCGCGTGAGAGCAGTTGCATTTTTACAGCTCGCCAGCAATTGCTCAGAACAATACAAAGAAAGCTGTTAATACAAGACGGCTTGAAAAAACTAACATAAAAATCGCGGGTACTGATTTCATTTTTCAGGCTTTATACAGCCGAGGTTTTGCTCTTTCAAATATATTTATACTTCTGTGAGCCTACTGCATGGCAAACAATATTATGTCATGCACTCTGAAGTTATAAATCGGCGAATTATTTGTCAAATGTGCTCTCACTTTCTAGGCGCGAACAAGTGCATTTAAGCTCCTCACGAAGAAAAAAAACACAAAATCAATATTGAGCATTTCTTCTGTGGCACTAAATACTCCGCAGATATGAACTCAATCAGCAAAAATAGTTAATAAAAGCTCAATTGACCTGGTATAATGCCGTATTTTTGCGTGTATGAAAATCTAAAGACAACAAATTATGATGGAAAATGGGGTTGCTGGTTGTGTGCGAAATTTGCCGAGAGGCTACGCTTCGCAGCAGTTTGAACCTTTCCTTGAAGACTTCTCCATCACTATCGCAATTTTATATATTTATTTTTTGCCGTATCCACAGCCCCTAAGACATGTACATTATTGAAGGGGAGCAAACATAGGAATGTTGTACAGAGAGCAGATTGCAGCATGAAACGCAACGCTAGTAGTGTAAGTAATTAAATAAAGAAAGAATTGATCACATAGTGACAAGAAAGCAGATAAATACCTTACATTTGTCTCAACATGTACACTAAAGAGACAGAAAAAAGCCACATGATAGTTAATAAAGCAAAATTTAACAACGGCATTTCAAAACACTCCGGCAAATGCCGAGGCGCTCTCTTCTGGTAAAATATTGCAGCCTTGGACAGTTTTGGGGAAAAAATGTATGCCTAAATATATTGATTCGGCACTTGTGTTGGCGCACATTTCAGGAGTGATCATCTCGCGCAAATCTGTAGGTACGATTTGTTAGATGCCTTAAACCTGTTGCACCTTTAAAAATATTATGGAATAGTTTGAGGCGCATGTATTACCGCCTTTCTTGCAGAAGAGAGGACCCTAGATTTATTATTTTGTTATAGATGATTTGCAGGAGGTTAAAATTTGAGCACTCTAATCGTGCTGCACGTTTTTTGATAGGCTTTAACTCGCCAATACGTGTTTTTTTTTTCAAGGCCCCAAGTGGCGCGTCCGTATTTCCGCATACAGCGACACATTAGAAAACTAGTGTTTTCCTTTATTTGAGCTGGAACTTGCGTGAAAGTTTGTTTCAGGACGTTATGGTCAAGGCCAGCCTTAGCTCCTATATAGTAAGTGGGGTGATTCTACTAAATGTCGTTTTTTACTGGGCATCAACGGTGTTGAAACTTAACACTACCAATCGATATTCGCCATCCAGATAATATGTAGTGTCTAGAATGTGACGTTTGTTGTTTAAATGGCGCTCGGCTACTGATCCGGAGTTCCCGGGTTCGAACCCGACCGTGGCGGCTGGGTTTCGATAAGAAACGCTGAGGTGTCCGTGTGCTGTGCGATGTCAGTGCACGTTAAAGATCCCCAGATGGTCGAAATTATTCCGGAGCTCTCCACTACGGCACCTCTTCCTTCCTTTCTTCTTTCACTACCTCTTTTATCCCTTCCCTTGCGGCGCGGTTCAGGTGTGGGCCGATATGTGAGAGATACTGCGCCATTTCCTTTCCCCAAATAACAATTTTAATTTTCATTTTTTTTAATGGAGAACTTAACATTTGAAAAATTCAGCGTCATACTATATGTTCTTCACTAGAGTAATATACACAGTGTTTCACCTAAGACTCTACACAATTCTAAAAAATAGGCTTTTTTATTTTGAAGAGCGCTTTTTTTTGCATAGCATTTTCCGCCGTGTACCTCTGAATACCGCTAAGACGTGCTAACTAGCGGTATGGTTAACTAATATTGAGTATTCAACTTTTGTATCTATTACCATTAGGCTCCTTGATTACTGAGAGGCGTGTAGCCCACCGTAATCAATCTCCATATCAGTTTCTAGAATTTTTTGAATGCGGTTACCCACGGCGCTGTGGCTGAATAAATTTTGGCTCTTTCGACGAGTAACGTACACTGGAGCTTTGCCTACAAGCTTCTCAGAAAGCGCATGCGTTTTGGCGCGATGTATGGCACGACGGCGCGATGTCTTAGGCGGAACAACCTGTATAGTCACGGTCACTTTGTAGCTTGCTATCACCATTTAAGCAATTAAGGTCGCATTAAATGCACAGATTGTTGCCCTATAATCTCACATGACTTGAAAACTCGCTCTTATCATTAGAAAATGCCAAAAAGAGAAGAAGCCTAGCGGGAGATCCACAGAGGATACCTTATAAGACTTTTTTATGCGGTGGGCTTGTTCTGTTAAACACAAGACTCAGTTTTCCGTCAGCAACGTAAGTCTCAATCTTGCGCCAAGTACAACAGGTATATTGAATGCCGACAAATTATCTAGTAAGGAATTATGTGCTTGAGTCAAACGCCTTTTTAGAAATCTCAAAACAGGTTTTAAGCTTGTTTCTTGTTATTAATTGACGCAGTAATGTCATGACTACATGCGGCTAATTAGGTGTCGGAAGAAATTTCCATTCTAAAACCGCGCTGTGTTGACTAGAAAAAATTAGTTTCTTGGAGGTGAGCCGTAAAGGTGGAATAAATAAAGTGTATATTGCCCACATAGCACACTAAAGATTATCTCTATAGTTCCTTGTTTGCCTTTCGTCACCTGAATATTAAACAGGAAAAACCATTTGAGATTTTTTTTTATATCATTAGGTTAGACACTGATGTTGGCTGATTTTGGGAAAAAGTTGCCAGAAATTGCGCAAATGACGCAACACAGTTTTCATTGTATGTAATTAGACGTACAATCTGAGCCGGGTGCTTAGTTTTTCCCAACTATTTACAGTAGTGTTACTCTGTCCTGTATCGCAAAGGACATCTCGCTAATTTGTGGTAAATACTTGACACTTAGTATGCAACAAACGTGACTCTCGAAGTGCAAGAATAAGGTTTAAAAGTACCTAATTAACTGTTAAGATTTTACATTCAGGTCCTCGTCAAAATTACTCTCATCTAAAACTTCTGGAATAGAGTGCATTCACGCTTTACTTGCGAGCTGGAGTACATGCATAACACTTTCGGGTTCTTTTGAAACTTTCATTCTAGAACACTCACATAAGTGCTTTCTGCTTTCTTCATTTGTTTTTCACTCTTTTTAATATGTACTTTTATCTTGCATTGAGGTTGAAGTTCCTACCATTTTTGATTCCATTCCATCAATACATGCGGTGTCTTCTGTTATTCAATGCCTGAAGATTTCTGCTCATTTATGGCTTATCGGTTCGACGTTTACAAGATATGACGCGAGTCGGAGATATGACTTTGTTAGAACTAAAATTTTATCTTGGAAAGACGCAATGCAAAGTCAACATGGAGTGAATAGGCGTGCTGTGCAAAATTATGCCGGAATGTTGAAGTTCGCGAGATTTTGAAGCGAAATCTGCTCGATCAGTGCTGGCTACCAATCGCGATGGTGGGTTCCGGCGACGGGTTGCAGTTCAAGGTACTCGTGCGACGACATCAAAGTCTTCGCACTGGGTAATAAATCAATGCAAGAAATAAGCGCACAATCGAAACAAATCGGTAGATATAACTGATTGTAGCTACTGGATGCTATTCTGGCAGCATTTTGTTAGAAAGGGAAATGAAATGTGTAATACAGGACGTGCTAGGTCCGCCGCTGATGGACGAGGGTGGCGCTCGTGAATGCTTTCAAGATTAGGTCATATGTAATAATAAATACCGCCGAAAGCAGATTTGACAGCCGTCGCTGTGCTTCAGTTGGTAGAGCACCGGACGCGTAATAAAGACCTCGTGGGTTGGGATTCAACTGGCGATATGTGGTTGTTTTTTCTTCTCCTTTTATTAATCGCCCATTGACGAAAACCAGAAATAAAAAAATACATCTGTTATGCTTCTTCGTTTCTTTGGCTGTTGGCTTCCCTAATTATGTTATGCTTATGCTCATTATGCTTCCCCGGAGTCCATGACTACGGCGTCCTTCATAGCCTGAGTCGCTTTGGGATGATAAACCCACATAAACGAAACCATCATTATGCTTCCTTCTCACTTTTCTTCCCATGTCTGCTGAACACCTTTTCAGTAAATTTCGCATCTTTTAGTTAAGGAGCAGCAGCAAGCGCTCGCTCTTCGGGTTCAACAAGAACTTTGCGATAAAAGGCTGTATTCAATGTAGTATGGCTGCGCGATGGTTCAATACACGTCGGACTGAAAGAAACGTTCAGCTTTCCAGAGAAAAAAAATATTTCCGCTGCATTCAAATGGCCATGGGTTATCAGACTGTCCTTTAAAGATCTCTTATCTAAGCCACACTGGCTATCGTGCACTGCCGCAAGAGAGGAAACGGCCGTTGCAACACATGCAGAAATGCTTCTACTACGTCCTTTAAGGTTTCGTTTGGTTTTTGGGGTTTAACGTCCCAAAGCGACTCAGACTATGAGAGAGCCGTAGTGGAGGGCTCCGGAAATTTCGACCACCTAGGGTTCTTTAACGGGCACTGACATCGCACAGCACACAGGCCTCTAGAATTTCTCCTCTGTCGAAGTGCGACCGCCGCGGCCGGGTCGACCCACGTCATCTGCACCATCCTTTAAGGGCGGTGCAGATGAGGCTTGAGATCCTGTTGCGCGGCCCAAATATCCAGTCGTCTACCATCCGGCGTATGTCTATATATGTAAATAATAATTTATGTCACAATTCACGCCGTTGCGATAGAAAAAAAGATGAGGCACAAATTTCTTCCTGTCCAACCTTCGCGGCTTGGTCAAATACTTTTCCTTCGATCGCCTTCTGGTGGGACAGAAGCAAGTGAATTTCATTAAAAATGAGTGGTTTTACGCAAGCGATGATACCTGCATGATAGTCTGAAAGAGTTTTCAGTTCTTTCTCAACTAAAATAGGCCCAGTAGTGCCCTCAATATCGCCACACCATAGTTAGTGTGTTTTCACGGCACCAGCACAGAGTTTAAGGAAATACGAGACGAAGCTCGTCAAGTCGCGAGCACGCTTATAAAGACACAGAGTGGGATTAGACGGCACTTTTCTGGACGGTGTGCCGTGTAAATTTCGATAAGACCACCCAACAAGCAATAGTACTGCGTAGCGCTTGCCATCCATGAAGGCGCCAGTTCACTAAGTGGCTTGCAGGCGCGGAAGGTAAACTAGTTTTTCGTCTTCACATTCGCATAAATGAGAGCAGGTGTGGCGGTCGACAGTCGACCACGCTGACAAATAGTGAGGCGCCTAGTGAAACCATTAATCGATGATAACCGGGCAAATGCTTTCTTGGTAGTAGGTCTGACAAGCAGCAGCGACCATTAGCACAAGCAGCCGAAATAGTGCAAGCGCCTGGCATCCACAGCGGCGCCAAGTTCTCTATAGATGCAATCTATTACCAGTGGGTAATTGTAGCGTACAGGCGTGGAGTCTATAGAACACATTCCATCCAGGAAAATCTTGACAATTCAGATTGTGACGTTGAACTCGAAGCTTTGGAAAAGTGCACTAGCAGCGATGATTGCTGGCGGTCATGAATTTAGCAGTGCCACCGGTAACTCAAAATACACCTACGTTCATAACAAACTGACCGCTCTTATCAGTGTTCTAATATCCCTATCACACGGTCCTCCTTAAACAAAAAAACCCATTTGGGCGCTGCTCCATGGGCTGCACCGATGACCATCGAGTCAAAAGTTTGCCCAGTCATCAGAACAGCGCGGACCTCTACCGAGCTTTTGAGCGCCTTCAAGCGGCGGCTTAGTGCGCTGTCGGACGCTCATCGCTCACAGCAACGCAATGCGTAGTGAAATCAAAGCAGTATCATCTTTGAAAGAAAAACGGATATCCAAAATTCACGGCCGCCGCGGTGGCTGAGTGGTTATGGCGCTCGGCTGCTGGCCGGAAAGACGCGGGTTCGATCCCGGCCGCGGCGGTCGAATTTCGATGGAGGCAAAATCCTAGAGGCCCGTGTACTGTGCGATGTCAGTGCACGTTAAAGAACCCCAGGTGGTCGAAATTTCCAGAGCCCTTCACTACGGCGTCTCTCATAGCCTGAGTCACTTTGAGACGTTAAACTTCCATAAACCAAACCAAACCAAAATTCACAGCTTATTTCGTTAGAAAAATACAGCCGGGCCTTCATAACAATGCAGCCGGCGTAAATAACCATTAACAGCTTCCTCAAAAGTGCATGTGTACTTCTAGAGCTTGCCGAAGGCAAGAAAGTTAATTTCACGAGTGGTTACTACTTTTTTCACTAATAAAAATTGCCGTTTTCAACCGTTTCAGGTTAATCTTGTTGGATGATAGCTTGCGGGCCTGCAAAATTATTGGAGCCGATGGTGGCGCCATAACACATTAGTGTGAAATGATGGAATCTCTCTACACTTTTCGAGCTTGCCGTGTAGCATAAGCACAACTCATCTACCTCGACAGCAAGTGAGAATATCGAGGACTCTCAATTCAAACGCCTTTGAAAGGACTCGTGTGAGAGGGGTACAAAACGCATAGCAATACGGCAGGCAATATTGTGAGAGTAGGGGCTCTTTAAGACATAAACAACTGAAGGAAGCGAACAATCACTCAGACCAAAGAGAACATATGGGACAATTTTTTTTAATTTGTGGCGTTGATTAATGCGAAATTAGTAGTATAAACATTTTTAAAATTCAAGATGATTAGAAAGTAGAAGAGACAACCACAAGGCATCGGTGGAATTCGAACCCACTATCTCCATATATGGCTTATGGTGCTCTAACAGGTGAGCTACAACGGCGGCTGTCAAAATTTATACTTTCAAGCATGACGGAAGCCAACAGACACCGAAGCCAAGGAGCATAATAGATGCCTTTTTTTCAGTTTGTAGTTTGTTGTCATTGACGGGAGAATAATAAAAAAGAAGAACCACATGACGCCGGTGGGATCCGAACCCACGACGTCCGAATTTTTTTGTTGCGTGTAACCGGACCACTGAGAGCATTTCCCAGCGCTACCCTCAACCATGGATAATTTACAAAGTTAAGGTGTAGGGATTGCAATGGATTTTTTTCCTTACTGTCACGAGGGGACCGAAATTAGTTCTGAAAATTTGTTGCAGCCGTGGGTAATACGCGATAGAATACCGCGCACATATTTTTTTTTCCAGCATAGCTGCATTCCATAGGGCCCCACCGCTCGTCTTCACCGTGCATAGAGACACCGGGTGATCAGTGGCCTTGCTTGGCTGAGATGAAAAATTGTGCACTGCCACCGACTTTTCCGAATATTCATCTACATGTTCTCATGTATATTCCGCTACAAAGCGAAAGAAAAAAAAGGGGAGAAACATCAACTTTTTTAGTCAACTTTACATTTAAAAGACGTGTTGTTGGTCCTGCTCCACGAATGTCTGAATGCACGAGCAGGCATCACGATCAGATCCGAACGCGGTGCACTCCTCTCCCTCTTTCTCTTCTATTTTCCTCTCTACCTGCCACTTTTTTGCATCGCTTGAAACGGGAAGCATATCACTTCTTCCTGCTCCAATCGGATACGTTATTTTTTCTGTATTTTCAAGTTCTTACGCTGTCCTTAGTCCTTTTTTTTCCTTCTCTCTTTTCCAATTTATGACTGAACGTCGGCACTTTTGCCTTCCCTCATTCTTCCTTCACTCGCTCCTTTTGTATCACTTCTCTATAGGTCTTTTCCCACCACTGTCGGCGCCGCCGTATAGAACATTTACGACGCCCGACGCTGCAATGCGCGCGCCATCAAACAACAATGATTGCGTTTACCGTCACAAGCCATGAAAAATGTAGCGCCCCCTAGTGTACAGGCGCCCGGCTCCTGTCCGTCGAGCGCGGGCTGAAAGCGGCGCGAATACACAATTCACGATGGACCAAATTTGAGAAGCCATCAACTATGCGCGCCTCCTGACACGGAGGCCGGGCTGCGCGAGCACCGACGACGGCGAAGGAGGTTCAATATTTCACGCTCCGTGCGCGGATCTGCCGATATTGGAAGCGACGTGGACTGCTTCCGCTTCCGGCAGCCCTCCTCTTACTTCATGCTCACACGCGCGCATCACTTACGCTTTACGCTTTGCACTCTTAATTTTTTAGGCTTTTTAATGTCCTGCCGAAAACCTAAAATAAAGGGAAGAGGAAAATAAGAGCCATTATCGTGTCCGGAAACAAAACTTTTCATGCAAGAAAACGAAATTGACCGCCATGATTAGCCTACGTTGTTTGCATATAGTTAGTGCTCATTCCCTCAAGTCGCGCGGCCGTGCGAAGACTTACAAATGAAGCATTGCGTCGACAAATCACGAGCACTCTCTTCATGGTCCGACACGCTCCTTGAGAAACAGCAGTTGGATCCTCTAAGCGGTGGCCCTATACTCTCGCCGCAGCCGGTCACACCCTCTGTTAAACTGCAACACACTGCGCAAAAGCTTTCGTACGTCCTAGTCGGTTTAGCTACGTTAAAACTATAACAATTTTTTTTTCACCAGTCCTCGTTGAAAAACAAAAAGACCGAATGCAGGTTTTGAGCGATCCTAATCTCACAGAGCCCAAATTTTGTGATAATACTTCCAGTGTGCATTTCATGCTTTCGGTCCAGACATGCAACTGTCGCGTCTCAGCGTTAATATCCCTTCGAGTGAGACGTCGGCCACGTTGTTTTGTTGAATAAAAAAATTGCGGTAAATTCTGCTTGCGTAATTTGGCATGAGTTTCATTAATCACTGAAGAAAACCAGCAAAACTAACATGACAACGCCACCATCTTCTTAAAACATAGGTGTCATGATAGCACCAAAAATCATTAGCGAATAAAACGTATGTTAAAAGCAATGCATCACTTTGCCCAAAAAGATCGCACTGAATTGTGCTCCTGTGCGCATTACAAAAAAAAATGCACAAGGAAAAAGAGCAAGTCGCGCGCTTTCCCCCAGGACACTCCTTAATAAGGGAAACAAGCTTGTGTAAACGTATTATACAGAGCATACCTGCTAAGTTAACGACTTACAAAAAAAAAAAACACGGAGTGTCCTACCCCAGTGAAAACAACTGTGGGCTGTTGAGAGTCGCGTGGCCCAGTCTGGAGATAGTTTTGTTCTCCAAAGTTTTTTAATTATAAAGACGGAAAGCTAACATTGAATATTTGCTTCAGGAATAGACTATCAATGCAGAATTTGTAGATCGCTTTGAAAAACAGTTCACCGAAATTTTTCCACTACAGACTCCGCTACAGAAAATAAAATTACAACGTCAGAGGTGCTGGCGCATATCTCTAGCCCAGTGCACACGTGAAGCACAGTCGGGAACAGCGCTACAGAGAAAAACGGATTTTTTGCTCTGAGACACGTTTTGGGGCGCTGAAGCTGCACGGCTGTAATGTGGAAGCTTTTGTATAGACCGAGTCCTTTTTAAAGGCAGGCAATAAAGGCTAATTTAAATAAATTTAACCTTGGTTCAAATATCTCTGTCAGGTGTTTTACAAGGTGACATATAACTTCTGAACTGAGACTATTCCAGAACTGAATAATAAAGAGTTAGACAATTAGTATTTATTCAATATTCACTTTAGAGAACAAAAACAATACTGCAGGCTAGACCACGCGGCTCTTAACAGCGATCAGGTGGTTTCAGGGGGCAGGGACACTCCGTCGTTTTAAAAGCCTGGTTACCTTCAGCTGGGACACCCTGTACAAGTAGGCAACGCCGCGCAACTGTACTCCTTAAGCGAAATAAAAGCAGGTTACACCGCGTGTTTCAGATTATTCAGTGCAGATTTTTTTTGTTGAAAATCCATGCAAAGTACTTCAGTGCAGTCTCTGCAAGTTGAGTGTATGTAGTGCAGACATTATTTCCGTGATAGAGTGCAGCAGAAAGGCAATTATTACAATTTAAATAAGTAGTCAACATTTTTTTTTCGGTCCAAGGGTATGCGATTGAATGCTGAAGTAGAAAACGTTCAGAATTTAAGGTCAGCAAGTTTTCAAAAATTTCGTGATAGGCATTGTGGTGCGTAGTATCCAAATTGAATTAAAATTGGAGGGGACACTTAAGTTCCGCCTTAAGTGTATTACGCAAGTGCGGCCGTAAATGCTGAAGTTAATTCTCTACATTCATAGATCCTTGGGTGATGCAGCGGTTGAGGAATGTGCCACTGCCCTGCGATGGCATGTGCTCGAGTGGCGGGCCTTGTGCGACCCAGGTTGCTCTTCTCGAGCGACCAATGATTAAGTTAACTACCACCTACCACGGTGGGCAGTTTGCTCACTATCCGGTGGGCAGGTTGTGATGACGCCGCAAGGTCACGTGACATAGGAGACTCAACGGCCTCCTAGGTTGCTCTGTGGGGACCACGTGCCAGAGCCATGACCCTGATTTTTTCGCTCAGAAAGCCAACGTCGACAACACCGACGCCTGATTTTATGGCGAACGGAGCCTTTAAAGCTATCGCGTTAAAACCCTTATGAAAGCTTTTCAAGCCAATTTAATCAAACACAGACGCAGTTTACGTCTTCTGTTCGATAGAAGACATTGAGCGGATTTTCCTGGCGATACCACCCGTGAGGACGTTATTTCAGAAATGTGCAATGCGGCAAAGCTGACTTAGTGGGATGTCCGAAGCGTTTCTTAGCGCGAAACCCAATCAGTCCAACCAAGAATTTTCTGGCGTGCCTGAACTTGAGTCTGCAGAAGTGAAACAAATATTGCCACGACTGGGTTTCGAACCCGCGGCGGCGCGAGCAAATCAGCTTCGCTGGCCACTGCACGACAGCACTGCGCTATCTCCGCACTTCCATCACGCGTCGTGTTAAACTGCAACACTCTCTCACGCTGTGCATTGCACATGATCGTCTTCACCAACTTCCATCTGCGGCACGAACAGATCAGATCAGCTGAACTTCGATCAGAGCTTAACTGAAATATCCTTGCCTGACGTGCCGCTGACCCAGCAGACCAAGTCCATGAGCCAACCAGGCTAAACTCATCCTATCGCACGTCTACTCGGCGTAACTATGTTAAAACCCTGCCACTTGTTCTGTGTTAAATATTTTGAATCGCGGGTACTGATTGCGAAATTTCGTAAGCTGGCTTCATCTCCCAGGTTGAGCGTCTTACATTTCGCGTAATAATGTTGTTGCTATAAGCTAAAATTAATTAACTGATTAGCTGTATTTAGATAAATATTCTCAACTGCATTCTGTCGTACGAATTTTGTTCGCATTTGGCGCAAAATTCCGCTGCAAGAACGCACCGACGTACATTCCGCAGATTTTCAAAGAAAACCACCTCTAGAATAATTTAAAAACACGCCATCTAACACTTACGAAGGCGTATAGAGGCTGCAGCAAGTGATTTGATTTAGGGGGTTTAACGTCCCAAAGCGACTCAGGCCATGAGAGATGTCGTAGTGAAGGGCTCCGGAAATTTCGACCACCTGGGTTTCTTTAACGTGCGCCTCACATCGCACAGTACACAGACTCTAGCATTTCGCCTCCATCGAAATTCGACCGCCGCGGCCAGGATTGAACCCGCGTCTTTCGGGTCAGCAGCCGAGTGCCGTAACCACATAGCCACCGCGGTGACTAGCTGCAGAAAGTGTTGACAACTAAGCTCTTCGGACATTGCGGATGGTTTTGCTTATATCCCACTGCTTGGAGTGAGTCTGACCATAGCGAAGAGTTTTACCGTGAATGAATACATTTGGGATGACAGCAACTACCACTTTGATAACTCGGCTCAGCGTGCGCAAATTGTCCAACATGCGTTCAAGAATCTCCAGAATGATATTGCAAAAACAACTTGAGTACGTGGACCAGCTGACGAAATCAGAGCTTTGTGCTGCGGCAGAAAGGAACGTTTCCGTCTCGATAGATGAGTAGTTATTATTAGCTTCGCTGCACCTGTTACCTATAGGAACAGTTTGGTGGCGTATGTAGTCTTCGGCCTATCAATTAATACACAATAATTGTAGCTTCAAATACTGTCATTTTTGGAAACGTACACACCTGTTGACGCTTTGACCAAATGAAAAGAGGGCGATTGCTAGATAATTTAGCTCGCGATTTTCTTACGGGTTGCAAACGAATTACTATGGCTCAAAACATGCTGCTGTGTGTAACTGAGGTAAAAGAAGCATGCAAAAAACCGGTATCAGACGCAAAACTGCACCAAATTACACTCACTGTGCTGTCAGCCCCATTTATTCACAACTGAGGCGAATTGAGTATTCCAGTAAAACCCCGCCCGAATGCGAGTTCTCTTAGAGGTGTGACTGCGTGCGTAGAACAACACCGACTGACTGCCAATCCTCAGGACCTTTTTCTATTTCCAGGCGCCGCCAGCTCTTCTTGCACCTCGTTGCACGAGAGGCGTAATAGTATTACAGTACAAAAAATTATTCCTTCATGCTACCGATAACGAATATGGTTCGGAGATTCGGGAGAAGAAAGGAAATGAAAGTACATGCAGGTTGCACGTAGTCTGGGACCACCTGATAGAGAAGCACGTCCGGGGGCCGACTTACGCGTATTTTCGTTCGGCCGCCGCGTACGCTCACAGTGCGAGAAGATTGGATGTACCTGTGCAGAGAGAAATAAGGGGGGGGGGGGGGGGGGGGGCACGCGTGCCTACGGACCAACCTTGTTCAAAACGCTGGGCGTCGTCGTTGTCACCGGTGGTTATGCACGACCCAGGAGTGAGTATTCTGGCGGAATGGCTGCCGAACAGAAGGCGACGATAGACACGCGGCTCACGTACGCCGCGGCGGGACAGCGCGTTCATCCATCTCGCGCTGGGCCGCGCAGACTGTCTTCGGTGGCCACCCTGCAATAATGAACCAAGACTGGGCCCGAGGTACGCGCAGCTTGTCTGCACGCGCGAGAAAGGGAAGCGAAGAGTATGGAGACTCTGGGGAGAAAGAAAACGGTGTGAGGAGAACGATGAGGGTGCTGTTGAGGAGAGAAAACTTCCTTTTTAGCCTGCTTGCCGAAGTCCCTCCATTTGGTCAGTTATACCGCTTGCGACTGGTTATCGTTCAACGTGTCTTTTTTTTTGGCCTTTTTTTCAGTGCCGATGAGTTTGCCCGCACATAGAGGTGTGAAGGCTGAGGTGAGTACGCGCGTGAAGAAAGGAGTGTCACAAGAGCCCATAGGCTGTCGCTGGGGAAGAAATCTCGTCGTTTTTCTTTTATCGCTCTGCCCATCCGCATGGTATATTCCTTCCATCTTGTTTTCCTTGCGATGCGTGTTTTGTTTTTAACTGTCAGTCTACTCTCAGAAGCCTCCGGCGTCTGCGTCGAGCCTTCGGTTAACTTTCCTCCTAAATACCCCTTCGGAGGCTGCTGTTTTCGTTCCCGTATAGAGCACCCACCAGAGCGCTGCTTGTAGTGGGGGCATATAGCAGAGGAATTTATAGCCACGAATGTATGCAAGCATGGATGGTGTAACATTCGCGGTGCTGGTCGCACTCTCCGTTGTAATCTACAGATAAAATTGCCTCGCTTGCCACGATATATTTTTCTTTTGCCACTCCCTGATTGGCTGCTTAGCGCTCAAAAAGCGCGTCGCCGAACGAATAAAGGTCATTGTGTTCCTGGCGCTGCGTGGGTCGTCTTTTCCTTGGGCCGGTCGTCCTGCCGCCCTCGACGTCTAGCCGTCGAATACGTAACAGCTGGTGGCAGCGGTGGGATTCGAACCCACGCCTCCGAAGAGACTGGTGCCTCAAACCAGTCCTTTGACCACTCGGCCACGCTACCAGTCCAGTTCTCGCCAACGAAGTGCATTCCATTGCGCATCTTGAAGCCATGACGCGTGGGTATATAGCGTAGAAATCTATGCACTGCAAAAAGAAAAAATCCTGCGAGACCTAATTGAGCCGGAGGTTCTTTCAAGGGCTTGCACGTTCAATCAACTTGCGGTTACAGAGACAAGGTTTTTGCATGTATATTTGCTTCAGATGCCCCACAATTCAAAATAGCCTCAGATTCATATTTCGTGTTTCACTGATGCTGGCTCAGATCACTTGATCAAAATAATTCGAAGAAAGGCGTCGTGTTATGATCACGTATCGCTCGTCTTTGTTTATTGTATTTTGTGATTTACTTACACTTTGCAACACACACTAGCCCAGATATAAAATCCAAAGAAAAAGTGTCGCACGCATTGTCTGAGGAATAAAAACGCAATTTTGTTTTTGGTAGCTGACGTTCGACAGCTTTTCAAAACGACAGGCGACGCCCGTCAAGGAGTGGTCGTCTAGTGAGACAAGGAAAGATGCAGACACTCGGCTTAGCCTGGCTCACAAAGGATCCATATTACGAGAAAGATAAGAAGAGCAAAACGATTCGCAAACGATGACAGATGAGACAGAAAGCCTTTTGCTTTTGCGTGCTTGATTCAATGTGCGGTGGCTAAGTGGTTATGGCGCTCGGCTGCTGGCCCGAAAGACACGGGTTCGATCCCGGCCGCGGCGGTCGAATTTCGATGGAGGCGAAATTCTAGAGGCCCGTGTGCCGTGCGATGTCAGTACACGTTAAATAACCCCAGGTGGTCGAAATTTCCGGAGCCCTTCACTACGGCGTCTCTCATAGCCTTAGTTGCATTGGGACGTTAAACCCCTATAACCCAAACCAATCGATATGCACCGCAGTGAGAGCCACGGTTGTGCCGCCGGTGGCCTCCAACTCCCATTGTGGTGGGACATGGGAGGCCGGCTGCGTAGATATGATAAACACGAGCAGTGTTCATACATTGTTGCAGTGAGCGGTGCGGGCTCACGCCAGCAGTCCCCCCCCCCCCCCCCCTCCCCCCCCCCCCCCCCCCCCCCTCCACCCCACTTCTTTCGCTCCGCGCGGGCCCTTGTTGCGGCGAGTGAACGCGGAAGCCAAGAACGCGCGGATTCCTTTCGGCCGTTTTTCCTCTTCCTTCTTTTCCCCGGAATATCTGGCCCACTTCGGTGGCACGTCCGATTGAAGAGCAAGGGGCGCTTTTCGCCCAGAGCCCGTCCGGTACAACTTTCTGGCGCGCGCTCTCGTATCTCGCCTTAGACGCAAAATAGCGGCGCTTCCATGGGAAGGGGACGACGCCAACTGAATGGAGCTCCTATCGCTTTCCCTTTTCCCCCATCCTTTTATACCTTTTCTGGGGTGAGAAGACGAGTGCTAGAGAATGAATACAAGGATATCAAGAGCTATATTTTCCCTCCAAACACCATACGCAATAGCAGGGAACTCGAGTAAATAGGCCAAGGAGAGAAAGGCGTCTTTTAATGATTTTTTTTGGTCAGTTTCGTGAAACCTGAACTGAGGAAAGGGGCTGCATTGAAAGTTTCTTTAGGAAAAGCGTGCCGGAAAGATTTCAGATTGACAGATTGGGTTTCAAAAATCAATACCGCTTTCTATCGAGAGGTTCATTTAAAAGAGTCCGATCGGCCCCAATAAATGTGGCTATCGATTGTTCTTCCTTCTTTATTTCTTTTCAATTTTCTTTCTTATCTTCTGGATACGCTGTGCATTGCTTCGTTCGGTGAATGAAACTTGAGTCAAGCTAGTGAAACAGCATTCCGTTTCCTCGCGCTTTCAACTGTAAAAAACAAAGTCCGTTTATTTACGAGGCGAGGCTGCAGCGTAAATAGTAAACTAAACGATTAGTTACGGCTAATCTAATTAAATCATCGGAAATTGTAATTTCTTCAGCATAGCACTTTGCAGTAAAATCAATAAACTTAAACTGTATCGGCGGACTGGCCGACATACCGACTAAATGCTTGACTGATTATTTTGTATTCATTAGTAATTGAAAAGATGTTGCTTAAATCGTTATCTCTGTACGTTGTCTGACTATTACTAACAGTCCGGTGGCACCAGACAAGCCGTGGGGAATGGCTTACTCAGTGTCGCCGCTTTTAACATGTAATGTATATATCATAAGAACAAATGCTCTTAAACTACTTCCATGAGATATTTTCATAAGAGAACATAAAACAGGAGGTGGGTACTTGGTTTCTATGAGCGTTCAAAATTATCGCATCTGACTCAAACATTTTACGTATAATACTTGCATGCGATTCGAAAAATCAGCTATACATGTATTTCGAGTAATCGAAAGTACATGAATATTAGATAGGACAATTATTTGGATGTGCATGCACAAACACTATTGATGTTATTCGCGGCCAAATTCTCTCATTTCCACGGTCTGGGATACAGTAACCTGAGGGTTACCATGAATGTCCTGTGATGCTCAAACGCAAAATATTTTTTGTATGACATGACAATTTTATATGATAGTGTTATATTAATTCGCTTTTATTAGGATGGGTTAGGATTACTTATAAGTTACCTTGATCCACCGTGCAATGTTTTTTTTCAGCAGTGCATCGAGACAGTTTACAGTTACAAGATAATTGTTGAGCTGTTCTAAGCAAGGTTTCTGTTTCCACCAATATGAGGAATGCCTGACTGCGTTAGGATTGGAACCCGCACTAGTAGAAAAAAAATGTCCGGGATTGGCATCCTGCGTATCAAGGCTCAGAGAAAGGCAGGCAAAGTGAGAGGGAGGACGAGAGAGAGGGAGAGTGGTTAAGTCGCTGGGACGCAACGCGTGGATTTTAGGGAACGGCGTGGCTGCCAAGAAAAATCCGGGTGTGGGGAGAGTGGTCGGGTGGTAGTCCATGGCAAAATGGAATTGCTGGAGGGAACAGGAGAAGTCGGGGGTTATAGTGTGTCACGAGTTGACTGATGTACTGGACCACGCCACTCCGCCACCGTCAGGGGAGAATGCTAACGCTTACGCGTACTGCGCCTTATGAATCTCATTGATCGCTTGTGACTTTTTTTTGGTGTTTAAGCTTACCGGTGCGTACTTGAACCAAGATAAGCGTTCAGGCATCTGCAAATACAGCACACATCATGAATAAACGAGACCGCGATGAAACAAAGTACGTACAGATATGAAAATTAATAGACGACATGCATCAAAGCTTCGTGATTGGAACCAAACTATGGGTCTTCGATCGGTATTCTGAAAAACTTACACTCGCACGCCCGTCGTGGTTATGCAATATTTTATCGGTTCAAAAAAGTAAGAGGCTCTTTATATTCTTCATCTGTCGCCAAGAATGAATTGAATGACTCGAACATGATGTCTATTGTACTAATTCTCATTTACAGGCTTTATCTATAGTCCCGCAATTCGTTCTCCTCTGCTGAGAACATTTATGCTGGAAGCCCGATAGGCGATGATGTCTGATTTGTCAAATGCACGTGTTTTTTGACATCTCTTTACTTCATATGGCTGATAAGCTAGCCAGCTGAATTCCAATAAATTTAAGTCAGTAGATAATCTTTCAGTGCTCTCTTTTGAGTGACAAGGAGGAGGTATCAAATATATAAGATGTTGAATACAAAGCACGCAACCAGCGATCGTGAGTCACGTAAAAGTGAGAAGGATCGCCCCTCTATTGTCACACAAGCAGGCCTCGCGAGTACTGTGTGCTGAGTGGATGCACGGCCTACTTCTGCGAAAGGGCACACTACAGTTTCAATAGGTATTGAAACCGTACGGCTGTTCCCGTAGGAAATATCTGCAGTAACTCTTTTGCGCACTGTCCTAAATCTTGTATCAAGAAATGCAAGCGACGCTACTACGTTCGTATAAAGCTTCTCTACGCAGTGAAGCCAACCGATGGCAAAACCTTGCGTAAGGTCTTTTCTATATCCTATGAAAGAGCTTACGCAAGTGCACATTTGGGAGCTGAAAGGAAAATGTACCCGACTTTATGTACTCTCCCATTCGAGAGCAAATCTCTTGAGCATGGTAGCGCTAGTCTTTGAATAACAGCGGGAGTGAAGAAAAGAGAAAGAAGAAACAAAGACAACTAGCCAGAGCCTATCGAAATCTCCAGCACTTCATGTCTCCAATTTCACAACAAGAGGTCGTCGTGGAGGATTGTACGTGCCATGGTTGGAAGTTGTTTAGAAAAGTTTCCGCATGTGGATCTTGCTGGTTGTTGGTTGCCAAGCTTTGAGGGAATTATACGTGGGTCGCTCAAAGAACAAGACCAGTTGCCATTACAGCGCCTATTTTATTTGAGAGGGCTTGCTTTCGTTGGCGATGAAGCTTACTTTAAGTGCACAATTATTCATTCATTTAAAAATGCTCATCACAGGTCCCTCCTAAGGGGTAACACAGGAGAGGCAGCACAAATACATCAGTATATAATTTTGTCGATGTATGTCTTGAAATTTTTAAGGTTGCAGTAAGGAATGGTTTTGATGAGAAGTCCATTCTACTCTTTCACTCTATGGATGAAAAACGAGAACAAATGTGCGCTACTATGGTCATGGGACAGTTAAATACTTTTGGTGTGGTTACAGGATCTGAAGGCCTGTGGAAGGCAGTTATAAAGAAGTTAGATAGCATCATTTGAGCAATAGAATTTATGAAAAGCAGAATGCACTAAAACATTACACCGGAGAATGAAAGCAGACAGTTTGGTGTGAGGACTCAGAAAAGTTACTCTGGCGTATTATCTGTCGGCAGAGTAAATAACCCTCTCAGCGGAACTCTGTACCGATTCATGAGCTATAGACAGGAATAACTTAAGTGGGTTCCAAATTGCCGCGTGCGGGTTTTAGTTGTTCCACGGGAGTAACTGGGCACAACGTTTTCAGACAAAAAAGAAGGATCAAGGTAATTGGAGCCTTACTCGATGCAGGTCGAGGTGAACTGAGATGACAGTTTATGGCGCTCGTGTTTAAAGGCTACAAACATGCGCAAAATTGAACCTTTGTCGTGTTTTGAATAACCTTGTTCTTTACTGTGACTCGAAAGGAATTCGCCCTGTGACCTCTATTTTTGGGATCGCAGGTTGTTTCTTATTTATTTACGTATTAACTCCCAGTGATGTTTATTCTGCAGGACCTGGTATTTGTATAAATGTCGTCACCCTTTTCGCCAGGGGAACTGCAGATAAGTTTTCCTTACACATGATCGTCACCAACTTCAAGAGAAACGTAAATGGAATGCGTACATGCAGTTGGCTTCTTGCAAAATGCATGTACGCACACATTGCATGCACACGTGTACGCTTACCTATTCGCCACGGTGAGAATGCATCTGATCGACTTCTTGAAGAGGCCACACAAAATTCTAAGCACAGTTATCGTTTGTTTCGAGGTTGTGTAGTTTCTCCTCTTCCTACTTTTTTATCATTCCTATATTTTCCCCTTACATATTGGGTAGAATCCGGCTGGGAGGTCGAAAATTACACTTTGCGTCAGAGTTCGGGGCTTCATTTCATCTATACACGGCTTCTCCTCAATTTTTCTGGAGCACCCGCGCCATCTTTAAGAAATGGAGAAAATTGAGTTTCAAAACCTGCAGCCCGTTTCGAACGAAAGACCATCTCTTTTGAAATCAATGGGCTGCTATCCTGCGTCAGACGCTAAAACGCCTTTTCGCTCCAACGTAGGCGGACACCAAAATTTTCGCCGTTATTCTTTCACTGTTTATTCTTGTTTGCCAGTCTCATCTCATATATATACCTTTGAATCATAAATTCCCGCAATTTTTTTCCTGCACGCAGTTTACACGAAGTTAAGGTGGCCGTTCTAGGAAAGTTCGGCTTGTCTTATCACTGCCAGGAGCACGGCGCAATGGCAGCGAACAGTTGTCGCTTGTTGGGGGGGGGGGGGGGGGGGGCACTAGACAAACTGACGCTCTAGAAACTGCTCTGACAACCTTCAAACATCGCCTTACGTAAACATGAGGGGTTTGCAGGATGCGTGCCGCATATATCATCTCGCAAATTTTTGCCGGCGTCTGAGAAATACGATTTCAAGATGCACATTTTTATGTGAAAACTTTAAGGAAAACAAACAGAGCGTACGAATTTTTCTGCTACATTCAGCTTGAATTTGCCTTCCATAAGCAGACAAAGTGATTACAAAACAGCATGACTAAATTTAGATTAAGTTACACAAGAAATTACTCGCGCAAAAGAGCTAGCGCCGGAATTTTGAGAAACCCAAACTGTAGCTACGTATTTCTTCTGCAGCCGGTTACTTTTCAATGCGCATGCAGTTTTGGGATAAAAAGGCATCATACAGATCCCGCTAGGAGGCGCTATGAAATCATTTTGCTTCACAAATCGGGGTGTGCTCGAAATTGAATTCGCCTGCTGAGTTAGCCCGCTCCAGGGATGTTCTTTCGTCGTTATTGTGAGCTGCTATTTTTTTCTTCTCGTGTATTTAGACTTTTCTATTTTCTTTTACTGCATTTCTTCTGCAAACTTTTTTCACTCTAGGCGTTGAAATATCATCCGTTTCCGCAATCCACACAAAGCAAAACAAACCGCTGTATTGGGAGCTGGGGGCCAGCGAAAGTGGCATACACAAGCCTCGACCTAAAGCGAACGCCCGAAAAGCAGGAAGAGAAAGAAAAAAAAAATAGTTCCCAAGGTGAGGCTGGAAGCGGTAGGGTTAGGTTGGGAACGCCCCCAGGCAAATACCACACTGCTTACACCACCGCGCTGCCAGAGTTGCAGGTGCAGGAGATGGTCAGAGCTGTCCTCCTGTTGTTCGAATGTGTCAGCGGGATTTAATTGTCCCTCTTTAACCCTCCAGTAGAGTCAGTTCTTGGGCTAGTTTTTATTCTTGATTCACGTTCATAGTATTCCAGCGCAACGGCACACAGCCAAAGAAAAGAAGACGGAAAAGAAGAAGGACGAACACAGCGTTGTGTTCGTCCTTCTTCTTTTCCGTCTTCTTTTTTTTTTTGGCTATATGCAGTTGCGCTGGAATACTATGAACGTGAATCTCTTTCACCCTCTTGCATGGTGCATTCTAGGAGTAAGTCTGGCGTAATACGCGGACTAGGTGTGCCAGACAGAGTGACCAGCTGGTTTTACGCGCTGGCAGTGGACGAGTATTACGAAGCAGACAGCGCGAAATGGGTTGCGGATTGCGACGTCGTCTCTTCCAGTCGGCAGCGTGCGTACTCGCGCCAACAGAGTCGGCTGCCCCGTTCTAGCGTCGTTTCGGTCCGCTCGTCTAAGCAACGTTTGCTCCGCTGAAGTTCCTCTGCGATCCTTTTGTCTGCCACTTTATCTCTCCGTCACACTCTTTCTTTATCCAGAGCCCGTCTACCTATTTTTCCTTCCCTTTTTGTGCCTTCCCTGATGTTCGCAGCAGAAAGGTATCGCGAATTAGATTGTAGGCAGTCGTAAAGCTCAGCTGTCCCTAAATGGAAGGCGAGCGGCGCAGGGCGGAAGCAGACATTGCCGCTTCTGGGTCCTCCCGACGGTGGCAGGAGAGGAAGAAGGGGAAGTGGAGAGATATGACTGCTGCAGGCAGGCGGCAGAAACAGTGAGCTGCTAGCGCTATTTACGCGGTTTGCGCTATAACGTTGCGCTGCTCAAGAAACGACTGAAAGACTTCCCCTCCTTTTCTTGCCTACCCTCGCGCTCCTTTCTTTTCGTTTCTCTTTTCCAGCCCCGCAATCACTCCTTCTTCCCTTTTGCCATCCATCCCAGTTGATCCCTTCGGTATCCGCCTTCCCACTTTTCACTTCTCACCCGCCACTCGTAGAGACGTAGGGAGCAGACTCCAAGTGTCGTCCCGAAGTGGGCCCTTGCGACGTCCTGTCTGCATGCCGTCTCCTTTTCCTGCCTCTCGCTTTTCCTCGTACGTCTATGTGGGAGCATGGGAAGATGGTGCTCCACCAAGGGCTGCCTTTGCGTAAGTACTTGGGCGAGACATTTGCATCCCGGAAGGGGCTTTAGTAAGCTTCACCTGCCTGCATCTCCCCCCAGGAAGCCGTTACTAAGATAACTGGTGTGTTTGGGGGCAAGTTCTGTTCACGCAAGTTAAGATTACCGTCTCAATATGCCAGAGAAGGAAAATTATTGAGATTTGCGTATTTCGAGTTTCAGAACTTGACTGTAACAGCTTTGAATATGCAGCCGGTTTTTCTCTGGCGCAAGAGCACATTAAATCTTCGCTACGCAAACATTTCTTCACTATATTTTTCCTTCCAGAAAAGCAGACTGCATTTCGCACCTCAGATGATCAAGCTGTCCTCTACATACACTTTTCCTAAACTTGCTTGTGGTAAGCGCTGACACCTGTTAAGCGCTTTGAGGTGCTGGGTGGCAAGTCACTGCAGTTGGAACTGCAGTGACTTGTTTGAAATAGTGGGGAACGCTCACTATTTCAAACAAGGAAGGAAAGCAGACAGCCAAAGGACCCAAAAAAAGAAATAAGGTGAGGTTTGCGTGTCTCAGAATGGGCTACTAGACAGTATAAGTGTGGGAAGCAAGGAACTTTAACGTTTCGAAATACAAAAATGTTAGTTGTTGCCTAACCCACGTGTACTTGCATGGCGTCGGCTGCGTAGGTGTAGAGGCAAACCTCGGGCAAGATATTGTGATGGAAATGTGGGCTGGAATAACATCGCCCCGTACGCTTCCTCGAAATCCATTCTTAAATGAATGCATCGTGGCCACCGGTGAGAAAAGCCGATAAAGCAAAGCAAAAAATGCAATAAGCAAAAAAGACATCGTGCAACGCAGACATCTACAATGCATAACGGGGGACAACCGCAGCAACACGCAACGCAATAAGACCAGCACACGATTTCTTCGCTCTTTGGTTCGCCCCGCCGCGGTGGCTCAGTGGTTAGGGCGCTCGGCTACTGATCCGGAGTTTCCGGGCTCGAACCCGACCGCGGCGGCCGCGTTTTGATGGTTCAGGTGTGAGACAGACACTGCGCCATTTCCTTTCCCTAACAATCCATTTTCATTTCATTTTTCTTTGATTCGAGAAATTTCGGGCATTCTGGTGTTTATGTGGTCTTGTTAACTTGAGTTTACCGCTCCACGGCTCTCGATGTCACCCCCAGGATAAGAAGACAAATTTATTCTGACCGATAAGAAGACAAATTTATTCTGACCCCGGTTAGAGGACTCTGCAAATACTTATGCCCTTTTATGCTATTATTTTTATTTCCCTTGTTTTCACTGCGACTCTTACCAAGAAAGGAAGCCGTAAACGATCCTTCTTATCTTTTCTCATTTTCTTTTTTCTTCAAACGCATCTCCCTGTTCAGCAGCTACTCGCTCACCACAGCTGCGCAGATCCCGTTTATCGAAAACATGGCAGCGAGAAGGGCGTCCAATGTTCGGAGAAACCCGAAGGATGGACGGCCCAACGGCGGCCTCCTTTCAAACATTCGACCCCGTCGTTTTCTAAGATTCACAGATCAATATGCGACGACTTGCGAGGCAAATAGAATGAAAAACAAAAAATAAGTAAAAGTAAACAACAGGAGGATATAAAAGAAGGAAAGCGTACGATTCGGCCGGCGCCAACAGGCTATGAATTGCACTTTCCTTGTTTCCGCTTTAAAAAGCACACCGCGGAGCTATCTGGTTTGGTCGAACGGCGGCTTGCGTATTCGATAGCGCGGTTTAGCGCTTTCATCTTAAACCACCTCCATCTTCCAGTTTTCGTTCGGTTCTCTCACTCCCCTCATGCTCTGTTTAGTGTCTTGCTTGTGCGACAGGCATGTCCTCCTCTATAGATTCCCTCAAATACGATGTATTTGGGCGTGGTTCCGGTCCCCGGGTGAATGATGAACACAGGACTCTATAGAGAAAAAAGATGGCCGTATATTGCAGCCGGCAGCCGTACAAGTTTATGTAATTTTTTTTTCTTCTGACGGCCAGCATAGCTGCCGATGTAATGCTCACATGCGCTAACTCTTCTTGCCTCCACGTTCTAAGCTCTTCCATTCTTGCCACTGGTCGCGCGGTGCATTCAGGGACGCATTTAAAAGAAATGCGGAGATCAGACACAAGGAAAGCGTCCACGTGCTGTGGATGCTGCCTGCAATGAAACATACATACATGAAATGAATTCAGCGTTTGGTTTTAGAGACGATAGGAGGGTGGCTAGAGTACCAGTGGTATGAAACAATAAAAAAAAGAGTGCGCATCCGTCAAGTCGACGCGACGAAATGAAAAGTATAATAAACCACCAAAGCGGCAACTATAAGCCTCTGAGCCAGTATCCATGGTAATTTTCGCTTTGGGGTTTCTTCTTAGGCTTCCTCTGTTGCCACAGACCAGTTTAGTTTCTGTCCTCTAGTCTTTCTTGTATAAGATGAATGTAAGTGGAAGTCATTGGCACTGTTATGAAAAGCTATCGAGAAAGATTTAGAGCGTACCAGCTGTGGCCTCATCTTTTTTCTTGGTCGTCTTGAGTTCTATGCTTTGAGGAAACGTGACATCACTGTCAGCTTTGAAGATCTTCATTAAAATGTTGTTTTCAATTTATTCGTCATGAATCCGAAATCCTGCAACGCCTGTGGCAATGAAAACACCAATGCAAACCGCACGATCACGCCACCCTTCAGCAATGCGTCTGCTAAAGAGAGCTTCCAGCATTCTGCCGAACACTATATCTTGGAGAAAGAAACCTGCTTTTTGTTTTCAAGGAATCTGCGCATTAATGCACTCTTCATTTCTAGTCGCTGGATGCACGGCTGAAGAAAGATATAAACGAAAAATATCAATATATCGAAGGAGTGTGCTTCAGAATCAGTCAGTCAATCAATCAATCAATCAATCAATCAATCAATCAATCAATCAATCAATCGATCGATCGATCAACCACTCAATAAATAAATAAATAAATAAATAAATCAGACGACAGAGAAATGCGCAGAATATAACCAGCCCCTATACCTATATAACCTTCATAGTTTATGAGAAAGCATTGCACTCAGCAGTCATGCAGGCATTACAGAATCGGTGTAAATGAAGCTTACATAAATATACTCAAACGCATCTATAACGGCTGCACAGCCAAAATAATCCTCCATAAAGTCAGCAATAAAATTCCAAATATGAAGAGTGTCAGGCAGGAAGAACGATCACTCATTAGTGCATGTTGTTGGGCGAGTCAGTCGTACATCGCTGAGTAAAGTTACTGCGCAAAATAATACAAACACGGATAATATGCCCGTCCTTGTGCCCTTCCCGTCTATATTTGTATGATTTTGCCAGTACCTTTACTCAACATGATCACTCCAATGGTATTCACCGCCGCTTTAAAGGAGGTATTCAGAGACTTGTAATGGTTACAGTTGGGATTAAGGGTGAATGGAGGTGCTTTAGCACTCTGCGATACGCTGATGTCACCGCGTTACTTAGTCTCAAAGAGTACAAACTGCAAAGCGTGATTAATGAGTTAGGCTGAGCAGAACGGTGAGAATAGCATTAACATACAGAAAACCAAAGTAATGTTCATCAGTTTCGGAAGGAAACAGCAGTTCCCGGTTGATAGCGAGAAGCTGAAAGTGGTAAAGGAATACGTCTATTTAGGGCAGGTAGTGAGCGCAGGCCCGGATAATAAGAGGGAAATAACTAGAATAATAAGAATGACGTGCTGCGCATTTGGCAGGTTCTCTGACGTCATGAATTGCAATTTACGAATATCCCTCAAGTGAGAAGTATATACAGAAATATACCTTACCGATAAGGTATATAAAGCATATACAAAGCATATCTTCCCGGTATTGCCCTGTTGTGCAGAAACATGGAATCTAATGAAGAAGGCTCAACTTAAATTGAGTTAAACACAGCGAGCTATGGAAAGGAAAATGATTGGTGTAACGTTAAGACACAAGAAGAGACCAGAGTGGATCAAGCAACAAACGCTGGTTAATGACATCCTAGTCGAAAAAAAAAGAAATGGGCTTGAGCAGGTCGTGTAATGTGAAGGCAAGATAACCGCTGGTCGTTGAAGGTAACGGAGTGGATTCCAAGAGAAGACAAGAGTAGCAGGGGGCAGCAGAATGTTAGGTGGGCGGATGAGATTAAGAAGCTTCCGGGCTTAAGGTGGGTGCAGCTGGCGAAAGAAAGGGTTAATTGGAGAGACATGGGAGATGCCTTTGTCCTGCAGGGGGCGTAGTCAGGCTGATGACGGTGATGATGAATCGAGATCTATAAACATTTTGTTATCCACACCAAATATGTCTACTACGTAATTCGCGCATCAGAAGAAAAAATCCCTGTTATCAGCCTATGAAAATAACTTTGTAGTAAGTCTGAAAACCGCAACATCTTTGAAATATTATAAGAATGATTTCTTGAAAAGTTAATGATCCTTGCGATGTGCCGTGTTTACAGATATACTGTCAAAGTTTGCGCAGTTTATGCGTATGCTCTGACCACTACATAATATGTTGCATTTTATCACCACCCATAATTTCCTATGAATTTCATACTATGACAATCTCCTGAAAAGGACGTCGTGTCGTACGCAGTCGATAGCTTTCTGGAGCGCAGAAATACTACCTGTTTTAAAAACTTTCAATGCTTTCGTGAATCTGTTCATTCCCTTCTAGACGTGGGACTTCTAGCATTTTTTTGTAAACCCGTATTATTGATTCACTGCTATATTATTTATCACCAAGCAGACAACACACATATTATGTATTGTATTATCCGCTATCTTCACGAGCTTGCTTCATTGCGTTTGAAAGCACTGCGGTAAAAAAAAAAGAGTTTGAGAGCATGCATAGACTGTAAGATGGGTGTTTTCTATTTCTGCAGCGCTTTTAATGATCTGGGAATACTACCGTGCTCTACAGAGATCCAAACATTTCTCAAAGGCTTTATTATGTTGAGTAATTTATTTGGCGATATGAATACTGTATTTCGAATTTGTATTTTGACGAAAAGTTGTCATGGTATTTTGAGCCATTTCATTTGCCGAAGCACCAACAGCACTGAAATGTTCGTTGAGTCGGTATGCCACGAGGATTTCACTCAAATATTCGCTGCAAAATTATAATGATAATAAAAATAAACTTCATTTTGATCTACTGGTTTTGCACATAATGTCTCGGAGCAAACTATTTTCTCATTATGTATTTCTAAAAACTTATTCATGTAGTACGCTTTCTTTGCATCTTGATATGAACGCTTAATTTATTTCTCTGCTTTTAAGCACTCACACATTGTTTTCACATCCTGCGTCAAAAATTTGGAAGATTGTTGCAGTTTAAAACTATCTATATAATTCATTAGCCATCTATGATTTTCTTGCCGTATTGTGCCATGAAGGAGCTTTAAATGGAGAGGATACATTTTACTCAAAGAAACACGTCGTGAAGGTACTATAAGCGTTGTTATGATACTTTCACTTATGGCAATATCCCAGTTTTGTAGCACACTCCGCTGTTTAAAATTTAGCATGTTTCATTAAGAGCAGTGGCTAATCACAATTTCTTTCTACGAAACACGTTTTGGTTGGGTAGGTAACGTAAATTAAATTTAGTAACTTATTTAGTTAATTGCTCACAACAGCTGGTACGGGAAATACGTGGCGTCATACCTTGACACTCTGAGAACTAAAGCCGTCTCGTGGCTGTCAGGCTTGCTGAAACCTAGGCTCCATTTGGTACCACGTCTGAGTCTTAGGGTTGATGAAGTATTGGCACTTAGAAAGCGTTGAAAACAACAGCGTGAAAATTTAATGGAACCTGCGCTAAAACCAATTTACATGATGAAAAGATTTAAGAGGAAAAACGCAGGAGCTAAGAGTTCATTGCCATGAGCGTATGAATGATCCTTGTTTACAGGACCCACGGCGTCTTTTCTCACTCAGCATCGTCCTTAAATAAGCTCCGACCGAGCCCCTCCCTCAGGACGGCATCCAGTAAAACACAGAACACATTGCTCCTGGACGGCAACCAATCAAACCCGGCGTATAAGCAAAAGCAATCATGCACGGGCTGACACAGCGCTGTTCCAGTAAGCGGGGTATTTCGTTGCCCTGTGCCACACCGCGGTAATGAGCAAGGAGGCATAGGAACTCCGCTTCGCTCTTTTATATTTCAGCAACCATGGTGTAGGCAGATTATTTTCATCAAAAGCACATGTTGCACGAGTGACGCCCCGGGCATCCATAAAAAAAAAACAGTGCTATCTACTGTTCAACATGTCTTCTAGCGGATGTGTGTGATAGCTCTATGACCCGGTGCCTTCCATCCGTCGGGCAGTCTATCGATACCACCAGACGCCTCTTTCTGGGAAGGATTCCTTTCTGCAATGATGCTTAGGTAGCCCATGCAAATTCTCTCGCCGCGCGATCTTCGGCTCTTCAGACTGCGCGTCGCAGGTTGTAGGGTCTTAGCAATCTCCTCTGTCGCTAGAAGAGTGTCGAAGGGTAGCATACATAGCTGCTGCACGTAGAGAAGACTTAATTGCTGGCCAGTTGATGCCGCAATATCGACGTTTATTCCATCCGTCTTTCAGACTCAATCAAATGCCCTAGCAAGCACTGGACCTCCTCCGATGAAAACATGTAAAAAATGGACTGTCATCAGACATTCTTTACTAGTTGCCGGAGAAAAGCCCACATTCAAAGTTATCTGAACCAAAATATCCTGAGAAAAACAAACGTGCAACACTGACACACCCACGAACTCACGAAAAAAAAGTAAACCAGCAATTTGGACACGCATAAACGAGCACTTTGGTCCACTTATAGAAAAAACGGCTAGGCGCGTCCGTATTCACATTTGACTTGTAACTCTTGTACTTGTTGTCAACACTAAACTTTTCTACGGTGAGGCGCTCCAACCGAGAAGGTGACTGTACTTGACGTCGCGCAGCCAGGCGACGGGACAGCTCTTCATTTGTGCGGTGAATTTCACGCCTCCGATAGAGCATTGTACTTCCTTTTTTGCCCACACATTGGAAGACCTCTCACCTACTGGCGCTTGTATGCCATCTCTAGGTAGCTCAGTTCTCGGCTAATTAATCAGAAGTACTAACACCATCTATACTCTCCCTTGCCTAGCGCCTTTCTGGCTCGTTGGCATGTGTGGCACGACGGCTCAAAAATGCGCCACGCTCTTAAGACATTCAGGCCTTTAGTACTCTAATAATAACTTGTGGTTTATTCTCCTAATTCTAAAGTGAGACGACCATGAATTGCTGTGTGAAAGTTTTTTTTTTAATTGGTTTTGGGGGAAAAGAAATGGCGCAGTGTCTGCCTCATATATCGTTGGACACCGGAACCGCGCCGTAAGGGAAGGGATAAAGGAGGGAGTGAAAGAAGAAAGGAAGAATGAGGTGCCGTAGTGGAGGGCTCCGGAAAAATTTCGACCACCTGGATATCTTTAACGTGCACTAACATCGCACAGCACACGGGCGCCTTAGCGTTTTTCCTCCATAAAAACACAGCCGCCGCGGTCGGGTTCGAACCCGTAAACTCCGGATGGGTGAAAGTCGCAGTAAGTCTTCTCGGTACTGCTGGAGAACGCTTATAGTTGGCCTCGCTCCACTCCCGCTTACCCTTGTATTTATAAGCGATACAGCACACCGCTTCTGTCCTGGAAATAAATAGTCTTCTCTACTACCTTACTGATTCTGTGGCCCTCTCTAATCGCCTGAGTGGCTGCGTTCCTTGCCTGCGCAGTAGTTACTTATTCTCTTCTCCCAGCTGCGAGTGTCGTGAAATCGCTTTACAGGGGTGCGCGCGAGGGTGCTGTCAAGCTCTTCATCGTTTCAGAGTTAGTGAAGCTAACACTTGTGCCTCGTTAGTGCAATTTTCTGAGCTGCGTTTAACTATTTCCGCCACGGTTATAACTGCAGTTTTCTCCAAACTGCAATTTTCTGGCGAGAGCTGCGTAGTCAGTACTCGCTACCTTTGAGCGTGTTAAGGTCTGTACAGCACTGTCTCCGAAAATGAGTCCCCTCTCTTGTAACAACATATCCAGTGTGTTTAAGAACAACAAAGATAGCATAGAGGTAGCTTCCTTGAAACTGCAGCTTGTGTTGCCGAAAGCGCCCTTGATCACCGCTTGGTCAGCTGGCAAACACACACTCTGTTCTTTCACTACCGGGCGGATCCACGCCAGGTAGTGAATTTCATCGTTTCAGCCAAGTCGCGCAGTACCTTGGACGGCTTCCCGTTCCCTGCTGGCTCATGCATGTAAGGTTCTAAATTGTTCCTTCTCTTATCCTGGTTCAAGAAATACGAGAACGTAACCTTTTCTTTTCGGCACTTGACTTCCATGGGACCTGGCTAATTACATCTGTAGCAAACGAGTTGCTTGCAAGCCTCAAGAACTCTTAGATTTTGCGTGTTCACATCTCTCTTCTCAGTGTCATTCTTTCTTTGAACTTTATCCGAGGACACCTTTCTTCTCTCGCAATTCTGCAGCTCGCGAAATGCCTCTCATCAAGGTTATTCGTATTAATTTTCAAATTAAAGACCCTTCAACATCTTCTATTGCTGCTAAGCAATCTGAAATTCACTGTCAGTTCAGAATCTTCGGTCGGAGACGTTGCTTTGCACTGTTTCATTATTCAATTGCTTCCCCGTCCTGGCAGACAGTTGTGAAACTACTTCATGAGAAACCGCTCAACTACGTCATCCGACTCATTGTAGAAAGCGTGCTCTTCAACCAGTTGACCAAGTTCACTTTCCCATTATAAGAATACTCCCAGTATCTCTAGTCCCTCAACTTTTCTGGCGCCTCGAAATCTTTGCCTGACGGCATCGGCGCTTAGTATTTACTCTCTTAGAAGGCAATTCTTTATTTCTTCGTAGTTATCCGCGTCCACGTTGATGAACTGCGCGGAAACACCCGCTGCCTAGCAGGGAAAAACCGTGGACAGCCTTTGAGATAAAGTCTCTGGCTTAAATGACAGCTTCTCACAAGTTCTTTCGACGTTCGCGAGAAACATGTCGATATCCCATGATATCCCATATTGATCATGTGCCTTAACATCTAGAGCTGTTCCTAATAGTAGGGAAGAGGTTACCACTTGCTGGGGACTTTTGCCGTGCCTCTCACTCAACTCGAGTTCTAATTTAGGTCCCCGGAGTTCAGACTGTCACTCTAGGCTTCCTCTTCGCTTTTGTAGTCTAAGTCGTGCTCTTCACTTTCGCGCTCACACCTGGCTTCCTGGTCATTCCACTCTTTCTGTCTGGGCTTCTCTTCTTCTTCTTTTTTTTTTTTTTGCTCGAAGACGCACCAACGTTCACTGTGCTCCTTTTTATCTGCTTCCAAATCATTAACTGCATATATAATCACGAGATTTCATGCCAAAGCCCTTGTATCGATCCCCAATTCTTTCTACTGGAGCGAAAATTCAAGCTTCTTCAACTTCTGAAGGTGCATGATCGTTCCAAGTGTCATCTGTGTCCAAAGCAAGTTGGTAAGACGACCAAACCTCCAGTATTTCAAAACTAGTTCTCAACCAGTTCTAAACTCTAACCCTTTCTTAAACCAAGTCAGTATCACAGGGAAAGCAAAGCACTCCCCACCACATGTGATCGATGTGTCGAGACTGCGGCTGTCTCGCTGGCCGATTATTGTTGGTGTTTTTAGCTTCAGATGCCACCCCTTATCGCCAGTTGTCGTGAGGCGCTCAGGCTAGCTCAAACCCGGGCTCTATTTTGTAGTGCGTCGCATTCTTTTGGTTAAGGAAGGACTGAATGATTGAAAAATTGGGAAAGCCAAAATAACAATGTTTTATGATACTTCTATGAAAACTTCTTTGCAGGAAAAGATTTAGGTGCATGAAGCCAAGAGCTAAGAGCTCATTGCGAACAGCGCCTGGATGAAACCTGTTCAAAGAGACCAGGACGTGTTTTCTCACTCAGTACCATCCCTAAAGCGCCGCAGGTCCAGCCCCTCAATCAGAACGATAGCGAATCAAGCACGGCATACCAGCTGAAGCAATAATGCACGGGCTTACACAGCACTGCTCCTGTAAGCGGAGTCGCTCATGGCCTTGAGTCACACCGTTTCTCACATCGCTCCTTTTTAAAACAGCGTGTGGCACTCGCGACGCCGCAGGCGTCAGCTCAAATTAACGGGCTTTCCGCTGTTGAACACGGCTTATAAAGGAAGCCTGTACTGCTTTATGGCCAAGACCTTTTCTTGAATCGAGCAGCCGCCTTTTATTCTGCCGGACAGTCTGTCGCTGTCGACGGGCGCCTCTCCTCGGGGATGATTCTTTCGTCCAATAATGCATGGAAAGACACCGCATACCCGTTCCCTGTGGTGCACAGCGCTTTTGGCCCATCTTCAGCAAGTCAGACAGTAGTAGTTTACTGTGGTGTCACAACATCCACCATGTGAATTCGGTTGAGGGAACGAAACCCCTGTACAGCGTTGAAGAAAGAAGAGTGCGATTCGTGTTGCAGGTGAAATGCCGAAGCACACCGACCTGGATGTGGTACCCTACTTTTCAAGACGGTAGCCATTAAATGGAACGTGATAGGGGTTCGAAAATTCGTCTCAATTGTAACGGTGGAGTCCTCCAAGGAACGCAGAAACCATAAATTTATACCCCTGTCAAACTAGCGACTTTAATGCCCTTTGAATCGATAGACATCTGATGCATCAAATGTCCTTCGGTCTTTTTCGGTGCTACGGAGTAAAATACAATGTCATTCACAAATGATAGCAATGGCGGTCAGTGGAAAAAAATTGGAATTAAGGGACATCAGCGCGCAGAAAAGGTGTCTGAAATTGTTGTGTTGTATTTCAAGAAAGAGTCAGAACATTTCTGTGCAATATTATTCGCCTCAAGTAATATTTCTGGCTATTCTGCAGCACTTTATCCAACAAATGTCAAGCCGAGTACGAAGTCGACAATACCACATAAGAACACCACGAGACACGAGCGCAACGCTCGTGTCTCGTGGAGTCCTTATGTGGTGTTGTCCCCTTGTCTTGATTGTATCGCTCCCCAGTCTCAGTATGTACGACCAACTCGCCCCCTACAAAGCTTTACAAAGTCGAATGCGATAAATGTAGGCAAACAACTAGGCTGACATGGTGCAGCGTGGCGACGTGCGGAGCGTGAAAATTATTTCCAACAGGTGAAGCGTTCAGTTGCAGGTCTAAGTACTTCCGAGCCAAACTTACATAGAACGCCAACCAACAGCAAACATTCAACCCACAATGACCGACGGTCGCGGGCGGGGCCATGCGTCAGTTCGGCCACCGCCGTGGGTTGCTCTGAGACCGAGAGCAATAGCTATCCACAATAACCTTTAGTGCTGATAGTTTCACGTCAAAATTAACATTTTTGTAGCGAAAGCTACATTGGCCTCGAAGTCGCAGTTGCGCGGTGCTCGCATTCCCATCGTGGTCGCACCGCACCACGTGACCAACCACGTGACTGGTCACGTGACCAACCGCGTGACTAACCACGTGACCAGCTATGGCGCCACTTCCTCGCAATCAAGATTAACGAAGGCTAATCAAGCTATGCCTTTCGCTACGTATATCCTGGTATAGCCGAGCTGAGCCACTGCTAATTTTTTAACAAAGCTGTTTAAATATAATTTTTTGTTTTGGCGGCGCGCCCATTATGTTTTGTGTCACTGCTGCGTATCTGTTGTCCAAAGTGAGCATTCGGTTTGAGATCAAATGCAAATGAGTTCCCCTAACTCATTTGATGGCTAATGTTATTCGAAGCTAATAACATTAACAGTTTCCGTGTAGCAGCCGAATAAGGACAGATGCTAATGTCACTCGATTCGAATAACATTAAATTTGCTTTTGTGACAGGGGTATTACACATATGCACAAATAGATTAGGGTGAATTATGGTTTTTCTTCGAATTATTTCAATATGATAACTAACACATACATGAATATTTTTTTTTTCAAGCCACGGCATCTATCGAGTCCGCTCCCCTCAAATGTAACTTCCCTGTAAGAAGTTAATATGATAGATAGTTTCTTGCTGTGAATGAGGAGTTATAAATGCTGTCGCAAAAAAATTTACATTACTGCAATTGTGAATAGTGAATACGTTGACAGAATGACATCCTAGGAAGACAAGGCAAGAAGGATTTGAGAAATGCAAAAGGAGTATCGTACTTCTGGTTGTGTACTTCAGATTCGTCGCGCCTTACCGATTAGTTCAGCAGTAGTCAAATCTTAGTTTCTTCAAATTTCAAAAAAAGAGACGAAAACATTTTACGATTAGGATTAATATATTGGCAGAGACAACGAGGTAAGAAAAATTAATGTACGCGTTGGAAACGATCAACCGGGTTTGACGATAGGACGAGGATTTACCCGACCACGGCTTAGCCCGACCACCCAATCACACACGAATCAAACTTGATTAGTCGTGATGTTTCATGTCCCGTCGTTTGAATTTAGCGTCTACAGCCAGCTCAGAAAGAACCCACGAGGCCTCTGGGGGCGCCACCACGCCCGCTAAATTTAGCGGCGGAACTCTGGAACCGCTGTACGTTTTGCCAGACCAGCGGCACCAGCCCAAGCACCACGACACACTTTACATAGCGAGACGAGGAGCTCCTTAAGCTGCCGCTTGAAAGGTTGAACGAGCAACATTTTATAGCAGTTGCCATTGGACTAAACGTTTTTGTAGGTGCGTCTTTACTGTAGACGTATAGTTTATTGAGAACGATAAGCTGCGTAGTTGACGGCGGGGCAGGTAGTTTTACTCCCACTTTGTCTCCATATCTGGTATCAGCCGCCACCGATTATACATTTTTGTGAATGTTGTCGACTTGCCCTTTTACGAGTGTATCGAGTATGCCGTACGTGTGATCACTTAAGTGTGATAAAAATCGAACATCGGCGCAAATAAGTGGGCCAACTTCCAAGCAGTATCTTGAACAGGAGTGAGGCTCATCTGAACAGCGATCATTCTGGCGGGAAAGACATACTGACTCACACATAGGCCAATTTCAATGGCGTCTTGAGCACGTGGCCCAAAATAGCACATTCACACGAAGATACAACTGATAGGACGAACAGCCCTTGCGAAAAATATGTAGTCTGGACGGTTTGATTCTGCGCCGTGTAGTGGGGACCACACTTCTGGCATTCTTGTTTTGAAAGGATGAGGACGCCAAGTATTTTAACCTTCGGAGGGCTTAGGATACTGAGAATGCAAGAGGAGTTAAGCTGCTTGGCTCAGAAGTAAGGTCTGTTAACTGTATACTTTTGAAACAGGGTGTATGCGTCCCCCGCACACGGAGTGGACAAAAATCGGTGAAATGAATTATCCTCAAACAACGAGCTATAAATGCGCTAATAGAGCCATTAAAGGTTTAGCTGCCCTAAAAACAAAATAAAATGATTTACTCCTAACTGAAATAATGAGAATAGCTCAAAAGTAGCATGGTAAATGTGGATATTGCACCGCGTGATAAAGTACATGACATGAGAAATTTCGCTTATTGCAGAAATAACAGTGAGGTAGCCGTCACTCCATTACAAGTGCACGCCGACCAAATGTCATACATAACGTTATCGCCATTACTTTCCGGTACTAAATGCGCTAGTCGGACGACTTTGAGAAAGGAAGTCCAATGAGGCTGTTATGCTGACTTCAGTATCTCGCCTAAATGAGAAGCCGATTTTCTATACGCTCCAAACGCTCTCACCGTTTTCCGCTGCTAACACTGATAGCTACAGATACATTGCAACATGAATCAGTTTTTCTTCACTCCTTATTTTTTATATATATACTGCATTTAGTGAAGATTTTGAACATAGAAAATGACAACAGCCGTTATCTCTATAGTCCTGGCTTGTTCCTCAAACCTGAACTTGCTCGATTACCTGCATTCATACCCCATTATAAGCTACAAGTGGCCGCAGATCGCCCACCGTTTCGACACATCAAGAGCGTTGAGATTTCGCGCCCCAGTGTGCTTGCTCACGTCATTTCACCTTCAAATATGTGGGCGACTAGAAATCCTGACACGGCTCTCTTACACCAGCAGCTGTCACTCTAACAACTCCCATTAGGCCTTCGTCATCCCGGGCGTGGCACAGGAATAAACACCGCGCGGGGCTTGTCGTCGTCTTCGTGTCGCGGCGTTCTCGGACACCCTGTAAGAAGGAGGCATGCATAGGAAAAAAGCGACTGCGAAGCCCAGCACCGTCGTCGTCTTTGTCCCGAGCCTAGAAACACGCTTCCTCCGGCGACTAATGGCCGGGGCCGCGAAGCGGGAGAGTGGCTTTACGGCGGCGACGCTTTCGTGACCGTCGGCGCAGGAACGGGCCTTAGCCCAAGCGAGGAACGCGTACGAAGCCATCGATCACGTTCGCGGGGACCTTTTTTACGCGCATATATTGTATTCGGAGCAGCAGGCACCAGGAGACTGGGGTGTGTGCATGTGTGTCGGGAAGGACGCACTATACGGACTATGCATCTCATCGACGTAGACGCCCCAACCAGCTTCATAATTTCTTTGCGTCCTTTCTCTACGAATTTCCGTGACTTGGCCTGAGCGCGGGCGATCTCGGCTTGAATTAGCTTCAGCGTCGAGTCCCAAAATGAGATGGCGTCTTAGCGACCCGCACGCACATACACGAAATTAGTTTAACTAAAGGAGAAAGGAAAAGCGAAAATAGAAAGAAATACTTTCTACTTTGTCCTCTTGTTTCTATTAGACTCCAATTCTTCCTTTCTCGTTCGCGCTCTCTTAAGGAACACGTTATATTTGTGCGCGAAGAGTAACCCCACGGAAATTGCTATGACGTGCGCAAGTATTGAGCCCACGTGCGGTAATGCTAATCAGTGGTGATGTACTCGCTGCATACGTGCGACAACGTACGTGCTGGTGAATATGCTAATGCTTAAAGGCTGAAAAATTTGTTCGCTGCTTTTTTACCGAACATCGCCATCGATCATTTGTGTCTTAGTCCTCGCACTATCCTACTGTTTACGTCCATCCACATTATTATTATAACCACAACTCATGCACGCATCTCCTGCATATGCTTTACGGCTCATCATTCAGCTAGTCCACTTCTCATTGAAGATTCTCATCGTTCCGTCTCTCTGAGTGACACTCCCATTGTGTTTTTTTTTTCTGTGAGATTTAATGGGATATCAGAAATAAAAGGGCGGCGGCGAGCATCACTCTTCTCTTGAGTGTACTATCTGAATGGCGAAACCAAATGTTTGTCTTGTCGTGTCCCAAATGATGCCACTTATGGGTGCTTAGTGTCAATAACCGCAATGGTGAGGAAACCTTAGTAAGGACGGACTCTCACAAAAGAATCACAATATAAACTGATGATCTCCTCTCATCCCTGAGACATTTCACTTCATTGCAATAATTTCTTGGTACAACCTGCGCAATCCTTAAAACATCCTCTTTACGCTCCAAGCTTTGACGTCTGCGATGCCTCTTTGTTTACAGGCAGCTTTGATTAGCTAAATGTGCCTAGAAAGCTATACTATACTGTATTTGTTCCGAGCGACAAGGGCTTTTGTTGGCACCGTGTTGGTACGCCAAGTTCACTGCTCCGATGCCACAACAATACTGAAATACTGCAGTGTGAAAAGTTTTTCATGCAATTTTGCACTGCAAGTCATAAAACCATTGTGAGAACTGAGGTACATAAGGAAATTAACGAAAAAAAAAAACATAATATTTTAAACTCAAACTTTTCGGGTGCCCGATGGCACAGGTTCTTTGATGACTTCAGCCCCGGCGCAGGACGTCACGTACCATTTGCTTCGGCGATGTATACGCTCTTACTGCCTCACAGAAATAAAATATCAGGTCTATCGATTCGAAAAGCATATTGAAGCAAAACCACACTTTGTTCGTTTTTCATTACCTTGCGCTAGTGCCGAGGCTGAACAAGAGCTGGTTTGAAACTCGTAACTGGATTGCAACTCTGCTTTTAAAGCGTGAGAACAATGAATGCTTCATCGGGGAAAAAAAAGCGTCGTCGGTCTTAAAATGTGCCCATTGGCTGAAAGGAAGTGACGTTACCAGACAGGATACTTCCCATTGACTGGAAGGAAGTGACGTGAGCAAAGCGGATCATTTCCATCGCCTGGAGGGAAGTGACCCCTTATAAAAATGGTCTATAGACAGTCAATAGACTTGTTATACACTCTACTACCTTCGTATAGATATTTATTTTAGTCTACTCTTAGCCTAGAGACTGTCTGTAGACAAAAAATATACTAAACGTGTATGGCCATAAATTTATAGATAGTCTATATATACACCGTCTAAACATTTGTATTTGCTATTGACTGTTCTCTAGGGTTCGTCTATAGAGAGTCTATAGCATTTATAGACAGAAGTTTATGGACAGTCTATAGACTGTCTAAAGAAGTTTTAGTAAAGGACGTCACATCTGGTAAGGGCATCAACCGCTTCTAAAGCTATCTCACTGACAATACACAGGGTAACCGGGTGCCCCTGTAAATATTTAGTTATATTCTTTCAAGGCTGTAACGGGAGCAGTCGGAAGCATTGAAATTAAATTTACATATTTAATTCATGCTCTTCAAAGTGCCATTACAATGCCTGTTCGTGAAGAGCTAGGGAAGTTCGAAATGAGAAGTTGCCTTCATTCATAAGGTTTGATTTATTGTATTAAGACGCGCGAGCGTGGTGTTAGCCATGCGCTTATGGAGCTTCTACCACTAGAAATGCCGTTCAACGATCATCAGGTAAGAAAAGGAAAAACGAATAGACCTCGGACCTTTGCGAAAATACCACTATCGACCTTTTGCTACCGAAACGAGCCATGGGTCCGCAAGCGCTACCATTTGCGTAAATGGATTAACGATGCTTCGTGAGCTCACCTCAGGCATGAAAGTATAAGGGTGGATAACATAGCTAGTTGGCCCATACTTCTGGTTTGGATGCAGTAGAATCAAAAGGACGGGACGCAGAAAGGAACACACAAAACAAGGACAAAGCTGCCTGCTTTGTGCGTTTCTTTCTGCATCCCGTTCTTTTGATTCTGCTTCATTCAAGCCTGATATGACGATAGAAGTTGAGAACAATGCTTTACTCTCAGCACTTTACCGCTAAAAGCTCAAAAAAGGCTCACACTTCAGGTTGAAGCTGGCTTGCTCCATCGTGTGATCCTTTGTTCCCTTTATTTTTTCTTTGTTTCCTCTTCCTACGCACCAAGTCTGAATATTCGCTTTTAAATCTTCCTTCATGACGTCCAATTTTTTTTACAGTTGCCTCCTCCGTAGACTTTAGCTACCAATATATGATGTTCGGCTACAACAGTAACTAACCTGTAACAACTAACAAACATAACATTGTTATTATTTCTGGAAACCCGAAGAGAGTGAATAGCAAAAAAAAAAGAATGTTTCAGCACAATTTAGTCAATAGAATGGAATTTTATCTATACTGACAAAGAGCAGCTAATGTGCAGGCTCTGTGAGAAGCGAAAAATAGTGGAACAACGTTTTTCTTCTTGCGTCTAGGTTATATAGTAACCGCTTCTGAAGACAAAAACAGCGAAACAAGGTCTGCTTTCATCGGCTTGAACCAGACTTTCTCCTTCTTTTCCTTTCCCTCACTAGCACTTCCGAATAAGTTTGTGATTGTTTTGGGGTTTATATGCTTAACTGTGCCGCTATTCTTTGGGTGCAGTGAAAAGATAATGGAATGATTTGCTCCTTTCAATTTGCTGCTTGTATGCCATGGCACACACCTTTGTTGATTACCCTGTAAGAACAATTAAATACCAACGTCCAGCTTAGACAACAAAAAATAGAGTGTCTGGTGTAACATTGTGTATTCAGAAGCATTCACAGGGCCGAATTGTGTACGTGCGCTGGCAAACATTCATAAATACGCTGCCGAGCCTTTCGCATAATAAGGTTAAATTCCTCCTCGTTCTCACATGAAGCGACATGACACCTCGAGACTACGACCCCTACGATGCAGAGATAGGCAGGCTCCCTCTCATAGAATTTACGTCGGACCATACAAAAATATACATAAAACATCTACACTTCCTCCTCCCCGCAGTGGGAAGTAGGGGTTGGGGGGGGGGGGGGGGTCTTTTTTGTGCTGCCCCACAAATGAGAAGTTGTTTGTGCAAGGGACCGGAGGAGAGTGGTCCCTCCTGTTTTCCTTGATCACGCCGATTTCTCAGAGCAGTCCGATTGGAAGCTCCCCAGGCCAAGCGGGAATTACACCTGTGCCAAGAGAGAGGACGGCGTCAGGTTACCGAACACTTCACATCCCCGACTGCCGGTCCTGGGAGAGCCCGAGCAATCAGGTCCGCGGAAAGACTGCCGTGTTTGTTTAGCGCTGCCTCTTCGTCCGGGACTGAAAGCACCCAAGACGTACCTGTTGTGTCTTAATGTACGTGTTATTGGTCGCACAAACATTCAGAAAGTTACGCCGTCAAAACTACCTCGAGCAGATGATTATATTGCAAAAGGCTTAGTATGTTACACCATATTGCATTCTCGTAACTCTCCTTTGACCTCATGTCTCGTGTTAGCGTGGTGGTATAGTTGCCATCTTGATTCACTGCCTTAACTGAGAGGTATTTTAAAGGGCTAAACTTGAAATTCGAGCGTTTTCTACATACGAAGTTGTGTCGAGAGGTCAATGTCAAGCTACAAATGCATTTCTTTAATGAGCGCACATTTAGTAGCCTTTTTCTTTATTACGCACGATAAATCTTTTACTTATTCTAAAGAAACCTCGGGTAGTACTCCATAAGTTGTCGATTTTTAAATGGCCATTTACACGCCCGTCTGGTCATCTGCCACTGGTCGCTAAGATAGACCCGCGGCTTTTAAGCGCCTGTGGATAGTGACCCTGCCAGTGGGTGGTTGTCGACCGGACCTCAGCACTGGCTGGCATTGACTGCGATATGCAGCCACTGGTGAGGTGCATCGTAACGCTCTGTCAACACGAGGCGACTGGACATGACCCCTGGCTGCCATTGGCAACGATGTGCTGCCAACAGTAAGGTGCGATCCCCTTCCACCCAATGGCTGGGTCGCTTTCCACGCACACTTGAAAGCCGCAGGTATATCTGAGTGGCCAATAACCACGAACCAGATGGACGCGAAATAATGATTTAAAAAAAAACAGCTTATAGAATACAGCCCCTGATAAGCGAATGTGATTACTCACACCACGAAACTGGAAATCACATGCTTTTTTGTGATGTCTCTAGAAAAAAAAATCAAGTAACCGCGTGTACCAAATCTGGCAATAACAGATACTATACGCAATAGCTTATTAACTCTGTTTATGCAAGTGTCCAATGGCGGGTAAGGCCTGCAGGGCAAAGAAACAATAACGGGTGGTCCCTCAGTATGACGCAGTGCGCCTAAGACAAGGAAAAAGCAGCAGGCGGTTGCAAAGAGTCATGCAGGCGGGTGTGGTACGATAATTTGAAGGGAGTATGCTGCAGCTGGCGCAAGAAAGGGTTAATTAGAAGCCATGACAATGGGAGATTCATATTTTATGCAATGAACATAGACATATCATGATGAGGCGTGTGGTGTCCGACCTCGTAAGCCATTACAGAGCGTTATAGGCCAGACAACGCAGTCAGCGTCAACTAAGACTTGACGTCTTTCAAGCGTGACTCTGCACATCACGCTTGCAGACTGGCTTGAGCGGGCGTCGCAACCACCGTCAACATATCGGCCTGCCGGAGCAATGGTGTCGTCGCTCCTTGCCAGCAGCTGATTTCGTTCACTCAACCCAGGATTGAGTGCAGCACAATAGTGGCGCGCGAATGCGCTAGTCTAGTGATTTTTGTTTGGTATTTCGCAGGCTTTCTTTGGAGCTCGGAAAAAAGATACACGTCAGGCTTTTTTTTATCGCAAATAAATGGAATGGTGGTTTCTGAAGGTGCTCTCCAGCTTTGATATTTACATCTGCTGTCTAAAGTCAATATTTACGCGTTTAGAAAAATTATCTTAATTACTACTTAATTAATAGCAATACAAGAAATTTCCTATGATGGGCAAGCCGGTTGGTAGATGTATGTAAGCGGTTTCCTTGGCCTTCCTCAAATATCTTATATTTTAACCCTTGGCTAAAGTTAGCCTGGACTCCCTGTATACGGCTTAGCAAGTCTACCTCTTGCACCAGAGCAGATGCGGCTCCTAGGCTAGAATTACGGAACCTATCTTTAAATGTATCACCACAAAGCATCAACATGAAAAATCACACTTCTTTCGCACTGAAAGGTTGAAAATGAAAGTTGAATTTTGTTGCGAATGCACTTTGTGAAATGAGCAAAGCCTATCCGGGGGTTCCTGCTCTCCTGCGCAGTAAACACTTTCTTTAGTGCTCGATTAAATGATGTACAAAGATACCCTGTGTAACAAACTGAAGTTTTGAATCATCTTGCAGCTTAAAGGAAGAAACATTTGAGATGAAACAAAATACACCTCTCTTGTTATACTTTTCTCTTCGTACATTACGATTGTGCTTGCAGTAGATATCTCCAAACCATTAGAGAAAATGACTGTTCCGTACGTAGAAAATGTCCATGCTTTTCTTAGATTACGGCTCTAGACTAAGATCGGCCGTTTATCATTATCGTTTCATAGTTCGACTGCTTATGGCCTCTCTTCTTAATTTTATTTGTATGTTAGAAAAACGATTATAAAATGTTTTTCGTTGGCTATTTCTTAGCAGAAGGTTACTGCGTGCCGTACTTTTGCGTTTCTTTGAGCCAGCATTTCCTTTCGGCCATGCGCCTGGGTCATAATTCTTACATAGGTCCTTTTCATTTTTGCTGCGCATTTGGGGGTTATATAACCATCGTAAAAACCTTAAGCTGGGGCTTTGATTTTGACCTTACTTTTTCAGACGCAAATGGTTTGGTTGCATTGCTTTTCACTCGTCCTCGAAAGTTCAGTAGTCCAGAAGCATCAGAAAAAGCAATTTCAATGCGCTTCTTTTTAAGTGCGCATCAGGCCGTAAAGCTGCACCTAAGCTGAATCCCAAAACTTCTCTCGTAAAAAAAAAAAAAACAGAAACCATAACAAACTTCGGTTAAAAACTTCTAATAGTCGATTTAAGGTTTGACGCTGGCACAATGACTTTTTCAGTACTGTGAATTTCAAAACATTAAACCTCTGGGCAGATGTCATTGCAAAGAGATTAATCGAAGTGGTTAACTGAACTTGTAGCTGATTTATAGCAGTAGTTAAGTTTTTTAAAAGCACAGCAAGTGGTTTACGGCCCCTGGATTGTGTGAGCGTTGGTAAGTAAGGAATATTAAGAGCGTTAAACTTCCTAAGGATTGTTTGTTTTATGCCGTAGACAAGAAATAAAATAAAGAAACACCGTTCGAACTTTAGCAGAAGGATTAAAAGCTGCGCGACCGACATATGTGCACCAATGCAGAAATATGCTAAGGCGATATCAGCCATTGGTGTCAGTGGTGCGAGAGTTCAAAGTTCCGGATGTGCCCTTTACCCATTATTCATTTCCATATCTGTTTGCCTTAATGTCCTGACGTTTTTGGTATACGAACAGCCGTTAAGATATCAAAAAACGTAATAAACACCGGTTTGAGATTACGCACAACTTACTGAATCGTTCACACTCAGCCCGAAGTGAGACGATAAAAAAGGCCGCCCTCTGCTGCTCTGTCAGTCACCCTCGATAATAAATTCTGCCGCGAAGCTGTCAAGGAATGAACAACCCAGACTCTCTCCCAGAAGCCGTGTGCGTGCCACAGCTTTTCTTTCTGTTTCCATTTGGGTCAAAAAAGCCTTAAATACGTAAAGATCTCTTGCAGAGTTTTTCTTACTTTTCTCCAGAATAAAGCGAACTTGAGATGAGTTTTTATCTTTCTAGAGGGAAGTACGCTAGCGGGCACAATAAAAGAAAAAGATCTGACTGGAAGGTAAAGTTTTCTCAAACAAATTTCCCCGGAACATTTGGGTTCGAACGTTTGCTGCTGACTTGGTTTTCCAGTCCTTTAATCTTTGACGTCTTGGAGGGCTGCTTTTCAAGTTTATTTTACTGCACTTCACCGCGCTGGCATCGTTTATCCTGCCTTCCACCCAGTGTTAATCTCTCTTTTGATGTGCTGTGCAGCGGCGGCCAGCATGCAGCTAAGCAAACAAAATGCTCAACCATGCAAGTGTTCAGCGCGCGGCGCTTCCTGCCGTGGACCATCCATAGCCGCGGTGCGGGCCTGACGCGAATTGAAACCGATAAATGCAAAAAGTGTCCTGTGCAACACAGTGTTTTTTTTTCTTTTCAAACTAGGAAGGCCATCCGGGTACTGAATCTACAAGTTTCTTTAATATTTATTCTCGGCTTTTACATCGGTATAAAATGTCCGAGCGACCTCCACGCATTTGGGCTACTAAGCGCAAACCGCCGAGTCCGCAAACCCATGTGTACCTGTATGTACCTTTAACGAAATTTCGCTTGCTATTCTCGCTTTCGCTTGAACTTCATTTCCTTTTGTGCAAACATCACTGTAAAGCTTCCCTTAAGGGTCAGGGCAAACTTTGTGCGAACTTCGTGGCCTGCGTTTTGTTTCTTCTAGAGAGGCTTTTAATTTTTTTTATACATTCTTCCTGAGAAAGCGGGGCTAGAGGCAGAGAAATGCGGCATTCAAAAGCGGTTTTCAAACAAACGCCCCGGCAGTGAAGCGAGGCACTTGTTCCAGATGCTTTCGTGCAGATACATCCAGGGGAGGTCACGCTAGGATGCCCTTTTTTTCCACGGGAACAGTGCGGCCCTTAGGATTTTTTCCTGGTGGTATTCTGATCTTTCTTTTGTCCGGAGCCTTTGTTCCAGCTAGAATTTTGTTGGTGTTACCTGAGGACTTCGACTTTTCCAAAGTTTGGATACAAAGAGGCCTTCAATGCTGCCCCGACGCCAGAAGAAAAATGTTTAAAGAACAAAAAAAAACAGCTCTTGAGGTCTGTGAACTGCTTCGACGCGCTGAACTAGCGATTTGAATAACTTTATACGTCCCATACGTGACAAGCATTGGACACACTCGGAGCTGCAGTAAAAAGCGGGGAAGTTACGGCGTTCAGTTTCGGCAAGTATCTTAGTTAAAAGAATGCAAACTGTGGCCTGAACTTAGGCATAATAGTTCTACAGTGTTCAACAATCTTGATCATGCAAAAAAAGCCTCTTGGGCTCACATCGTTGTGTCTGCATTGCGACGTTCTAAGATTGGCGTCAAGAGGATAAATTTTTTTATTATGAATTCTGAACTTATTCTCTGATTTCAAAGTCTTTTACTTGAGTAGTGCATTCACAATCTTTCTTCTATAATATCATATCTACCTCGCCTGCATGCGTGATAAACAAGGCTTAAAAGATAAAAAGAGGTTGTTGCTGAGGCTGCCTGCGTTCCAAGAGATTTTGCTAAATTCATCCACCTATCGAAATGAGCATGCCTTGTACATTCTGAAGACAGAGGATTTCAATGTGCGTAAGAATTTTGATTGTTTTCTTGTACCATGGCACTCTAGCTAAGTTGTCCTTCGGCGAACAACGCGAACAGCGTAACGCAGACTAAACAGTTAACCTACACATAATTGTCCTGAGATAACGAGCTTTTAATGCAGAAGATGGTTTATGGGGGTTTAACGTCCCAAAGCTACTCAGGCTGTAAGAGACGCCTTACATCGCACAGCAGCCAAGCACCATAATCACTGAGCCACCGCGGCAGCCCACGAGATGCTTCATGTACCAGCAGCTGAAATGAGACAATTTATTTTCTATATTTTCTCGATGATTATGCAGAGGTTCTAGCACCGTGACGAATGTCTTGCTCATTCTTTGGAAAACTGGGCAAAAGAGACCGAGTAAGACATCTAAAGTGAAAAGATATCCTTAAAATGCGGCGTGCACTTCAGCACACTCAAAAAATGTTGTCATTAAACCGATGCAGAAAATTTTCTGGGAGATAGATTGAAGATGCTATATTTGTCTAACTAGTTAGAAATACCTTTTAAAACATTCATTCGATATTTGTCCGGCAGCTGACTGCTCTGAGTGGCTCTTCTGGGCTATAATATTTGTGTGCAACCTTGGAGGCAACAGAAGTTTAGAAGACATGATGAGTTGCTGGTGTGTAAGCGTCATGAATTATGTAAAGTTTACTTTGTTGCCGTAAGTACTGTGCAGCTGTCATTCCGTGCTCTGCGCTTTTCTTAACATTAATATATATACATAAAACATTCAAAGATCGAACTGAATCTGCATAAACATCTTTTTAAAATATACAAAGAAACTGCTGGGACAAAATATGCACGCCGTGATGCAAAGCAGGCTTTGCTCTATTGCACCCGACGCTACACTTCAAGCATAAAGAAAATATTCTGCCCACGCAACTTGTTCCTTCTCCACCGCGAAGCATGCAGCTAATCATTCCCGAAGAACGAAAAAATATGGCTCAACCTGCGAGAGCTTGTTCGCACTCGTTTCTTTCATGTATTCGTTATTTCCATGCAGTTAATGGGTTCTCTTTTGTTTTTACTATAGAAAGCAACTTGATAAACCAACATGAGCTATTGGATAGCGGGCAGCAGCTTTAAAGTATTATTTGCCTGTGTTGACAAAGAGCAAACAGCAGAAACAAGGCTAAAACGTGCTTCTTTTATTTTTCTATCTATTGCAGAAAGCTTCATTGTGCAAGGGATGTAAATGAAGGTGAATATTCATATTGCGAATAAACTAAAAAGAGGAGTAAAAAAATTACCGAAAGTGGTGATCGAAAGGCGGGAGTCTTGATCGCAGATGTGGGTCGACTGAGTATAGAAATTTGTAGTGATGTGTCGGCAACCTCCACAGCCAAACACTGAACGCAGCGTTTACAAACGCCTTGCGATACCGTTTCCGTCAAACGAACAGTCCGCTCTGTGACAACTGCGGCTCGATTGAATCTGTGAAACATATTTTGCTTGGGTGCCTTGCCTATACTGACGAGCGTGCGTACTATGAACAGTGCCTCCAACAATGGACAGTGTTTTAGGCCCCTTGGTCTGCCTTAGGCAACACAGACATTAAAATGAACTTTTTTTTGCCTACTTAAAAGATATTGGACATCTCGAAAAGCTCTAATTTCATCTAGTGTGTTGCTCTCCTGCATTTTTCTCGCAAAACTTTGTTAGGCCAGTTCTCAGACTTTGCACCTCACCATTTCATATGTTACATAGTTTCCCGCCGAGGCCACTTAGTAGACATTCAATGGCCACATTTTCTGTTCTCCGCCCCCACCCCTCCCCATTTTTTATTTCTCTAATTTAACTTTTCCCGCACTCTTCTCTTTCCGTCTTTGCCTCCCAAATTTCCTTCCCCACGCAGAGTAGCATGCCAGGGATTTTTAAGCGTCGTCTAAATTCTCTGCTTTTTTATTAAAGGTTTTCTCTCTCTTTCTTTACTGAAAGTGGTCCTAAACGGCTGATTTCAAAGTAGAGCGTTCTTTGAGGCGCTTCCTTTCCCTGTGGCAGCATTTGGCACTGTCGGTTGGAACTCACGATAAACGAAGCAGTATATGGGCACCACAAAAACTGCTGTATTACCTGGACAGCATATCTGAGAAATTGTATAATGAGATATTTTCTTATGTTTCTCTAAATTTGTCTAACATCTGGTTTGTGGGTTATCTTAAATTAGACATACATATTTCGGTTAAGTTTCAAAGCGAATCAAGCAAATAATGAAGCGACGAGGTAGCTCTTTGCTCGGAGCTCGCTGTATATTCCTACCGCTTGGGTTCATCGAAAGCGGCATTGAAAGATAGGCATTCGGGAGTTTTTTTCTTTTTATACGTTAGTCTGCTCGTGTGTGCAAATGGCCGTACTCACCTTAGCACTACGTGGACCACAGCATGACAGTCGGGGCCTACTTTCTCGAAAGAAGCTCGCAGCCACATTATACTTTGGCGGCGCCAAAGAAGGCGAAATGCATACAGTGAAGGCCTTTCTCTCATTGCACGCTCTGTTCGTTTCTAATTTAAAACCACCCGACCTAAATTAAAACATGCGTTCTACAACAACGCAGCAGCAGACCTCAGTCGATAGCTGTACGTTACAAAAAAGGTACAGAAAATAAAAGCGCTCCCTGTACATTAACGTACTGGAGTACAAGTTTACAATGGGAGCGATGAGTGAGTGGTTCTGTGCCTAGAGAGCGTAGTGTTTCTGTACAGTGCTTCTGTACGTAGTTAGCGCACGGAGTGCTTGCGTTTCGCTTAACTGTGATGGTGTATCACAGTTAGGCACAACGCGAGCACTCCGTGCGCAGTAGTACACAAGGCAACACGCACTAAGGAAGATTTTTGAATATAAGAATGCTAAACTCTACAGGTACGCAGCAGGAGATCTGTGTAGCAGGCTTGAGTACAAAATACCACAGGTGTACTCAACGCGACTGCTGTGTGCACAGCTGTACTCAAAAGCACAAGTGCACAGCACAAGTACAAAATAGAGCACAGTGACGTTGAGTACAGGTAAACATGATCAGAGCACTCTGTGCGCAGCACTACACAACAGGACAAGAGCACCGCTAAGTTGCTGAGTACACGAGTGCTCAAAACGGCAGGAAAGCAGCAAAGGTTCTGACAAGAAGACTGATGTTTTCAACATGAGCCCACCGTATACAGCAGTACACATGAGTACAAGTAGCCAGAAGAAGAGCAGAGTAAACAAAAGCGCAGCTACACCCAACGCGAATGCATCGTGCAGAATAGAGGAACGTGCCAACGCACAGCATGAGTGCGAATACACGGAGTTCTCGACAGTACAAGCACACGACAAGACATCCATTAAAACACTCGGGTTACTAGCCAGAAACGCGATGTTATTAATTATCCAAGTAATTTCCTATGTCTGAGCAAATCCTATCCTGCCTGCTCTGTTTGCAGCCTCGATCGTGTACACGGCGGTAGCCGGTGGCAAAGTGGCGCTGCCGTGCGACATCAGTCCTCCGTCTCCGGATGACTCGGTGACGCTGGTGCTGTGGTACAAGGACGAGAGCCTGGCGCCCATCTTCACTCTGGACTCGCGGCGGGCGCACGTGGACCAGGCGCGCCAGTCTCCGGCACCGGGCCTCGAACGGCGCCTACTCTTCGACATGGGCCACTCGCCTGCGCACCTACAGATTGACCCCGTGCGGGATGGCGACGCCGGCGAGTACCGCTGTCGAGTGGATTTCCGGAAAGCTCGCTCCATCAACACCGTCATCAAACTCAAAGTTATAGGTAAGTTGCGTTTTGAATTGGTGAGGCAGAGCCTTTAGGGTATATATTGCCACACTGCTGAGGCTCTGCCGGCGCCACCATGTGGCCGAACTGTTTGACTTGGCGTGCTGCCTGGCGCACTTTTCATATCGGATTACCGCTGCTATTCTGCGAGCCACGTCCCAGTAAAATGCTCTCTCTCCTAGTGGTGCGCTTGACGCTGACAATGCGTTGTCCATGAAAGAACAGGCAACAACAGAAGTGTTCGTGTAATGTCACAAGGATATCAACGTCAGCATTGAATGCTGTCGTACGTAGGTAAATGAGTCGTGATTCGGTAACAGCCAGGGTCACATGGCCATGGTTAAGATCATGGTCGTAATAGTCAGAGTCACATTACCTACTGTGAATGAATGTGTGACATGACAATAAGTCGCATGCTCCACTAAGGTATCAATGGGTCACATGCTGCAAGGAAATCGACAGAGAAGGTCGTCATTGCTGCAAATGAATACTTCGTTCCACGAACGTTGCAAACTGAATCCATTTTGTATAAAAAAAGAATACAATTTGGACTATTCCGCGAAATGTTAAGCCATAACGCTAGTTTTGACGTGAAGTACACTGCGTGTCCGATTTATTTAGCTACAAGATCTGGCCTAGCTTAATACCCTGTCTTAGCTAGCGTTCCAAAACCTTAAGTTGGCCTGAAGTTATATCAGCGTTAACGCTGCCCGTCTGTAATGTATTTAGGTTTCACATGACGGGAGAACCTTGGGGCTTCGAGTTTTATAAACTTAAGTCATCCTCTTCTCTCTGCAGACTTAAACTCTGACGACGAAGGATCGCATTTAAAACGTTTTGCACAGCCCGACCACATACCCATTTCCCTGAAGCAGTGGCGACCTGGCCAGACCTTACTAACCGCATACCTGAACAGCCTATTTTTTTCCGCTCCTAGCTTCCAAGAGTCGCCAAATGTCCTGTTACAGCTGTTGTGTCGTTGCGTGCCCATTCTCCAGACGGTGGTGAACATGGAGGAAACGAAATAAGCTAGAGCAAAGTACTAAATGCACAAGAGAAAAAAAGCCAGCGAAAAAAGACGCAGAACCAGGTGGAGACACACACAGACAGTCGCCGGTTCTCTTGAACATCTACCAACTCGCCCAGAAATTTGTGCTTCTCAACTACTAAATGCAGTACGGAGAAAACTTGAAGTGCGAAAAGTAGCAGGGTTTCGAAAGGCCTCTCTTGACCAAAATGCACTGGATGACTTTTCAAGCTGTTTACATCGATAAATTTGAAAGTATGTGCTTTAGTACGCTATCTTTACCTTTGTATACCACCGCGTTTGACGTTTTTGAAGTTTACAGGAGGTGGGCACTGCCCTCCTTGTCTCAACGTAGTGGACGCTTTTGGTTCAATAACAATAGGTCAGCGCACACGACCGCGGCGGCTTCGTTTTTATGGAGGAAAAACGCCAAGGCGCCTGTGTGCTGTGCGATGTCAGTGCACGTTAAAGATACCCAGGTGGTCGAAATTATTCCGGAGCCCTCCACTACGGCACCTCCTTGTTCCTTTCTTCTTTCACTCCCTACCTTATCCCTTCCCTTACGGCGCGGTTCAGGTGTCCAACGATATATGAGACAGATACTGCGCCATTTCCTTTCCCCAAAAACGAATTAAATAAATTAAATAAATAAAAAAAGCGAAAGCTGTTTTAAGGCTTTGCGCACAATGCTATATTGAAGTAGTTTTTATATACGAAGACAAAACAGGAAAGGTATTCTCTGCTGTATACCTCAACATTCTAGTTCGCAGCCTGACGCACAAAACGTCGTCATAATACATACTGGGCGTTTGAAATTATTCAATGCAGATTTCTATTTGAAAGCCCTGAAACATAGTTCGGTGTGTACCTGGCAGGCTTAATGTGTGGCAACGTGGCCATTGGCCATTGCAAATGAAAGAGAATAAAGACGAAATGAAAGATAAATGAGCTGAAATTTATTAATGAACTTTTTCGTTTTCGGATATAAGGCGCAATATAACTGAGAACATGAAGGTCTCTGTATCAAAGATGAGCTGAGTTTTTAAAATCGCGCATTCGACGTTGTGGTTTAAGAAATAGTACGTGAAAAAAAATTATGAGATCACTGCGGCTCCCGCATTGGAGAAATGCGTAAGCATTAGTGACTCCTCGCCCCTCTTTACCCCCCTTTGCCTAAATTAATCAAGTTCCATCATTGCCCATTTTCAGCTTTCAAACTTTGCGCCACGCTTTGTTATCAAATTTGGCTCCATGCTTCGCCCCGTCCACACTTCTGGTTTTTCAATTTCAGCGCCACGCTTTAGCTCCGCGAACTTCCCGTGTTTTCAAATTTGGCACCACTTTTGCTCCGGCCCCGTCCAATTTTGGACATTATTGGCTCTAATTAATTAACTAATTCCACCACATGCACCTCATGATTTCCACTGCGGGATTTTTTGATGTTCTATCTAATGGAACCATTCTTTTTCTTATAACTCAATTCGTCGTTACGTTATCATGATGACAAGATCGCGATAACACAAAACTGCAAACATAGCCATACAATGTTTACGAATTAAAATGCAATCTTCTAAGCTGGTTACACAGCTATCCGATTTGGGCATTTATAAAATGTCACCTTGCACGTTAACGAACCCCAGGTGGTCGAAATTTCCGGGCCCCCTCACTACGGTGTTCCTCATAGCTTGAGTCGCTTTAGGACGTTAAACCGCTAGACATGAAACCATCGTCAATTTAATATTTAATCTACGAAGTGCTCATTCAGTAATTTATTTTAAAGTAGAAAATGAGGGTGATGTTTCTGCGGTGAAATTGCATGCAACGGCGTCATTTGATGAATGCGCAGAAGGGGGAATCAAAGTTATGGAGCGTTCGAAAGCTTATCTCAAACTGCGTTGCCGAATCAAAAATTTTGAAATGTCGCTTCACTTTCTATTTTTAATTTATTTAAGTTGAACAATACGTTTTGCCCTGAACTTTTGAAAGTTGATTAATAAAGTTTTTTTGAAAATTTTTCTTCGCATGCATTCTATCGCGTAAAAAAACTTCAACTGGCCATGCAATACTCATGAACAAATTTCATGGGCGTATCTTCTACGGCTTATGGGGAAAAAATCTGTATAGAATAATTAGCAAACATTGCAGGATATATTCTAGGCTTTTTAATCGTTTTGGCTCTTGTAAAGTGCACAGCAATAAAAGCTGACAAAAATGTGTCGCCCTGTAAGACTGACCATTATGAGAGTGGAAGCTCACTAATGCTGCTGTATTTTAGGTCTTTTCTGTAGTTCCATCGAACAGAGTGTATTACTGCGTAACCACTGCGTAAAAGCCAGTGTCCATACAATAAATAACTGCATACCAATGTTCGTCACCATTGAAAGTGCGTCCTTTTGATCTGTCGTGATAGTCGGTAACTTCCTGGCGCGGCCAATAGTTGGTGAGGCTATTATACTGTTTTTGCTTACCCATTTTCTCTCCCGACGCGGCTGCTTTTTCGCATCAAATGAGCAGGCCACTGCTGTTCAGACAGGAACCGCGAGCTCAAAGTGACCAATCCTGTTATACTGCGGCAACGACGGGCATCTCGGCACTCCACTGTTTTTTTTTTTCCCGTGACCCTTTGAGTTAAATATAAATACCCTTCAGTAGTAGTTGCGTTCGCATAAAGGATTACTCGAAGCCTACTTGCCCTTATGCTATCAGATGGCACGCACTTTCGAGATCATTCGACCGCACAGACATACTTGATGTACGCATGATCGAATTTTCAATCATGCAGCCCGTATTTGTGGACGTTGTATCTTACTGATGAATAGGTCATTGATTCGGACCTCAATGTTGAAATCCTGGTCCCCGGAGGAGACAATCTATACGAGTTCACCATATGGCGCTCTGCGAATCGACCTATGTTTGTGTAACCGAGAAATTGAAGATAATTTATCGCAGAATGCGTTAAGAGTGGCGTGTGCAGTGCAAATTAAACAGAATGCGAATTCACAGCAGTTATGGCAAGGACCGAATAGGAACTCGCACGCATTGGGCGGCATCTTTTATTAACTCGAAGATGAGTGCACAACTTACGGCGTGCATGCGTGGATAGAAGTCTGGGCGTTGTCAAAGGGGGGAGGGGGGGGGGGGTTTCTTGCGTCGTGGTCGTCCTGTGTGTGCGCACAGAGAGACTCATGCGGGACAAGTTAATTAAGTCGCTTAGGGCGAGCGCACGCAAAGGCAGAATAAAATGCGGAGGACGACCTACACAGAAAAGTAAGAATAAAAAAAGGAAAGCAGGCGATTAGAAGAGTGAAAGCCCCAGCCGGACGGGAAGAGCACGAGGGCATGTGTGCCAAATCCTCCTGTCTGCAACGATGCAGCGAGGCGTGGACATTGACGCCTGTTTCGTGGTTTGCTCTGCTTTGTGTGGTGGCGTTGCCACGGGGTGCGCTTACCCCTCCCACCCCCGACCTCTCCGGGCACCGTTCCTCCCGAGACTGGCGTTCCCGTAATTGACGCGGTCACTGCTCGTCCGCTGTCTGGAGCGGTTTCTTTACTCATGGGCTGTGCTTTTTATCTACTTGATTGTTGTTGACGCAAGATCGTGAAGATTTTAAGTTGTTTGCTCTAGTACATAGACAGGGCTTTTTCTGATATCTATTTTATTGTCAGACGGCAGCCGTTGCTTATAAACAAGAAAGACAGGGGAAGAATTTTATCTCCTTCCTCACAAAAAGTAGGACCGCAAAGCACCGATTCATTTTATTGTTTTGTAAATTTTCAATGGTTTACGTTGACATTCAGTAGACTCGAGTTAGTCAAGCCATTTTACCGGTTGCCGGTAGCAACCGTGGTTACACATCCCGATTTTTTTTCCGTCTTCTTAACACTGTTGATCTCAAAAAAGTGCAATATTTTTGTCAAAGGTTTCGAAGTATTTCCTGTGTTCCTCTTCTTCTAAGCCTCCCTGATACACTGATAATTCTTCCTACAACCAAAACCACCATGTAGGCACTGCACGCCCTACAAGGATTTACATGCAGTACTTGCTTATATAAAAGCTATAACTTTTGTTTATTGTCAACCAGGTGAGCTCACGCGGGAATGGGTGCATATCTGAGCGCTGCAGTGGAAATGAAAAACTGTGGCGGCGAAAATCTGGGGACAAAGCCATTTATTGCATTTATGGTTTTTAGGAAAAAAGTAAAGTTCAAATGAATTTTGTCCGTCGGCACGAGGAAGCCGCGACCATGGTTGCAGTACCGGACACTCTAGAAGAGGCTCATTCTCAGTCACACTTCAACTTCATGCTTGAAATGCACCTTGCTTGAAATAGGGAAGCTACTGTATTTTTAGAAGAAGAAGAGCAGCGCATTCAAGAATGTGGGCCACTGAGAAATGTTTGCTGCAGGAGATATATAGCGCCTGTTCACTATGATATGCCGGATTATTTGCCTGCCTGAGATACTACCCTAAAGTTTGTCCAGCATATTTCAACAATCCCTGCATATTTCAACCATCTTCCTTCCTCGGCGTCTCTTCGTTCTTTGCTCTTCCGTTGCGATGAACAAATAACAGCAGCTCCCTTTTCTCAGCTTTCCCTCGCGGTTTCCATTGCCAGACGCGTATACAAGCCACAGGCCGGAATTCTTTTAAGTATATTAAAGGCCGTGCCTAGTCGATTTCGCTCTGTCCACGTGTCGCTGTGAATCAGCAGCCCACAGGGCTAAATGATCTGTTTGTCCCTACACGGATTGTTTGAGAGCACTGCAATCGCGGCGCGCAATCGGGCATGTCACGTGGCTATTTTTGTACTTCGCGGGCATCTGCAGTGAGCGAAAAAAAGTCGATACGGTAATAGATGGAAGTTAAAAACTGGTTTGGTTTGGTTTATGGGGGTTTGACGTCAAAAAGCGACTCAGGCTATGAGGGAGGCCGTAGTGAAGGGCTCCGGAAATTTCGACCACCTGGGGTTCTTTAACGTGCACCGACATCGCACAGCACGCGGGCCTCCAGAATTTCGCCTTCATCGAAATTCGACCGCCGTCGCCGGTATCGAATCCGCGTCTTTCGAATCAGCAGCCGAGCGCCGTAACTACTGAGCCACCGCGGCGGGTAACCAAGTTAGAAACTGTTCAATTGGTCGTTTCGCGGACCGTTCTCCAACTTTCTCATTGCACTTTTTCGCCTATCTTCGCTGCTTGCGAAGTTGCTTAATTAATTTCGACTAATTATTCAATTAAGCACAATACGAAAAATAGTGTTAGTTGCTCCATACAACAGCCAGCAACATGCATTTGGTAGCGTCGTCTTATAGTTCCGGGGCATATTTTAAAACCCTGGCTAAAGTTAGCTGGGAAACCTTGTATAGCATGGCGTAGGTGAAACGAGGGCTGTGTCACGCCAAAGCCACATATTCCATTTCCCAATGTTGAAAGGAGCTTTGTGGTGTAAGCGAACAAAATAAATAGCCGACGATCACGCTTCTCAGTAATGTAACTCTTCAGCGCGTCTGAACCTGTTCTCGGACCGTACTCGACCGAATACGGAACAGGCAGTAGCGAACGGAGAGTGCTTTGTAAGTTCGACTTGGTAAGGCTCGCCTCGAGCGGGCAACCACGGCACTTTCAGCGTCGTACTTCCTGGCGCCGTCTCTGGCGATCGACGCATAACTTACCGATGACGTCATCGGCGAGGAAACGATGACGCAAGCTACTCTGGTGACGCGGGTCACCGCTCCACGACCTGCGTTCACACTGCCGTAGTTCTCTCCCCCTCTTATTTTTAACGCGACAGCGTTATGGCCCCCTTTCAGCCGAAAATTCGGCGCAGTCGGTCTCGTCGTCGGCGTTGTGAGCGAAAAATTCGCAGAGAAGCAACTTAGGTTGGCCACTTAGGTCACGTGACCTTTTGGCGTCGTCACAACCTGCCCACCGGATTGTGAACAAATTGACCACCGTGGCTAATGGCAGATAAATTAATGACTAGTCGCGAGAGATTGCTTGGGAAAAGCAACCTGAGTCGCACAAGCCCCACCGTTGGCAGCACTGCCATTGCAGGGCAGAGGCGCGTCGCTTAACCGGTGCACTGCTGCACCAGGAGTAGAATGAGGACTGCTAGGGATCTAGGAAGAAAAGTGTAGAATTACCAATCCCGCATATATAATAGCCCACTAAGGCTCTCGCGTCATTCTCTTAATGTGGAGCTTATGTATCATCTCCAATTCTCACTCTCCTTTCGCTATCACCGTCTTTCATACTCCGCTTCACTTGACGGTAGGTTAAACCAAAGACTACGAGGCATGCCGCTCAGCCCAGGAACGGGCGTTTTAAGATGTGCGCTCTAAAAATGAACGAGCGCCCGAACACCGAGGGAACGGTGTGAAGGCTATTCATCATTATCCTCCTCCTCTTCCTCCTCCTTATCATAATCATCAGCCTGATTACGCCCACTGCAGAGAAATGCCCCTGTTACGTCACTCCAATTAACACTGTTCATTGCCAGCTGCGGCCACTGTATCCCCGCAAACTTCTTTATCTCCTCCGCCCACCTAAGTTTCTGCCGCCCCCTGCTACGCTTGCATTCTATTGCTGTGCTACAATTCAAGGCCGGACCAAATACTTCATGCGGCGTCTTTTATAATATGTTTTACAGTGCTTTTACAGACAGAGACATGTGAGTACGCCAATCCTGAAGCGATGAAAACACATCCATACATTGATTAAAGTGGGCATGCAACAGTTTCAGAGAAGCCAAAATGGTCACCTTTTAGTACACATTGACACACTTTGCTCTCTCGCCGGAGTTTCTGAGTGTCGGCCTCGTTTTCGCTGTGTAATTGTTACTAGGCGCATTACCAGTAAAGCTAGTGTGCAGCAAGCGTGCGAAGTGTGAATAACTCTGTCTATGTATACTTTCCGGCGTATTTCTCAGTCACATCAGCAGGGATGGTGATAATTGAGTCGGGGCCTCTTGTCTTTCCTTGTTACAGAAGAAACTGATGTGTGTTAGAAGCAGTCTCCCAAGTGTGGAAGAGTGCTGTAAGTAGGTAAACAACTTTAATGACTCATGAGATAAATTTTTTTGGCAATGAGGGGGGGGGGGGGGGGGGAGCAGAACGACGACAGGCCCTTGGACCGCTCTCGTTGTATGCCTTTTTTTCCAAGTTTGGAACTGTCTGGCACGTGTCGAAAAGTAAAACAGAGCACAAAAAAACATTCCAGCGACAAAACAACACAGAGAAAAAAACAGTACGCGTCAAAACAGCACGATGGACGCCGCGAAAATACAGCATGACGAAAGAACAGCGCAGCGAAAAAACAGCACGACGACAAAACAACACATCGGAGTACGATTCAGCGCTGCTGGAGGGGTGAAAAATCATGGCCATAAACGAACGGTAAATCACAGCACACACGGAAGCGAATTTTGCAGTTAGCGAGTGCTCGTTTCACAAACTATGTAAGGAACAGTGCAGGACAATATTCGCGATCTCAACTATGTACTTTTTTCTGGTGGGTAAAAGAATGAATAACGCTGAAGAAGTTCTGGAAGCATCGATTCTTCGGGTTGATCATCATGATGCTGAATTCTGGCAAATACGCCCTACGTAAGGCTGTCGGTGTGCCAGAGGTTCTTGTTCTCCAAAACTCTCGCTGTCGGCAATTGAATATTTAGCAATTTTGCTTGGAGTGAGCTACAGGGCCTTCATACACTGAAAATATCCAGTATGCGATGCTCACTTTCAACAGTGGCAGGCATGCCCCATCCGACAATTTTAGATTGTTTGGTGATTAACCAGGACAATGCACAGTGGTTGTCGGGGATGATCGGCGGTTATTATGATTTTTTTAATGTGCTCTACAGCTTACCTGAAAATTCATACATCAGCGGGCATTTGTTAAGTGTTTTTTTTTTACTTCGAACAGAATTATCCCGAAACATCAATTTTCGCAATATTTGACGAAAGCTACTTTGTTCGTTTAGAAGCCAGTTTTATTAACACGAATTTTAAGAACTTTGACCCTTTTGCTGACGAACCACAAGAAACCCCTAACAAATACACACCTAACCTAACAAACAAAGGTGGGAGTCTACGGAAGCAGAGTTATAGAATAAATGCAGAAAATCCCGTTTCACAGGATGTGTATTGCCCAATCTGGCTATGTTTTGCTTCGGTAAAGACCGCAAGAAAAGCTAGCAAGAAACACAGCTAGTAAGGCGAGATAATCTATCCGGGACAATTTACCATGCAGCAGACGCCCGAACCATTTTATCTCTTAGTTGCCCAGGTTCTCCTTACGTAATAGAAATAGAAACTAGATCATTGAAGTCAAGTAAGCAAGGACTACATAACCACTAGTTCTGCCATGTGTACTGTTCAAGTAACGCTGTACCTCATTGAATGAGCCGACCTGTTTCTAAATGAACCAACGAAACGAGCACTCGCTAACCTCAAAGGTCGCTGCCCTATGCATTGTGATTTACCGTTCGTTTATGGCAATGATTTTTAACCCCTCCAGCAGTGCTGTAACGTACTCCGATATGCTGTTATGTCGCCGCGCTGTTTTTTCCCTGCGTTTTTGTTTCGTCGTACTGTTTTGTCGCTGTGCCGTTTTTTTCCTGCGTGCTGTTTTGACGCGTGCTGTTTTGTCGCTGTACTGTTTTTTGTGCGCTGTTTTGACGCATGCTCTTCTTTGTGTTCCCGCGTGCTGCACCTAAATTTATTTACGTGCATTTGTCGAAGTAAAAGCTGAGCCGATTCTTAGCGCTCATCCTGTCTTCATCTATTTCTGCCTGTGTATCCTTAGCGCCGCAGTTTTTAATCAACAGTGTTTGGCTATTTCCCGTAGGATACAAGGTATGCCGCCTGAAGTCTGACAGGAAAAACAGTTGCTGTTAGTGCTGACAGCTCTTGTTTTGACATGCGCCACTGGCCTATTTCGTAGGCATCTCAGGGTATAGGTCTGTCACGAAACTCAAAGAGGAACACTCAGTCAAAAGACAAATCAAACGCAGTAACTACAAAAAGACATTTAATACACGCTAGACAACAGCAGACACTACGACAGAAGACGTATGAACAAAATCAAAACACTCAATAATGTAACTATGCATGGGTTGCTCGCACACACCACTCAGGAAACCCCTACTTAAAAAATCCAAACAGTAAGTGCGATGAAAGTTCATAGTTTTGTTCACGACATTCAAAATGTTCTGGGTGCGCGTTCAGATGCTTGTTGCTGCTCGATGTGCGCGTGTGTGCCGTCAGGATTGAAGGCATCGACGTGCCAGGAACCATTGTTCGTTGCAAGGTAATGCCGTCGGCGTAGGTGTCGACGTCGGGGGAACCACTGGGAGCAACGGGTGGACGATGGAGTCAGCGTTGAAGAAATCCCTACCTGTTGCAGGTGGTCGTGGGAGTTGTTGGAACCTGCTAAGGACAAAGGCCTCCAACAAGGGAGAAATAACCGTGAGCTATTAGCAGACGCGCTTGAATGAAGCGCCAACTTACAGCCATCGCCCTCACAGCGGCTTCGTCAACGATTGAAGACTCTTGTTTTGTCCGTGGGAAAAAGGGATCGCTGACAGGGAACCTTGGTGAAGCGGAAGCTGCGTTGCGTGACCAATCGGGGCTAATTTTGTCTTTGAGGGAAGACGCCTTCTCTCCCTGACGGAAATGCCGCGGCGAAATGAAGGTATCACTATGGGCGTTAACCCGTTAACGCTATAGCACGTCATACCCTTAAGGGAGAGCCATAAGTGTCCCCTATATTTTTTTCGCTCATTTTTTGAACCTGCAGCATGTAACCTGTACTAAATTCCAACACTAGTACCCCAAAATGTGCCATATTGTGTGTAAATGTGCCAAACTATATATCAGTTAATTGCTTGTTGTACAGACAAGCTACAGCGCAAAACCATTTCCGCCTGCAAACTATGGCTGCGCATAGCATCTAACAGGAACTGGCTTGCACTTCGTATTGTTTTTGTTGTTGATGTTCGTGTGTAGTGGAAAACATCAGTAACAAACCCATAAGTACCAAACACTTGCCAGCGCATCTCATTAATCGAAAGAACTGCCAGTCGGAGGAAGGGAATAAGGCAGGAGGAAGCGATCAAGTTGGTCAGTGCATTCGAGACCTAGAGAACCACCTATAGTCTTCTCTATAAACACTTGAACCAGCGGGAGGGCGGACAGGCTGGGGTTATTCCCAGGAGGCATATAAGACCATCCCGGGTCCTGGAGTCCTTCACAAGGAACCCGACTAGTGAAAACGCCGGAGACAACGTTTGATTTCAGCGAATAAAAAATTTCTCTCCCTCACTCTCTCTTTCTCCCTCGAATGAAGACCTTAATTCGTCCTTCCAAAATGTGTCACTTTTATCCGCTGCCTCACATTTGGAGGAAACAAGCAATAACAAAAACAAGAAAATATCTGGATCAATTTCCGCAGCCTCTTGCACTGCACAATATAGCATTGTGTCTTGATGCGACGAAATAGAATTTCCTATGTTAGATGCGCGGTGCTGGCAAAATAAACTAGCCGAGAAAAAGACAAGAGATGTAGGAATGCGCAGTTTCACAGCTCTACCTTCCCGACGGATACCGCGTGGGGGCGGCACTGTGTTGTTGTTGTGTGTTGGGTTTTATGGCACATAGGCAGCTAAGGCCATCATGCGCCAAGCACAAGGTATAGAATTGCTTTTCTACAGAATGTTTACGAATATCAAAAAAATGCCGATGGCGTAGATGACCTAAAAACATTGTGCTGCCTAGTAAAAGAAGAGAAGAAATTTGGAAATCGCTAATGGTAAAAGCCTTAAAGAAGGTCAGGCAGCCTTAGCGGCTATCCTTGGCTAGGCAAGGATCCTGAGGCTCCCAACCAATCAAATAAAAAGCCTCAGCCTACTTCTCAGGAATGAGAAAGTGGCTGAGGTGTATCATGTAATAAAGGGAGCCAGTGGTTCAAAAATTACAGTTTTTCGAGGACGCCCGCTGCTTTTAAAAAGCTAAAAACGGAGGGTATGTTAACAATGGCATTATCAGCTAAGAGCAATGTTGGGTGAAAAGGAATGTATTCATGATAAAATTGAGTGAAGTACTTTTTTCTTAGTTTTTCTAGTTTCACACATGAGAATAAAATGTGGTTAACAGTAAGTTCTTCTCCGCATTCCTCACAACCAGGTTTATCTTGTTTTGTTAGCAGGAAGTTGTGCGTGAGGTGCGTGTGGCCTATTCGCAGACGGCATAAAACCACTTCTTTAAAACGTTCCTGGTGCACACATGACTTAAATTCACCCAAAACTGGTTTTACAAAGTGCAGTTTATTATTCACTTCGCTGTTCCAACGCGACTGCCATTTTTGTCTTAATTTCTGTTGAACTAATTTCATGCAGTCATTAAAGGGTATATCTACTTTTTTTATTTCCTTGCCCCGAGCTTGAGCGGCACACAAATCTGCTCTCTCATTTCCTTTTATTCCGACGTGGCTCGGGACCCAGCAGAGTTTAATGTTTTGTCCTCGAGCTGTTGCTGTTACAATGTTGTGTATGATGTCCCCAAGTATGGGAGTGGTTGCGTTTCTAGAGTGGAGGGCTGAAAGTACACTTAAAGAGTCTGTGTAAATAATAGTGTTCTTGAGGTTCTCGTTTAGTATTTTTTTTGTTGCCACACATACTGCGTAACATTCTGCGCTGAAGATGGATGCGCACTGTGGAAGTCGCATTGCTGTCTCCGAATTTCCTCGCACCACTGCGCTTCCTACGTAAACATTCGTTTTTGAACCGTCAGTGTAAAAGTCCGTAAAACTACTGTATTTTTCTTCGAGTGCAAGGAATTCCTGTACTATATGTTGTTTTGGAGTTTGTTTTTTTTGGAACTGCGTAAGGGTAAAATCACAGATTGCCGGAAAATTGTGCCATGGAGGCAGTGGAGCTCGTCTTCGAGCAATGGCAGGTAATGTGTCCAGTACTCCGAGGTTTTGACACATCTCTTCAAAACGCAGGAGGAGTGGCCTGATAGCTTGTGGTTTGTTGTTAAAAAGTGTTCTTGATGGGCACTTTGTGACTATGGGGTAGCATAGGTGTTTGGGAAGCGAACGGATTTTTAAAACGTACGAGCACGTGAGCATGGTTCTTCGGTCCTCGAGTGACGGTTCGTTGGTTTCTACATAAAGACTGTTAATGGGTGATGTCCTGTAAGCACCAGTGGAGAGACGCAAACCCAAGTTATGCACTGTATCTAGTCGTTTAAGGTATGATGGTCTCGCTGACCCATACACTATACATCCATAATCAAGGGTAGAGCGTACCTCAGAGCGGTAAATTTTTAGAAGGCATGTCCTGTCGGCACCCCAATGTTTTCGTGACAGTACTTTGAGTATGTTGAGGGATCGGGAGGCTTTCTTTTTCAGTGCATTTATATGAGGCAGGAAAGTGAGCTTTTTGTCAAAGGTTACGCCTAGGAATTTGTGCTCATTTTTCACCGGTAGCTGTGTTTTGTTCAGGTGTATAAATGGGTCAGCCTGTAAGCCTCGCTGAATAGAGAAAAGAATGGCCACGGTTTTCTGTGTGGAAAACCGGAAACCGTTCTCCTCTGCCCAGGTCACCAGTTTATCCATTGTCAGCTGTATTTGTCTCTCGCATGTTACCAGGTTTGAGGATGTGCAGGCTATTTGCAGATCGTCAACATAGACGGAATACATAATGGCCTTCGGTATTACTTTGGCTATGGAATTTACTTTAATAACAAACAATGTCGTGCTCAAAATACACCCCTGAGGAACCCCGTTCTCTTGAACGAAGCCCCTGGACACGGTTGATCCTAGGCGCACTTGAAATGAGCGGTCGGAAAGGAAGTCCTTCAGGCAGTTCAACATCCTGCCACGGATGCCAAGATCTGCTAAGTCACGAAGGATGCCGAACCTCCAGGTGGTGTCGTATGCTTTCTCGAGGTCAAAAAAGACGGCAAGACAGTGCTGTCTGTGTATAAAAGCCTCTCGGACAGTATTTTCCAGGCGAGTTAAGTGGTCTGTTGTTGAGCATGCTTTCTTAAAACCGCACTGATGGATGTCAATAAGCTCAAGAGATTCAATCAGAAAAGTTAGTCTTTTATTCAGCACACTTTCGAATGATTTGGCAAGGCAGCTGGTAAGGGCTATCGGCCTGTAACTAGTAGGGGATGTTGGTTGTTTTCCAGATTTCAGGAATGGTACAATAACTGCTTTCTTCCAGGCTTTCGGCAATCTTCCGAGCACCCACACTTGGTTAAAGAACTTCAAGAGCGCCTCCACAGATGGCTGGGAAAGATGTGCTAGCATTTCGTAATGTATATTGTCAGGGCCAGGTGCTGTCTTTTTTCCGGCCGAGAGAACTTCGTTTATTTCTTGGAGTGTTATTAAACCATTGTACGGTTCTTTTGTGCAGCCCGTTGTTGGAAGTCTATGTTTCTCCACTGCATGTTTATGCTTTAAAAATGTTTCTGTGTAGTGTGAAGAACTAGAAATGTTTGAGAAATGTTCTCCCAAGATGTTTGCCTGTTCCTCTATATTTGTCTGTGTACCTGGAGCTGTTAAGAAAGGAATTGTGTAAGGAGAAAAGCTTCTGTTAAACTTGTGGACTTGTTCCCACATTTTTTTGGACGTAACTGAACTATTTATGCATGATACGTAGCTTCTCCATGATGTTCTTTCGGCATTTCGGCGGATGTACCGAGCTTTTGCTCTCGTCTTTTTAAAGTTGATGAGGTTATCTTGAGTTGGGTATCTTCGAAAAACTCCCCAAGCTTTATTTTGCTTCTTTTTTGCTTCCCGGCATTCCTGCGTGTACCATACCTTGTTGTTTTGTCGTACTATTCCTGACGATTGCGGAATAGCTTGGCACGCAGCATCAATAATGCAGTTTGTAAAAATTTCATTCAGTTCGTCAACGTTAAGACTGTTTGAAAATAATTTCTCCAGGCTAGCCTTTTCTCTAAATAGTTGCCAGTCGGCTAGGTGTAGTTTCCAACGGCGTGGTTTACTAGGGATGACTGATGGTGGCGATGAAAAGTTAATCACTACCGGAAGATGATCGCTTCCGTACGGGTTATCGAGAACATCCCACTTAAAATCGGTAAAAACGGAGGAAGAGCTAAAAGATAAATCTATGCAACTCATTTTTCCTGAGGCTGGAGAGCAATATGTGGGTTTGCCTGTATTGAGTAGGCAAACATTATTGCACAGAATAAAATCTTCTAATATACGGCCCCTAGTGTCTGTCTGTTCACTCCCCCAGAAAGGGGAGTGTGCATTAAAATCCCCAACTACCAGATATGGCTCTGGTAGCTGATTAAAAAGTGATTCTAGGTCATGAAGTGTTACTGTGAGGTGTGGCTGAAGGTATACTGAACATATGGTAATTGTTTTAAAGCTAATGACGGTGACTGCAATGGCTTCATAATTCGTCTGCAGCTGGATTTCACGTGTTGCAACACCGCTCTTAACAACGACAGCAACACCTCCAGAGAGCCTATCTGCCTGCTCACGGTCACGGCGAAAGACTTTGTAATTCTTAAAAATATTTTTTTGTAAAGGTCCCAAATTGGTCTCCTGAAGGCACAGTGCTACAGGAGACATAGAGCGTAGGAGATCTGTTGCATCGCTGTAGTTATTTAAAATTCCACGGCAGTTCCAGTGGATAAGGAACGCCATGATTATTTTAAGGAGGAGTGTTTTGAGACCTCAGGTCCCTCCTTGTTGAGGGCCTGTTATCGTGGTTTTTTCTTTTTTCCGGTCAAGAGAGCCCCGTCGCCGTTGCGACCGAGGCGAGCTTTGACTTGTATCCATCGCCTCCATGGAGGCGCTGGAGTTCCGCGGGGAACCCGCGGGCAGGGGGGTGGTAGACTTCTCCCGCACGGGGGAAGCCTTGCGGGCTGCCGACTTGGAGGACGGCCGGCCCGTTGTTGGGGGTGGCATAGCAGCTCTCGCTGCATCTGCCAGGGGCGCGGATGGCCCTGCCTCAGCCTCACTAGGTGTCAACTGGGCAGGTGCCTGAGACCGGTGTGATGCGCCGCGCCCGCGCACCACATCGGCGAAGTTTGTGTGGGGTGTTAAGGAGAAAGTGCCTTGCGACATTGCATAACGCTTCCTTGCCTCTTTAAAAGTGATATTATCTTTTGTCTTTATTGTAATGATTTCCTTTTCTTTTTTCCAGGCAGGACAAGACCTTGAGTAAGCAGCGTGCTCGCCTTCGCAGTTTGCACAGCGTGGCGCGGCGTCGCAGCCGTCTGATTGGTGGTCATTGGAGGCACATTTAGCACAGGTGTTGCGGCCGCGGCAGCTCTGGGAGCCGTGACCGAACTTCTGGCATTTGAAACAGCGTCTAGGGTTGGGGATATAAGGGTGAACGGATATTTTTGCATAGCCTAACTCGATTGACTCGGGTAGGGTGCATGAGGCAAACGTCAGGACCAGGTGTTTTGTCGGAATCTCTTTGTTGTCTTTGCGGATTGTAATTCTGTGGACGTTGGTAACATTCTGAGGGTTCAGTCCTTCAAGCATCTCTTCCTCTGTTAGGTGCAGGAAATCATTATCTGAGATGACACCACGTACTGTGTTCAATGATCTGTGCGGTGTAACAGAGACAGGAATATCGCCAAAAGTTTAAATGTTTGCAAGCTTTGAAATCTGAGTTATGTCGAGCAGTTCGAGGAGGAGGTCACCACAAGCCAACTTTGTGACTTTGTACTGAGGGCCCAGGGATTCTGTAAGAACTCTTGAAACAAGGAACGGGGATATTTGTCTGGCTGGCTTTTCTGTTTCTTTATTGTGGACGATGTGGTACTTCGGAAAAGTTGTCTTCTTTTTGCTGAAAAACTGTGTTGTGACATCGGTCCGTCCTCTTTTCAGAGGGCGATCATTATTAAGCAGGGAGGAAGCCATAAAAAATTTTGTTCTTCGGCCTTGGTGCCAGCCGCCCACCATGGAGCCCAACTAGGGGACAGGACAGGAACTTGAAAACAAGTCCTGCCCACGCCAGCTGTACACCATTGCTATAACCGAATATGACGAAACCCAGGATAGTTCGCCACACAGGGTTAACCCTAGCCGCCAGGAAAAAGGAAAAAAACCAAGGAAGGAGGAGGAGACAGGAGAGTTGTAAGAAAGATGATAGGAAAGTAAAAGATGGAGGGGAGGATACGGAAAAGACGACTGCCGATTTCCCCCGGTCGGGTCAGGCCGGAGGTGCCGTCTACAGGAAGCTGGGGCCAAAGTGGTGTGTTGCCTCCGCCGAGGGGCCTTAAGGGTCCAAACGCTCGGCATCGGCTCAACCACCAGGATCCCCTTTTCCCCGGACACGGCGATGCCACGCACGGCGAGGCGCGGGTGCTCGGGTCCGTGGTGATGCACAGTTCACCATCATCCCCTTGCGGGGATGTCCCTGCGGATGCTCGGGAACCCGCGGTGTCGCCACTCACCGTCGCGACGCCTGCAAGCTGCAGGCGCCCCCCTGCGGGGGGCACTGTGTACAGGATTATAAGCGATCGGGCTTTATGACAGCGCGTATATGATTTCGCGAGAATTGTTATTGCACAAAGCTTTATTTTCATGGGATCTAACTGGATGCGCACGTAGGTCTTTTGTACGCACACTTCAAACAGGCTTCTTTTTTTTTCAGGCTTGAAAAATCTCTGCGCAAAAATCCGAGCAACACATATATAGCCCGTTTCGAGCTCGCAATTTAGTTTTAAAGCTCCTTTAACCACTGCTGTCGTTTATGTCATGCAGCACACAACACTGCTGTCCTAGATGCAGTTGCTGCTACATTTTTTCGCCTGATTTTCCCCTCTCAAAATAATCCTTAAGTCGTGTTACGTCGTCGACAGATGCTAGTTTAAATATATCGTCTTTCTCGGCGCTCGTTAAGCACGCTGCGTGAAGCCGTAACCTCGAAAGCCTTGCTAGTGACTGCTGCAAGAATATAAAACGAAAGGCGCTCCTGTTCGAGCAGTCATTAATAAGTGGACAGTGCTGTCAGCGCCGAACAAGGTGGAGTACACGCAAGCCCTTCTTTAAACGCTCAGCCTTCTCTTTCCTGAAAAAAACAAAACAAAGCACAACGAAGTATCTGTTGTCGTCAACGTTACTATGCTACGCGCTCCTAATCCTCTAACTTTTTTCATTTCCTTTCTATTGTGTCACCATTAGCGCAATTCAACGTTTGTTTCTGAAACGTTTAAGCTGCTTTTTTCTTTATTTCGGCATCTCGGAATGTCGATATTTCTCGGCAGCATCTTTGAGCATATTGTTTTGGATCATAGTTTCGGATCTTTGTTTTGTTTGTGGAGATGCTCTGTTTTCGTGTAATGGGGACGGAGACGATCCTTCTCGTTCAAAGACGCTGCCGACTCGACGCCGTCTCGTGATGTGCCAAAAAGTTTAGTCTACCGCTAGCGCCTCCCCCTTCTCCCCCCTTCCATAGCGCTCCCCCCCCCCTTCTCTCAATTTTCATTCGGCAGGCGACTCCGTCTAGTGAGTAGAGGGCTGCTTCTGACAATGTAGCGAATCGCAGGACGTAGGAAGAGACACGTTGCTTCTCCATTATCGGGCGTCCGTCCGTCGGTCGCCTGTGTGATGGGCGGGGCACGCTTGGGGGCGCGTCGCACTTTCTTCTTACGAGTGATTTCGCTTCACTCCATTAATCGGCGCGGCGCTGGGAGTGACCGATCATTTTACGCCTATCTCGAAGCTCTTCGAGGAGCGCAAACATTAACCTTGCTGGACTTTCATTGATTTTTTTTTAAGAGAAAGTGTTGGACTTCCTTGGTTTTGAAAGCGTAATTTGTTATCGCCATTTGCTTCGTCACTAATTATTTTCGCATATATTGGTCGTATTTTTTCATTCTTAATTTATTGAATTCGGAGGGCTTACTTGGGTGATTTTTCTCAACTGAGAAATTGGTCCACTTTTTTCGTTATTTGTCGCTGATGTTCCAGTTGTATGAGTGCGAGCAAAGGGAGTGTACGGAAAGTTTGATTTGTGTTCTTTTCTTTTTTTTTGGGGGGGGGGGGGTGGCTTATCGACTCAAAGAAACTCAGGTTATGAGGGGCAATGTAGCAAATGGGATCGAATAATTTCGACCATCTGGGGCTCTTAACTTGGAAAATGAACCCACGGAAATATGTGCGTGATCTTTTTATTGAAGAAACTGTCACCACAACAGTGATCGAAGAGGCATAAGGTTAGAGGAACTTATGTTTTCCTATTTGTATTGGCGCATGCCCAACAATTCTGGATAGAGCATTTTTGAGCTGGAACCAGTTTATGAACGCAATTTTTTCATATAATATAAGATTTCACTATAACAATCAATATATCTGGAGATATCCCGTCGGCAGGTTCGCATTTTTTTGGTGTTAGCGTTTTCGGCATAGTCAAAAGCGGTCCCCATTGGTCTTCTATGAAAGTTTTGACTGCTCGATGCGAGCTTTCGTAACAATTTAAAAGAAAGATTTTACCTTAGACCTGAAGAATGAACTATTACCATCAAAGTTTCCATAAGAGTATCTTACAGCTTTCCAATAATAAAAATATTGTCCGAGAGTGTTGGGCCTGGAGCCGTAAAAAGTTATCTTGAAAATATAGCTGGGAACATCTTGGTTACCGCATATACTGCTGAACGGAAGCTTTCAATAAATATGTAGTTTATTGTCTACGGAATTAAAGATCAGGCATGCCATGCGCGGACTGGGAAAGCTGAAACTTCTAATTTCATTTCTAGCAGTGCAACAACTGGTCCGTGTTCTGTGGTAAAATCCAACCTAACTGAAAAACATGGCTACGTAACATTCCCGTTAGCTGTTATCACTGCGTCATTCACGCCTAGGAGCAGAGTATGTGCTACCCAGCACAGGCAGGCATCAGGAGTTGCATCCTATAGTCAAGTAATAAAATTCACTACCTCGAGGTCGTCCTCAGGAGTGCGATCTTGCACTAAGAAGTAACAACGAAAGAGAACTGCTGAAATCATAGGGAGGCAAATGAGTAGTATTGTGTACTTGAAATGTTAATTGTAGCATTTACTCTCTTTTCATTCATAAAGACGATATATAGGCGTATACAGAAGCAGGCGTCCAGTCATAAAACTCTGAGCTGTTAGTCAACACTTTATCCTGTTTACTTTCATCTCAATGCTGCCCGTCTGCGCTGTTGATTCCTGACCACTAAGTAGACCGACGAATGCTCTTCGAATCGAAGAATTTACCCACTCAGGAGCGCATGCGCAGAGTAAACGTCCCTTCTTAAAGAAGAACAAGGTCTGAATTAGTGCCTTCTTTTAGACCGAAACTACCTCACCTTGCGATTACTGAGGGAGTGGAAACGTTCATTGATCATAAGCAGAGTAGTGGCTCCTACTCGTGTTTTGGGGATTTCTCTGTCCAATACATAATAAAAAAAATAAAATTATGTGCGCCAGACGGTCCTGGGAACTTGCCAGAGGAGCGGCGTATGAGAACAGTTACTGTCGCTTCGCATAGGAACTGTGGGCGAAACATGCATCACAATGCTGTGAATCGCTCTCATGCTCTGGGCATTCACTGTCTCAGGCATAAAAATTGGGTGACAGACAATCAGTGCTCTTGATAATATACGAAAGAAAATTAAGTGTTCCTTTTCCCAGAACGGTTCTTTAGAAATTAAAAACCAAGCATGAACAAAAACTCATAGTCGCAGTCTTTCGCCATAAATGATAAAAGTGATTGGCTCCTGTTTTTCCAGTATTTTCTTGCACTTGCGGCAAGTAGTCAGTAAGCTTTTTTTATGCAACTAATAGTGCTGTCTTATAGCAGGGCGGCCCGTACTGTGGTCTCCAGAATCAGCGGAGAGGAGCTAGTTGCCCCTAGAATCCACTTGAAAGCACAGTCAGATTCAAGCTGCATAGATTATCGGCCTGAATTTCTTTCTAGGCAGAAAGCTTGGCTAGTTGGTGTTTTGATCGAGACGACATAGCAGTAGCGCTTGTGTTGCCTTCTCTCCTTCTGTACCTGTTGTTTAGGGCTGCCACTACTATGTCCTCTCAATTCTTTCTTTTCGCCAGCATGCAGACCTCTACGCCTACTCATGTACTTTGTGGAAATTACGACCCTATCGATGGTTCTATACAGTGCCGTTGAAAAAACCAATACTCTAGCGATCACTTAGTACAGCCAGATTGCAGTGAAATCTCTTTAGCGATCAACCCTCGTTTGAGTCTTCTGCGCTGTAAAAAATACATGCCATGAACGCAACACTCAGCCTAAACTGAATATATTCCTTTTTTTTCTCCGATTTTCAGTGTTGCGTTAATAAGCCAAATACATTTTCGCACCATAAATTTAGAAGAGCTGCTCAGAGTCAGACCACTAAAGCTGCTCTGTCTCCAAAGGAGCATAAACCACGATATGTAGTCCTTGAAGTTCGAAAGGTAACGTTGCCGGGGTATCAGACATGAAGATCACAATAAAACTGCGCAGTATTTCAAGAGGGACTAATACAGAGTGTCCCAGCTAACTTTCGCCAGGGTTTAAAAATACGCAAAGGCACTCAAGACGACGCATGCTGCTGCCTATCGTATGGAGCAACTGGCACTATTTTTGTATTGTGATTAATTGTGTAATTAGCCGATAATAATTATCCAATTTCGCAAGCAACGAAGGTAGGCGAAAAAGGTCCATTAGAAAGTTGTAGAACGGTTCGCGAAACTTGCGTTTGAGCAGTTTTTATCCCTCAATCTTTTAAATATCAGCTTTTTTTTTCGCCCACTGCAAATGCCCGGGAAATACAAAAAATGCTACGTAATATGTCCGCTTGCGCACCGCGACTGCAGTGCTTTCAAATGTTCCGTATAGGAACTGACAGGTCATTCAGCCAGGTGGGTTGCTCCTTAGAAGGTGACAGGGCAGAGACGCTGCAGCCGCCTGTGCGATTTATTCCAGCGGTATGCTTCCCTCGCGGCGCTTGAAGATAGCGACAAGCAGACGCAGTCCTTATCACTAGCGCTCCCGTAATCGCACAGCCAGCGCGTGCGTCGAAGTCCTGCCACCTTTTAAGCAGCAGCACATCCGGCAAGATGAGATGATGTTTATTGGCGGATCGTTTGAGAGCGCTGCAGTCGTGGCGCGCAAGCCAACATGTATTTTTTTTTGTAGAGAGCGGGCATCTGTAGAGAGCGAGAAAAAGCCGATACTTAACGGATGTAGGGTTAAAAACTGTTCAAATGGAATTTTCGTGAACCGTTCTACAACCCTCTCATTGAATGTTTCGCCTACCTCCGTTGGTTGCGAAGTTGGTTAAATAATATCGACCAATTACGCAATTAATCACAATACAAAAAATATTGTGACTTGCTCCATAAAATAGCCAGCATCATGCATTTGGTTGCGTAGTCTTAGAGCGCCGCGGCATATTTTTAAAGCCTGGCTGAAGTTAGCTCGGTCGCACTGTTTAATGCTCAAAGGGAAATGGCGACGCCGCAAGCATTTTTCCGCGTTGAGATGAGCGCCGATTTTCCGATGAGAAAAATCGATTGCAACTCCTCGTAAATAAATTGTATAAACAACGACTTTCAGATTCTCAAAAAACTATAAATAGAAAATCTCGATTATCATGCTCAAGTATGCGACCAGGCGATGTCGCTTAATCACAAAAAGTTATACCAGTGAGGAGAACCGCTTAGCTATCAGTATTGGTGCAATCAGATTACCTCCGCTTACTCATAGCTTGATTTTCAAGCAAATGTAGATGATCAGCACTGAGTGAGCTGCAAAGCTTGCCGAACGTTTCGCTGCAATAGCTCGACCTCGGCGTTCCTTCAAGTTCTCGAATACGAAAAGGAATTGCAAGTGTTAGAAACAGAAATGAATTACAGGATATATCAACACTAAGGCAGCGTTTTTTCAATGCGTGCTCGTTTCCAACTGTAAGCATTTATTTCAAACGTTCTCATTTTAACGAGGGGCCATATTATTGATTTACTGTAGTCTCTTCTGTACCGCTCTCGCAAACTTCATACTATCAGCGTGAATGAAATGCGAACAGCGGAGCGCGTGGCCAA